>NC_139515.1:68593254-69193254 GCF_947247035.1 Vipera ursinii
TAAGTGAACTTTTTGCTAGTTAACAATTGTTATTTTCAGGAAAGAAATTTACCAGAAGCTGAGTGCCCTCTACCCCACCCATGCCTGTAAGCAGTACCTGGAAGCCTTTCATCAACTAGAAAAATATTGTGGATACCAAGCGGATTGTATCCCTCAACTCCAAGATGTCTCTGCTTTTCTAACAGGTTAGCACAATTGTAGGATTGCTAGTGTAGAAACACACTTCAAGGAGCCTCCAGGCCAAGCAATGTGGCACTTCTTTCTAGCTAGTGGTGGGATTCAAATATGTGGACAACCGGTTCTCTGTGTGGATGCCACTTCCGGAAATCCATTCTGGGCCTGGGCAACAAAAAATTAGCTACTGGTTCTGCCGAAGTGGTGTGAACTGGCTGAATCCCACCACTGTTTCTAGCCCAATAATTAGCATTCTACTCTGAAGGTTTATGCAGCTGAAGAAGCTCGTAGTTTTGGGAAGTCAGCCAGTTTTTGAAATTTGCCAAAGGCAGCAGTACTCCAGGACTACCTTTGGAAACCTACACACTGGTGTTAATTTTTAAAAAAGTGAGGTTTGATGGCTAATAACACCACTTTTTTTGGAGTAGTACCATGACATTATCTATCAGTGGAAAGATAATTTAATCAAGAATGTAATGCAACAAAGTTTGTTCGATTATCTGTACTGTATTCTATGAAAAGCTATAGTCAAATAACCAGAAAAAGGAAGCACAACTTGCTTAGGTTGATATCAGGTAGCTTTCCTTCATCTGATTGTAGCCAATGAGCATGAGGGTTTAGAGAGCCAATCAGGTGTCATCTTGTTTTGGGAATGAGCCAATCAGATCACAGTAGGATTCAGTTATTGATGTCATGTATTGAAGCTGAGAGGGGGACATTTGTCAGTGTGTCATGTGATCACTATCAAGTTGGTTGGAGTTTTTTTGTGTTCTTTCATTGAGTGAGCTTGTAAAACGTAATAAAATTAAAGTAATGGTGCAAAGAGTTGACTGGTTGCCCAGAAAGCAATGTAAAATAGTATTATTAAGTGAACAAGGCTACAGTTATAAAGAAATTAGAAGAAAAATTGGTGGAAACTTAACCAAAGATGGCATTTCTACTGTACACTTTTTGGCCACTATTGTATGCTCTTAAACCTTAGCCGGAAAAGAGCCCCATAAGTACTCCGTCTGCATGTCTCAAATGGGTGCTGCTTCTGTCCTTATTAGCTCCTATCCATGTGCTGCAATACGTGCTTGCTAGTTAGAGTTGAAATGTGTCATTTGTCACACTGCCTTCTTAAACTTATTCTCACGGATTCAAGAGGACTTTAATTGACCTCAAAGGAAACCTCTGAAAGAGATGATGATAGCAGCTTTTATGGAATCACAGGCACCACCAGAGCTATAAACCTGATGAAATCAATTATACTGAACAGCTTCTCTTTTCATGACAACATCTCAAGAACACAGTTGATGACGTTTGCTGACTTTGAACACTATGAGCTTATAGCTTAATGGTTTCCCCTCTGTGTTTTAGCTTATAGCCTCATGGTTCCCATTTAGACAGCATTGTGTTTAATGGCTGGGAATTGGCATTAGGGAGATCCACTTTGAATCTTTGGATCAGTGACTCTTTCTTAAGCCAGCCTACAGTAGTTCACAGGGAGTTGCCTTGAGTTCCTGATCTTTGATGAGACAATAGAAGAGGACAAAGATACCAATCCATTCAAGTAGCCCAGAAAAGTCTGTGGGGAGTTTTATCCAGAAAAGACAACAGATAAGGGCAGGTGAAAGGATTAATGTTCCCAAGGATAGCTTCCAACTTTGGGGCAAAGCTTCTGACTCTATGGGAACAGCTCATACTCAATCCTTGACATTTCTGAGCAGGCATCACCTTTCTTTTAGTAGTAGAGTTCATTTTCAGATCTTCCTCCCCCACTTCCCTTGGAGATATCACTGTGAACTTGTTTGATTTTCTTACATTTTTGCATGTTGCTCTGTGAGGGGCAAATACCCTGAGAAAGTTCCAAAATCATTTATCCAAGGTTCCATGACTAGATGGGAAGTTACAATCCTGCAGAAGAATAGAATACAAAAGGGAAGAGCCCTACATTAACAAGAAGTGCACGTGTGAAACAGAGACATTTTCAGGGCAGAACAATAAACATGAACATGGAATAATAAAGTAACAGCAGAGCTTGGTACATTGCATCATTCCTCAGGTATAAATATATTTTCACCACGACTCGAACTGCATTGTAAATTTCTCTTATAGAAAGAACAGGCTTCAGGTTGAGACCAGCTGCAGGGCTACTATCTGCTCGGGATTTCCTTGCTGCCCTGGCATTTCGTGTCTTCCAGAGTACTCAGTACATAAGACATTGGTCATCACCCATGCATTCTCCAGAACCGTAAGTAGAAGTAATTTGGTACATGTCATGATTTTCTAAGTGTGTCACTGAAGGCTGCATTTTAACAGCTGCTACTGATGCCGTGCCCTGGAATTGCCAACCATGGTCTCAAAATGTTGGATGATTCCAGTTTGAAGAAGGCAAAGCCAGCATTTCAGTTTTTCCAGAATTGGGACACAAGGGATGTAATTCTTAAAAAGTAACTTGTAGGCAAAAAAAAGGTAGGAAGCATTTAAGATTCTTGCTCACTTAGCACTCACACAGTTGTTCACTGTCAGCCTCAATCATTTATGATGTGTTCACACCCAACACTCTTTTCTGGCTAGGCTACACACTCATTTCTTTTATCCATCAGTTTTGTTTTCAGCCATATTTTATTACATTCTTTTCAACTTTTGACATCAGAATCCAATATTTTTTATTTTTATTTTATTTTAATCCCATTTATATCCTGCCTTTCTCCGAAGACTCAGGGCGGCTTACAGTCTAAGTACAAATCAAATGTGCTTAGCAATAGCAATATCAGCATGGGCACTGCCAAATTCTATCATTTAAAAAATGTTTGTATAAATTTCTCTGAAATTTAAACTACACATGGGTTGCTCATGTGTACTCCCACCCATTCAGACTTCCTACTTCTCTTTCTCCCTTCTTTCTTCCAGTTGCATTCTCTGATAGGAGACCAATATTGGAAGAGACAGGTATTCTTCCTTCTTTACTTTGCAGTTTGTTTTGTAGTTTTTCAAAGTGGAAAAGAAATCAATATATTTTTACAGGCACAGATGGTAGTCTGGTCAGCTACCAAAGAAAAGATGGAACAGAACAATTTGTAGTGTAAACCTAGTCTGAAAAAACTCCTCCTAAATACAACTTTGCAAAGGCATGGAATTGTATGCAGCTCATGTAAAAAGGAAGGAACATTCTCATTCGGAATTTTTCATGATACTGTATGTATCTTACATCTTCTATATAGCAATAGCAATAGCACTTAGACTTACATACCACTTCACAGTGCTTTATAGCCCTCTCTAAGTGGTTTACAGAGTCAACATATTGATCCCAACAATCTGATCCTCATTTGCTGAGTCAACCTTGAGCCAGTGAGGATCGAACTGCTGACAGCCAGCAGTCAGCAGAAGTAGCCTTCAGTACTGCATTCTAACCACTGTCCCACCACAGGTCTTATACAGTAATGAATGATATTTAAAACAACAATATAATATAAAACCTCTTTACCAGCACTACAGTGGTCTGTTCCTTGGATGGGGTATCTGTGATCTGACACCATAATACTCAATGGGGCCAGCCAACACAGTTAAGGTCAATGTTAATATACATTGGCATTTTGGTTTGGGAGGATCCTGAGCCATCACTGGATCCCTAAGATCTTTTTATTGGCTGGTACCCCGTTGCTGCTGTCTTTCTTTATAGATTTTACTGAGTTTCATTATAAGATAAACATACAAAAAGAAACAAAAATTAGAGAACTGAGAGAAAGGAAGAGAGAGTGAAGTGCAAAGAAAGAAAGAAAGAAAGGAAGAAAGAAAGAAAGAAAGAAAGAAAGAAAGAAAGAAATAGTGACTACCAACTTATTTCAGTGCAATAAAATACAAAAAAATAATTACAACCTCAGCCTTTTTCTTTACATTTCACAACATTCCAAGCCATTTATATAATAACTAATTCATTCTAATATCAAAACCTAAAATCAAAGTTCTGGGTTTTTTTTCTGTTTCAAGCAAAAATCCAGTAGTTTCCAAATACCGTAGAAAGAAAACTAGATAAAAGATAAAGGTTTTCCTTGTCCAGTCATGTCCAACTCTAAGGGCAAGTGCTCATCTCTGTTTCTTAGCCAAGTGTTGTCTGAAGATGCTTCCATTTTCATGCAGCCAGCATGACTATACTCCAAGGCGCATGGAACAATTAAAACAATTTGCCATCTCCGCTAATTCCATCACCTTTACCATCCACTCTTATATTGTGGGAATTAGTGTATCATTTTATGTTTGAGCTTCTGCCCCCTTTTTAAAAAAGAAACTGTGCAACCATGTTTCCATGACCACCAGCTTTCCGCCCCAGCTACCATCTCTCCTTCAATGCCACCTGCCAGTGTATTATGCCAACCACCCAGTTGAGACTGTAGCTGTGCATGTACACATGGAGCATGTTATATATCCAAGCACTGTGGTGAGCTGACTTAATCAGTTACTTCTTTGGGGATGTGCAACCAGACAAAGCATTATTATGACGAAAGACTCCAGCCAGCACTCTGACTGGCTATTAAACTCCAAAACACTGGCTGATTCACTCATCTAAATCTTATGTTAGAGAATAAGATATATTTTAAAATATTTCATAATGGAGCTGCACCTTCATCTGGCTGGCCATTTCATCCATTTCAGAAATGGCTGGCTATAGGATCATTTGGAGACCTTTCCAAATTAAAAGTACTCGTGTTCTGATACCTGTCCCTCAAGGTTTCTGACTTCCTCAACTGATAGAGGACTGAATATGCCAGGTGTATGCTGCAGTAGTTTTGGGCCACCTTGGGAACTGGTCTATGGATGCTCCATTTGCTTTGAATTTGGATTGTGTCTGCTCAGGGTAGTCCTTTGGTAAACATGCAAAATAGGTAGGAAATTGAGTCCTGCATAGCTTTTGAAATCCACACGCCACCTGGAGAATCGGTTATGTCAAGGTTTTTCAATACTGTATAGCAGAAAACAAACCGCTGAAACAACAAGACGGTACATATATACTGTAGATCATAGGATTTCTGTGGTTTGATGTGGCAATCAAGAGTTTTCACTTATTAAAAATGAGGTGACACCATTATGGCAATTTTTAATCTGTTTATTTTGGCAGGGATTGTTGCCACGAACTACTGGGCCATGTTCCCATGTTAGCTGATATGGACTTTGCTCAGTTTTCACAGGTAATTTTGTTCTCCTTATTCTGATGGAAGGAATGCCCCTGGCATGGTGATGGTTCACATATTGATTGTGTTCATGGAATATACTTGAGTAATTAAATCATTAACCCATGTTTTGAGTTTTATAATTCTCTGAACCATTAACTAACACAGCACAACACAGCAAACAAATGAAAACAAACAACAACCACAATCAAATTTAAAAGAATTAACATTGGGATGTTATGTCAATATTAGAGTGGATTTATATATTTATATATATATAAATATATATATCCACTCTCTCTCTCTCTCTCTCTCTATATATATATAAATTTGTCTGTATGTATACTTGGAAGTTATCTTTCTTTTCTTGGAAGCTGTCTTCCTTTTTTTTCCTTTGGGATGATTTGTCTAAGCTTGGATCTAGCACTCCATTTACGTCTTCTACAAAAATTATTTCCTCCTCTGGAATTCTTATTAACATCTGCAAAAAACTTTCTTTTGTTCAACTCTTTCAGAGAATATAGTTAATATTGAGCTAGACAAACAGCTTGACCTAGTATGAGGCAGTGTTCTACCTGACATCTTACTTGGTAATTTAGACCAGATAGGAGATGACCATAATTTCTGTCTAATGGTACCTACCAAAGCAGAATTAATTTTTAGGGCAAAGTTTTGCAAAACACAGCAGAAGTTGGAGGAATGTTAGGAAATTTGATAGAGAAGGTAAGTTTTTCTAGGCAGCTATGTGGATTCTGAACCTCACTCATGAAACCAGAAGGGGTCACTCTAGCTCTTAAGTGTAAACAAAAGGCTGAGTCTATCTACTGTACATTTGTATGTATTTTAAAAATATTTTTCTAGAGGAATTTATAAAGCATAAAAGCAAAACATAATCAAGGTTTTAAAGTAGGGTGATGTAGAAAAATAAAAATGAGGGGTCCTTGGTGCTCTCTGAGCTTGCTTGTTTTCTTGCAGACATTTCATTACTCTAACTAGGTAACATCATCAATTAAGGTAATGAAACGTCTGCAAGAAAAACAGAGCACCAAGGACCCCTCATTTCAACCCTGAGCTACAAATATTTTCCTTCAAAAATAAAAATATGTAGTAACATGTCTATTAAAAGCATTTTTACCATGTAATAAGTTTAAAGTTTGGGAAATAATGATGATAACAATAGCAACATCAACAATAGAAGCAATAGCACTTAGACTTATATGCCACTTCACAATGCTTTACAGCCCTCTCTAAGCAGTTTACAGAATCAATCTGGGTCCTCATTTTACCGACCTCGGAAGGATAGAAGGCTAAGTCAACCTTTAGTCGGTGAGAATCGAATTGTTGAACTGCTGACACCTGGCAGTCAGCAGAAGTACCCTGCAGTACTCCTTTCTAACCACTGCACCACCACAGCTCCTGAGGAGGTGGAGGAGGATAGATTTCAGCTGATAGAAAAAACTTACCATATCCCATATGTTTAAAAAATCTTCACGTGCTCTATCCCAAGGCCTGGGACAATATCTACATTTTTGAAGACCCCCCCAAAATATCATTAAAGTGGAAGTCACATGCATTTATGAGGGGAAATAGCACTTCAAAGGACAGGTGCCATGGCACCACTTCCTGGATCCTGATAGTTGGCATAGCTTACTTGAAGGAGCTGAAAAGTACCAGCTCTGCCTGATATTAATGAATGAATATGGGATATAGGTGATCCATCCCTCAAATAACCTGACTTCATGTCACGATGAACTTTATAGACAACAGCGAGCACTTGAATCATACCTAGAAGCTGAGTGTTAACCAGTGCAGCTTGCAGAGTGGTGGAATTTCATGGCCATATTAAAATGGGCCCACACTTCCTGTGTCATTGCATTTTGGACCAGCTGATTGTTCCATAACTTTCTGGAGAGCAACAGTAGCAGCAGCAGCGGATAATGGCAAACTGTCTCCTGTTATACCTCCTTTCAAATGCTGCACAGGCCATTTTCAGCAAGCAGCTGTTGCCTGGGTTGGACTGAGCAACGCTGGCTTAAATTGCTTTAGGATAAACCATCTGATTTACAGCTCTGCACCGAAGTTGCCAGATGTTCAAATCACACGGGGTGGATTATTTCATATTAGAGAGTATATGCTTCACTTCCATACATTCTTTTTCTTGGCTAAATAAGAATCCAAATATGAAGTCCTGGCTCTATATTGCATTATTAACAATCACGAAATAATAAATTGACCTAAGGGAAGTTGCAGGCAGAACAAACCCTACAGATGTTTATCCTAAAGATGACAACCTTGATTGCAGTATAAACATTCCTGGGAAAAGGCTCTGTGTTCTCATAAGTAAATTAATGGAGAACGTGTCCAGCTATTGTTATTAGACCTCTGAGTTCCAGGGAACCATATAATATCTCTGGTCAGTTGATGAAGGACAACGTTGTGAGCAATCTTTTGGCTTCCTGCACCTACAGTACTTCAGTGACTACTGTCAGCAAAAGTATACTGGATTAAATGGAGACAGTTTTCCGAACTGAACATTTGCTTGAGTTTAGTTCACATGAGAAGTCTTCAGCTTCCAAATTTTTTCCCCTTCTTAAGTTACAGACCAGGGGACTTTTTACAGCATATTTTTTAATTCTTTCTTCTTGACTGGTATGGTACGCTGCTGGGTCCTAAAGGGAAGGAGTAGGGAAACAGAATGACAAAGCAATGCTTTCATATTTTTATTATAACCTTAATAATTAATGCTATAATTAAATCAATAATGATTTTTAACAATAAAATAACATTAATATTTCATGTTTAAAATTTTTATTATTATTATTATTATTTTTAACTTGTTTTATAACATGTAAGCCACCCAGAGTCACTTTGCAGGGATGATGGATGGCATTAAAAATTTAATAAATAAAATGTAGCATTGCCGTGCAAGCCCTGCCCCTCGTGGGGAGAGGTCGTGACCTCCTGAAGATGCTACTGAAAATAATATAACTCTGCTCTTTCTTTTTTTTTTACTATATATATATTTCTTTGTGTTCTGTTATTTTTTTCCTTTTTAACAACAAAAAAGAAGATATAATTCTGAAAGGTTTTTATGGAATGGAGTGGCAAAACATCTTATGATTTTAATAAAAATCAATATGCTTGATTTAGGATATTGGGCTGGCTTCTCTTGGAGCATCTGATGAAGATATTGAAAAATTATCAACAGTGAGTACAAATCACATTGTCAAGCACAGGGGAAATCAGGAGATTCAGGCAGTTAATAAGTATAAAGATTTATTGTAAGCTTAAGCGCTCTACAAGAATCTGACCAACTGGCCGTTAAGGGAAATGAGCGGGAGATAAGAAAAGCATTTGATCTCTTGCAGGCATGCAGGGACTCTTGACTTTTGATGTGTTTGTCCCCTCCCTCGGGCTCAGCCTGGTCATCTCCTACACACATTTTCACAGCAGAAATACAATGCCAAAGGAATCACATGTATGCAGTAATGCACATCAATAGAACATATCATATAAATATTCTATGCTTTCCAAAGAGCCAGGAAATATTACTTATTTTCTGCAAGAAAATGCAGCTTGTGCTGTCCTTACAGACATGTTGAGAGAAAGGGAGAGATATTCTATTATCTTGGGTACTTCTTGCAAAATGTTCTCATAGTATAGCATTCCTCCCCATATCCAGCCATCCAGGATCCAAGCACCCATAGCATGGCTATCTCCAACCATCCAAATAGGAAGTGTTTTCTAATACACTAGGAAGGTGTAACATTGGAAAAAGTGGTTAGATAGAAGCAATTCCCATTGGGACATATTTGCATTCCCCCTTTTCCTTTACAGAAGTGAACTTTGGTGGTCCCAATTCAGCTGGTGGATATTGTGCTGTTGTTGTTTTTCCAGAATGCATCAAATGTTGTATCAAGTAGAGATACAGTGATAAAATTGAAAGGTTGCCAACATAATACTTTCTCATCACAACAAAGGAATACCAAGGCAGATGAACAAACAATTCCACTAACACAAGGATGAGTGGTAGCAAATTCTGGATTAAGAATTGGAAAATTTCTATTACTCCTCACAATTTGTTCTCATTAATCTGTTTCTTCCTTCTCAGATAAGTTCTAATAATCTCTTCTTCTTAGTTCTATTGGTTTACAGTTGAGTTCGGTCTCTGCAAACAAAATGAATCTATCAAAGCCTATGGAGCTGGTCTCCTCTCTTCCTATGGGGAACTGATAGTAAGTTTTTTAAAATATTTTTGTCTGATATATGTCTTCCCTAGAAACATCAACAGCTTAGAAGTGTGTAATATTTAGCAATAGATAGGGATTACCAGCCGGGAACACTGGAAGTAGCTCAGAGCCAGAGGTTTATATGAACACTGGAAGTAGCTCAGAGCCAGAGGTTTATACATTTATTTTAAAATGAAATAAAACTTCCACAGGGTTTTAATGATGAACAAGATACTTCTCATCAACCAATTATAATGAAGGCTCAGATTGGTCATGCTTTCAGTGTAGGAGTCCTTAACTTACACTCATTTCTTTAGTGACCATTCAAAGTTACAACACATTCATTTCTTTAGTGGCCATTCAAAGTTACAACAGCAAACAAAAGTGACTTATGACTGGTTTTCATATTTATGACCATTGCAGCATCCCTGTGGGCATGTGATCAAAATTTGGATGTTTGACAATTGGCCTATTTATGACTGTTGCAGTGTCCCAAGTTCACATGATCCCCTTTTGTGACCTTTTAACAACAGAGTCAATGGGGAAGCCAGATTCACTTAACCGCGGTGTTATTAGCCTAACAGATGCAGTGTTTCGCTTAACAATTGCGGCAAGAAAGGTTGTATAATGGGGCAAAATTCACTTAACAACTGTCTTGCTCAGCAATGTAAAATTTAGGGCTTGATTGTAGTCATAAGCCTAGGACTACCTGTATTTAAAATGTGTGGCTTGGATTCAAACCTAGTCATAAGTAGAATGGATCCATTAAAATAAATGGAACTACAGTAGAAATGTTCGGAGGTGGTTTTTTTATGACAATTTATTTTTATGTACAATATGCATAAAAATATGTAGCACATGGAAAAAAGGAACGGGACCTCAATTAAATATCTGCTTTCCTTCATGTCCCACTCTATGGATGCCCCTGAATTAAGTTAGATCTCATTTAGAACTGTTCTCAGATGACCTAGCATACAGACATACTGAAGTTAAATTTTCCCCCAAATTAGTAACACTTACAGTAATTCAGTTAAGTAGATGAGATTTACAGTCGGTCATGCCTAATTTAAATCCTATTGTTTTTAATGGACCTGCTTTAAATTCAATGAATTTTTATAGAGACATAAAGTGCCTCTAATGTATATACTCCTGGCCACTGCTTGATGCTACGCCAGCATCTACCTCACTTGTTCTAACCATGCTGGCTGAGAATTACAGGCGACGTAGTCTGGTATATCTTTAAGGCACCACTATGGGTGGAAGATTTCACTTGGCTGTCCTAGCTGGAGCTATCCAAAATGATTCCAGTTGTAATGCTGTTGTTAAATACATCTGTTTATAAAGCAATGACTAGCCGTATTTTTAAAAGAAGGCAAATTTCAGAGTTCATTTTCAAGTACCATTTGGCTTTGTAACACGGTTTTGTCCTTCAAATGGGAGGTGACATTTAAACATACTCTATCTGAACCCATATCTTACCATGCCAGTGAATGTGATGTGTCTTGAACTTTAGAAAACTGACCAACAAACTCAGTTTTGCACTATATTTTTACTGTATGTTCAGCTGTTCTGCATTATATAGAATGAATTTTGTGTTAACACCCAGGCTGGAGTTGAGCCCATGTACAGTAAAATGTAATGGCCCATAGTTCACAGCTGGCAGGCGTTTTTCCTCTGCGTGCTTCATTTGCTGAAAAACAAACCTCCCTTCATTGTGAAGGGTTATGTGGGGTCATCAAGCACTTTTTAAGCGTATCTTCCCACTTCAAGGATGACAGATTCTGAAAGAAAAGCTGGGTCTGAGATTATAAAAACTTTTCAACATGTATTGGTAAGCCTCGAGCATTATGTATCTGCGTATTATTACAAATGGATCTAGTTTAGATTTAAGGAATATTCACAGGGAGAATCGACTAAGCACCATGCAATTACAAAGTAAATAATAGAGCTTAAGTCCAGCTAAAATTCAGCATTTGGAAGGGAATTAAGGCTGCTTTTTTTGTCCTAAATTTCCTATTTTGACTTTGGGAGATATTATAAGTTTCAAAATATAAAGATTGTTGTGATTCAGGGTCAGCTTGTGGGTTCGGCAGTTGGGTCGGACGATTCAGAGGAGGAGGAGGGGGGTGTTGGAGAGCTTGCTGAGAATAATATTGAGGCTCCACAGAGCCCTCAGCCAGGCCCCTCCCATCTGGTCACGACGCAGACCCAGCTGTGTGAGCCTGACAGCGTGGATGAAGATGACCCACAGCTGGCCCTGTTCAAGGACGCCCGACGCAGGAGGCAGTCAATCAGGAGTAAACAGAGGAAGGCAATGGGGCACCTCGGAAGGAGGCAGAGAGAAGCCACGCCCTGAACTGTTTAAAAGGGGAATGTGTGGGAGGGCTGGTTTGCTGAAGGCAACCGTTTGAATAGCTCCTGTTTCATGGTTCGTGTTTGCTCTCTTTGCTCTCTTTGCTCTGTTTATGTTTTTATGTTAATAAATTTGGCAGGCTTAGTTCCAGCCTCTTGCCTTCTTGTAAAAGGGGTTGTCCCTGCCTTTTCTGCAGGGCCGGTAGCAGGCTGGTACAGAAAAAAGATACTCTCAGGCTAGCTAGTTTAACTCCTTATGATTCCTGTACATGACCAAAAGCCAGCCTTAGAAGCAGCCTCTCAGTGCCTTTATTATGGATTTTTTTTAGCTTCCCAGTTTAATTTACCTCTTTGGAATTCCTTAGTGATAGCCATCCAGCTACAACTAGATCTGATCCTGTGTAACTTTTGAGCATGGAAAAGATCAGGGAGGGGTCAAATTAGAAATCAGAGGAGTTTCAATAAGATTTGCCCAGTTTTGACACAAATTAAATTTGGGATTTATTGAGTTATATTAGAATACCATCATTATTTCTGGAAAGACATCCTCTTTATCTCTTCTTCTTTTTCTTTCTTTTCCTGACACTTCCAATAAGAGTCATAATATGAGGACACAGGCAAGGATGTTTCTCTGGAGCAGCTTTACATAAGCTGGACACCATCCAAATTCATGGATTCCAGCTGCCAAATCAAATCTCAGCAATAATCATTGTGCCTGAGAATCCTGGGAATTGAGAACCCATGTATCTGGAGAGTGCCAAAGCTGGGTAAAGCTGCTATGAACACTCTTTTTCCACCTTTTTGGAAATTAAGAAATACAGTAGCAAGGACTTCCAGGGTTGTAATGGCAGACTGAAGGCAGCTCCACGTTTGTGGAGTCAACAATAGAGGAATTGACTAGACCAGGGGTAGGCAACCTCGGCTCTTTTATGACTCGTGGACTTCAACTCCCAGAATTCCTCAGTCAGCTATGCTGACTGAGGAATTCTGGGAGTTGAAGTCCACGAGTCATAAAAGAGCTGAGGTTGCCTACCCCTGGACTAGAGGAACTGGTAAATGTATCAGCTTCTTGGAACTCCTCTCTGGATCAAGGAGAGAGAACAATGATCACCCACAAGTTTGCACCATACAGTATCTCCCAACAAAGAGATAGCCATCTCAATCCAGTTTGATAGCTCTGGGAGCCAGGGGGGAAAACATCTTGCCTAAGCCATGGCTAAGCATCTTCAAAGAGTCAATGGGTTCGCCTTTCTTAACTAATCTAGGAAGTTGCTCATTATTCATTTACTAGAAGTGTAGAACCTTCCAAAGGATATGCTTTATTCCATTGGGAGAATCTCCTTCTACTCTGGATGAAAGAAGTTCCATGTACGTTTAAGCATTAAAAAGAAGAACTTTCTTTTTTGGAAAACAGCAAAAAAAAAAGAGACTAGAATGTGGATGTTGGAAAGTTAATGACTTAGATGCACTTGAAACCATATTTCCTGTGGGTGTTTAATTTTTTAATAAAAGAATATATGAAGGCTTTCAAATTAACTGTAAGAAATACTCCTGAAAGAAAGGTTTGCTGACTGGAAAATAAACAGATGATAAGAGGGAATTTTGAAGATTGACCAGAGGGAATTTGAGAGAATTAAGTATAATTAAAGGAGAAAAGATCCAAGGGAGCAATACTATTTGAGTACAGAAGAAATTAAGGCTGTTATGGAACTCAGAAATTATGTAAGATTATCTGATACTAAAACAAAGGATATAGAAGAAGCATAGATTTTATTGGATAATACAGAGAATGAGACTGATTTGAATGTAATTTTTAAAAATATGCGAGATTACAAAAGTGACATGGAAAAAAGACACTGGGTCTGAAAATGGATTTAAAAATGTCAGAATATGACATGGAAAAAGATGGCACAATGGACTTACAAACAAAACCAGCTGATACTATGTAAAGGAAACATACGAATAGTAATTCGGAACAATTATTTGGAAAGCTTTTTTATTTTGGCTTTACAAAAGGGATGTGCTAAACTCCTGAAGCTATTCCTGAAAGGAAACAAAGAGCAAATGCTAAGAAATCAGCCTATGGGATGTTATTTGATGGGATTAAAAATCAAATTTTAAAAAAGTAAATAGAAGGATTATAAAATATACTTATTTGACCAAGATCAAATAATATATACCAGTTTCTGATAGCTATAAATGGATTTTCTTTTTTTTTTACTAAGACTGAACAATGAAATTTTAAAGATCTGTTTATAAGAGGGGAGAGATTTGTTTTATTTCTTAAAGAAAGTGATAGGTTAGATTATGTAATGGATTTATTTGATTAAAGTTAATGTGTTTGTGTGTATGTGTGTGTTACTAATTCTAGTAGCTTTTACCAAATTTTTGTTGATTAGTACCAAATGCTACCTTTTTACAGTTTGATTATTGATAAGGGATGAGATATGGGAATAAGAGTTTTAAAAAATATTAGAGAAGGTGTTACGTTTTATACTTGACTAGAGAGAGTGGAAATCTTTTATATAGCTCTTTTTCTTGTTTTTTAAATTTTCTTTTTTAAAAATCTCTTTGCACTTCTCTTTTTCTTTGCTTTGCTTTCTATATTTTTTCTTAGTTTGAATTAGTCTTTTATCTTTGTACTTATAAACTTTCATAAAGTTATTATTTTAAAAAAAAGACTACAGTAACAACAATGCTCCAGGTACCAAAGAGACTGGTCAATATACTTTGCTGGAAATGTCCTTTGAAATATCTGGGCATGAGCATAGCACCTCTTTATTATTAATTAAAGCAGCCACATCCTTTTTGCATGCAAGAGTAAAATGTATTTCTTTTATGAGTCACGTTAGTTGATTGGGGAGAGATATTATTTGATTCCGTATCATGATGCTTAGAGGGACGCGGTGGCTCAGTGGGTTAGGATGCTGAGCTTGTCGATCAGAAGGTCGGCAGTTTGGCGGGTCGAATCCCAAGTGCCGCGTAGCAGAGTGAGCACCTGTTACTCGTCCCACCTTCTGCCAACCTAGCAGTTCGAAAGCACGTAAAAATGCAAGTAGAAAAATAGGGACCACTCCGGTGGGAAGGTAACAGCGTTCCGTGCGCCTTTGGCGTCTAGTCATGCCAGCCACATGACCACGGAGACGTCCTCGGACAAGCGCTGGCTCTTCGGCTTTGAAACGGAGATGAGCACCGGCCCCTAGAGTCAGAAATGACTAGCACACACGTGCGGGGGAACCTTTACCTTTACCTTACATGATGCTTAGTGTAATAGAGACAGTTTGGTGTAGTTGTTAAGGCATCATGGTAGAAACCCAGAAATGGTGAGGTTCTAGTCTCTCTTTAAGCATGCAGCCAGCTCTGTGACCTTGGGCTAGTCACTCTCTTTCAGTTCTTGGAAAGCAGCAATAGCAAACCAATGAAATCTTACCAAGAAAGGGACTTGTCCAGGCATTTGCCAGGAATCAAAACTAACTAGAAGGGAAAGAAAGAAAGAAAGAAAGAAAGAAAGAAAGAAAGAAAGAAAGAAAGAAAGAAAGAAAGAAAGGAGGGAGGGAGGGAGGGAGGGAGGGAGGAAGGAAGGAAGGAAGGAAGGAAGGAAAAATGTAACAGGATGTCCCAATTCACAGTTTAAGTAGTTCCATGTAGAGTTTAAAAATTAAAATCGAATACTTTTCAGTTTAGATGAGAAATAGGTTTTGCTTAAGCTTGCTCCTTCTCACCTGTCTTTAAAAATGTACAAAGCTGGACATTAGCAATGTGCAAATCAAATAAATCTGAACTCTGAAAAAGCTGAATTAAATGTTGGTTTGCACAGAAAACTGTTTCTATGATGTGGGAAAGCAAAATTTAAAACAACTTTTCTTGAAGCTCCCTGGATTTCATGGAAATTTCACTCTACCACCCTATCCATCCATTCACTTCAGATCCTTGGTTCCTCTCAATTATCTATTGTGTTGTCAACAGAGTTGACTTCAATCTAAAATGAATTCTTCTGTTCTTCTTCACTAAAAGTATGCTTTATCAGAAAAGCCAGAATATAAACCCTTTGATCCAGATGTGATGGTGGTCCAACCTTATCATGACCAGACCTTTCAATCCATTTACTTTGTAGCAGACTGTTTTGAAGATGCAAAGTCTCAGCTACAGTAAGTATAAAGATGGTAGATTCATATCACCAGATTAGGTTGATCTGAATTTATAGCATGAGTGCAAAACCTGCAATCTCTAGATGCCCATGATCAAATATATTCTGTAGAATCCTTGTGAAACTGATCCTGAGATATGATTTTCAATTTGGGGGAAGGAAAACTATTAGATATATGGGAATAATCATAAACGATATTTGGCAATTTAATGAAATGTTAATTAAATTTAAACTTTGTTTGAAGCAAAGTAATCCCATCCATATTTTTTTTTGGTCATGAACTCGATGTGACTTTCAAGGTGAATGGAACCCACAACTTTAAAAAGTTGTGTAATCTTGGTTTAGAACTTCTTTCATTAATATGTAGCAGGGACTCCTGGTCTTTTTAGACAGTTGGCATTAGTATCTTTGGAGTGTATAAACATACTGAGGATGCAATTATAAATTATTTGCTGGTGAGAGCCATTCAGAGAATGATTCCCATGATGGACATAACTAGTTACAGAGCACGTATGTCAATTGTTCTAGCCACTCACTTCCTTAGAACATTCTATGCTATCTATGTTTACGTGTTCCTTTTCTGGGCAATTAGACATACTGGGGTGCAGCTATTCATCTATTTTATTTTCCAAAAAAGGGGTCCCAGATGTCTTCTTGGAAATAAAGGTTACTAGGACCTTCACATTTTTTTTAACATTTGAAGGTTCTTATTAAAAACCCTAATGATATATGTCTAGGTCGATCAAAGGCAGGGGAAGAACCATGAGATTCCCCTCATATTTCAGATAGCACACCCATCTTAAAAAATAATAATAATCTTGCTTTAGTGCTAGAGGTAATGGCACGTTATGTTGTCATGCAACTGGAAAAGACCATTCTTTTCTTCAGACCAGAAATACATCTTTTGTTCCTTGCTCCATAGGAAATATGCTCTTACAATCAAGAAGCCTTTTCCTCTTCACTACAACCCTGTTACCTGCAATGTGGAAGTTCTTGATTCACCACAGAAACTATCAGAAATTGCCACTCGCTTGAAAGAGGAACTGATAACTCTCTGCCATGTTTTGGAAAAGTTTTTGTAAAATAATGGTCCTAATTTATAGTAGGAATAAGACAACCATTAGAATAGTGAGCATCTTTCCTTATTTAAGTAAATTGTCTGCAATACTGGAAAAAATGAGTAGGCAATCAGTCCATTTAAATGTAGAAAGTCAATGAAAGGTTTTGCCAAACAAGAGGAACAAGAAGCCTTGTGAATTGCAAATCAGATATTTTTGGGGGAAATGCTCAATGACAATTTGTTTCATTCTTGTATTACATTTTGCTGGAAAACAAGTTTTATTCTTGCATTACCTTTTATTGGAAAATAAGTTTGCTGCTTGTAAACAAGTCATTTGTATTTCTTTATTGTCTTGTTTTTTTGATGTAGCCCTGCCTGACTAGATCAAAGGCCCTCAATCACTGATAGTTAAAATTCTGTGGAAAGTCCACAAGTCAATGTTGTTCAGGAATTGTGATTGGGAAGAATACATTTTAGGATTTATATCTTGTTTTTTAAATCAGTGTTATCAATATCATCATTCTTTGCACCCTGCCTAGTAATAGGATTCTCTGGATGATTTTAGGTGACAAAACTTTAAAATAAAAGAGTCCTGACAAAACAAGGAGGATACTGTATATCACTGTAAACATAAATATTTTATATAAAGTGCCACAGTAAAATGGGAAAGCACAAATCATGTACTTTAAATAATCATGTTTATTAAAATTTGCACAATCTCCCACATTCTCGGTGGGAGTGGAGAAGAGTTCTTCATGCAATGAACATAAAGAAGGTCCCATTGGGCCTTTCTGGGAAGTTAGTTAGATGCCACCATGAAAGAGGCTTTCTGCACATGGGAGTTCATGACTAAATAGTGATAGGCAAATCTGTCCTTCATGAATTTATCTGATTCATCTACAACTGGCTCAGTTATTATATTCCATTAATAGTGGATAATTAAAGTAGCTCTGATTATCTTTTCTCTTTTCTGGAATAGTGTCTTCTTTTATTTCTTTTTAAGACTTTAAAATGTCTAGCAGCAGACCAAATTCATTGTACCTACTTGTTTATCCATTCTTTTGTTGAGATTATTTGTCTAATCAGTTGATCTCTAGACTATGATGATTTGTCTTGCCAGTTTGTCTAGTAACACTGCATGGTTATTTATTTCGTATTGTAAGTAAATGAAAGACAGTAAATAAATACATCACCCAGAATTGCATTATTATGAAAGTTCAAGTCGCATTATTTTTAAGATCACAACCCTAATATAAATTTGAACCCTTTTAACTGCATGTTTTTCCACTGATCCATCTGTATATTACAACTAAAATTCTTGGCTGATTTTATCATACATTATTTAACCTGTTCTTGTTCTGTTTAAAATATCAACAAAGTTTTTTTTAAAAAAATAGCAATTATATGTTCAATATAGATCCATATTGTACTTCAAACTATGCCTTCTTTTGTTCCATAAGTTTTTTTACCTATTTTGAATCATTCTGCTAACTGTAAATAGGAAGACCATTGACAACTATATCCTTCTGCTATTAGTTGCTCTCCTGATTTAATATTATATTCCCCTTGAGAATTTTCTGATAATTCCTTCTTTCACCTGCTGCTTTTCTTCTAAAAAATGCTTGCTATGCTGAAATCCACAGAAGAGTTTTTGGGCACCACCTTGGTTTATATCTATTCCATATTCGCAATATGGCCTATTGAATAATACAATTTTTAAAATCAACTTTAATTTAAAGTTTATATTATAAAGTAAAATCAAAAATGTTTATTAACTGGATTAAATATATAATTATTTTGTATGCCTGTATTTTTTCCTGATCATGATTTTTTTTTAAAAAAGAACATTTGGTAGAATAATGATGTCAAAGTGCAGAAACACTGTAGTGTGCATAGACGACTTTGTTACTCAGAATATATGAATTGAAACCGAAACCAAACCAAAGGCTGGATTAGCACTATATTCAAAGTTGAAAACTTAACAAGACTTTACAGTATTTTGACCTAGGATGTGTGGTTTGTGAACCATGCTTTATTACATGTGTATTATATGAGTTACAAGTGTATTATATGTGTACAAACCATAGCTTAATGTGTTGTAAGATTACAAGTAATGGTATTACTCTGACCACAATATTTTAAATGGCACCTATAGTGGTGGCCGCATCTGCAAACAACCTTAATTAAGGCAGGCTGCAACTGTATAATATTTTAGTATTGCAATAATAATTTTTCTTTGTCCACTAGATGACAGCATTACATTGATATTTTCCATCACCTCAATTTCACCTTGGCATTCTTTTTCTTTCTGTGTCAATTCCCAATAACAAACTATAAAACTGTTGTGCAAATAATAGGAATATAGAAAGAAAGGAAACAGACAAAAAAACCACTTGAATGATTGTGAGGTCAGCCCCATTATGACCTTGCTTTCTTTAGTTTACATATTTGAAACTTCACTAGTCATAAGACACATGATTCTCATCATAGAAAGATGTTTGTGCTGTCTGATCAACTTGGTGGCTCCATTCTGCAGGGTTTTTTTTTCAGCTGTATTCTAAATTTTAAAAGCATAGCAACCAGAATTGTAATATCTCAGATCCTGAGATTGTATGAACAAATGTTGGCATTTTTATTTCTAGCTCTCTTCCTAAAGATCTACAGCATAGAATTCGACTTTTTTTTACAGCAGCCCAGCACTGAACTGACGTCTTTATTGTCTGATTCATTATGTCCTCAAGGATTTGTTTTTATTGCTTAGTTGCAGAGAGCTCAATGCATATGTGAAGTTAAGAGTTTTTGCCTTAATGTATATTAGTTAAGCTGAATGTACTGTTTGAGTGATATTTAAGAGACACTTCATATTTGGTATGGTTTTTACCACCCTGCATAATATCACCTTTTTTTTACTAGACTGCATAGTATCACCTGCAAACGTGACCAGCTCTTGCTTACTTTTAAGTCAAGTTCGATGACATCACCCTAACACAGAACTTTGCTTTCTGATTTTTTAAAAATTTTAAAAAGCAGATTTTAAAAACCATAATAATTTGCTACTTATTGCAATATTCAACTGTGGAGTATGTTTGTATCCCAATGTGCTTAGCACAGGAAGTGAAATTGAACTGAATTATTCAACCTGAGCCCATTTGATATACTGTAATGGTTAAGGCATCAGACTAGAAACTGGGAGACCAGGAGTTCTAGTCCTGCTGAGGCACAAAGCCAGCTGGGTGACCTTGGGCCAGTCCAGGGATAGGCAACCTTGGCTCTTTTATGACTGGGTGGACTTAAACTCCCAGAATTCATGAGCCAGCCATGCTGGCTCAGGAATTCTGGGGGAGTTGAAGTCCACCAGTCATAAAAGAGCCATGGTTGCCTACCCCTGGGCCAGTCAATCCCTCTCAGCCACAAGTAACAGGCAATGACAAACTCCCCCCCCCCCAAAAAAAAACCTTAGCAAGAAAACTTCACAGATTTGTCCAGGCAGTTTCCAGGAGTCAACACTAACTCGAAGGCAGCATAAATCAACTAAATATTGTTGGTTCCACAATTAGTGTTGTGGAACTTCCTCATATGGGAGGTTTCCATGCTAATAAAATAAATTAAAATGACAAAGCAACAACAGGGAAAATGTCAAAACATGGTAAAGATATTACTTAGTGTTTTGTCGGTTCCACAGCAGACACACCTTCATATCACCAAAAAAAGGAAATGGATACATTTAGAGCATTTATTTATTTGTTTGTTTGCTTGCTTGCTTGCTTGATGGGAGGATAAGAAAGAAAAGAAGCAGACTAGAGGGAAAGGAACTCATGCAACTGAATACAGTTTAAAATCAGCATAAAATGGATGGCATACCCTTCTGACAATAAGTTCTGGTGACACAGTTGAAAATTCTGGTAGATGAGGAATCCCAACATCTGACACTCTTTTGGTAAATATGCTTGAAAATCTCACAAATCAACATGTCACCTGTAATGTATTGGGATTTACTTGAACTGTTTTCACGTGTCTTTTGAATGCTGCTTAAGGTTGCTCAATTGGTGTATCTGTGTAATGGTCACTGACTTGCCAGACAAGCTGTCTCCAAGAAGATCATTGGAGGATTTGGGGCAGAAATTGGTTCCTTTAAACCTATTGGCCGCCACCTAGTGCCCAACCGTATAAGTAGCTGGGCAGAAGCCTCTGTTTCAATTCTGTTCCTGTTTGCCTCAATAAAGTAATGTTGCTGTTTGCAACCTCTCGTCTCGCTTACTGCCTCCGAAGAACTCACTACACAACATCACCTATGTTTTCATTGTAGGTATTTCTATGATATTTTAATTATCTTTTTTTTTATTGAAAAGTTTTACAATACATTTTTTAACAAAACAAAACCCCTCCCAACCCCCTCCCCTCTCCCCAACCCTCCCCAACACCTCCCTCCCTTCCCCCTCCCCCCTCCCCGACTTCCCAGAGCTCAATACAGAGTATAAAAATACAAACAATCATAGACTACCTTATGCAAACAACAATAAACTATTAAATCTATCGCACTTTAACTCTTATAAACTAACTACAAGCAATATAAATATCACATCAATACTTATTCAAATGCTAGGTGAAACTTTTTAGTCCCATATTTATTCTGGATATAATCAATCCATCTTCTCCACTCCACAATATATCTCTGTTGCAACTGGTCTTTCAAGTACGCTGAAATCTTTGCCATTTCCTCCAGGTTGGAAACTTTTAAAGTCCATTCTTCTATAGTCGGCAGTTCTTCCTTCTTCCAATATTGCCCTACTAAAAGTCTCGCTGCCGTAATTAAATTCAAGATCAACTTAGTGTCCACATATTTTAATTATCTTAATGATCTTTGAATAACTGAACCAAAACAAATAAGTATATTCTTTAAAACATACAAATTATATACTTAAAGTAATCTGAATATGCCTTTCTTGCCAACTTTATATCTCCCTGATATGTTGGATTACAACTTTTGAATTCTCCAACAATTAAATATCTCAAGGCACAAAACTGGGACTGCTGTACACAATGAGTTTCATTAAATATAACAATACATACAACTGAGTAGACACGGACAGTATTGTAGAGTGAACTACTAATGCAAAACTATGTGAGCATTTTTTTTACACCTGTGAGTAATTTTCACTGCAAATGAACTGTTTTTTTTGAATGCAACTACTTGCAACTTAAATGGACAAAATATTTTTTTAAAAATTAGTCCTAAAATTAGAGACTAATATTGGCTGATTTTTGCATCAGTTTTATAAAAAATAAAAATCTCAAAATGCGGGGGAATGGTTCGAATGAGCATGGATTCCAGGGACTCACCTTTATCACATTGGAGGAGATTCCTAAGTGATAGGTTAACTTACAACAATGTGATATGGTAGATCTATGTAAGGTTTACAACATTGCCAGCCTGGAAAGACAGACCAAGAAATACACTGACACAATAAAACAGATGAAAGCATTTGCACAAATTGTTTGGCCAAAAACTCTTATAGCTACAGTATGTGAAAAACCATCCAAACCAATCCAGGTTATCTCCCTTTGCTGTCTAATCCTGTATTTCTCAACGTGACCATGGAAGCATCTTCAGACAACGCTGGCTTCCTCTGCTAGGAAATGGAGAGGAGTACCACCTCCTAAAGTCAGGCACAACTGGACAGGGGTAACCTTTATCTTTTTTCTTCAACTTCAGCAACTTTATAACATGCAGACTTTAATTACTAGAATTCCCTAGCCAGCATGCTGCCTGAGTAATTCCACAACTCTTAAGAAGAAACACTGATTTAGGGCAATGTAGAGGCTGGACTTAACGATATTATTGGAATGTATATTTGATCAAGTTTTCAAAATCCTTCCCTGAACACAGCATCAGCAATGCTTAATTTTGCTGTCCAAATTTTAGTTAATCATCCTCAACACAGACCAACTTTGGAAAGAGGTTTTCGATTTACATGCCAAAGAAAGATTTAGGAGTCACTGACCCACAGAGAAAAAAAACCCCCACCAAAACCCAACCCACAAACCACCCTCTTGCTGCCTTTATTCCATTTACCTTTGGGTGGTTTTTGACTAACTCAGGTCCAACTGTCAAAATTAAATGGGAATCCTTGTTACTTTGGCAAGGAATTTTCATCTTTGATGGGAACAAAGAAAAACGAACAGTTAGTGCTTTTGAAGACTTGCTGCAATTCCAGAAGAAGTATTTGAAAAACTCAAACTGACAAGCAGAAGAATTAAGCTAGGGCAAAGAACTACCTTTTGGGTTAAAACAGCCACAATGAGAAGTCGTTAGGGTAGCCTTTCTTAAGAAGACCCTTCTCTGTGCAAGCTATGCAGGATGATGGGATTCATAAAGCGCCACATCTGCAGGAAATCAGGTTGGAGATGAAATTTAAAATACACAAAGTTGAGAGGGAGTTTGATAAAAGTGAAGTCTGGCATTCTGTTTGGCCACCATTTTAAATCATGGTTTTATTTACTGAATCACAATTGGTTGCATTGACACAATGCCCTTACCCACCTGGTTGTATTTCTATGTAAGAACAGAATTACAAAGAAAAGATTTCAGTATTCTTTTAGCCAAACTAAGTTAATTCCAGGACCACTTGCTCCTTACATTACTCCTTTTTCGTCAGTTGGAAAAGAATAACAACTCTTAGCTTCAGTATATGACAATTTGATTCATTGGGTGATATTTATCCTTTCGGGGTATTGTGAAAGAACAGTAGGGATTGTGGTAAAGACCCTCCAATTGATTTCTTAGAGGCAGACAGCTTCAGCAGTTAATGCATATAGGCCTGGAATAAGGCCTACTATTCAACCAGCAGTCATTAAAATGGGGTGTGTGTATGTATGTATTTGAGTGTGTGCTTGTTACATACACACACACACACACACACACGCATACACATACCCATTATAAGTTTTAATTTAGAAACCACCCATCTCCCTCAAAGGATGACTCTGGATGGTGTCACCTCCATAACAGAGGATCTTTTCGTGGAAATACTTTTTAAGGAACAGTCTGGCAGTGAGTTGTGAATAAACAAAAAGCGCTTTCTAAGCAAACCAATTTGTTTATATTTCAGATTTTGGCCTTGCTTATTAGCCAAAAAGTTAACCTCATGCCAAGTATTGTTACCAAACAGAAAGATAATGTCCTTATTTCCTCTTGGAGCTCAGGAGGTAGATCATGTTTTCCCCACTGAGTGCCAAGGTGACATTTAAGAGTAAATAACCAAGCATTGTGGGAAATTAAAATGCTGTTCATTTCTTTAGAAAGCTCTTGTCATCACTTCCAGTAAGAAGCTCACTCAAATCAGCACACAGTCCTCAGCAATTCCTGAGACTAAACTTCTCATGGAAAGGTCTGGGTCAAGTGTATTTTTAAGTAGAATTAAGTCTTGGCCCTGTGCTTTCTGAAGTAAGGCCCTGCTCTTGAATATTACCATCAGTTAGTCCTTCCCTTAAGAGCTTCCACTCTCAGCTGTAAGAAAATATAAATGGACCAAAACATTACTATCACAATTGATTAATCATCATTATTTTTTGTCAGTTGATTGCATTAATCAATTAATCAGTTGAACAAATGAGTAAATCTACATATATGTGCACATCTGTGGTTAGATACCTTGACTTTAGAAGAAAGCATGTACTTTAAAAAGAGCTTGACAAACAAAAATGAATCAATGAACTAAATTTGTACCCGAATTTATACCTTTTTATATTTACACTAATTTCAGTGAAATCTCTTCTGTGCTGTTTGCCTACTCGCTTGATTATGACATTCTATTCTCCTTTTCTGTATACACAAAGGATTGTGTATCCAAAATGGATCATTAAAACCAGAAGTTAAAATTAAATAATTTTAAAATAAATGGTTGAATCCCAAATAGAGAAATTTACATAAAAGACCAAATTTCCAGTAATATTTTATCAAGGCTACTTTTCAATGTAACCCCTTACTGACTTTATAAAAAAAGTTATACCACGTATGTATTTGAGTGTGTGCTTGTTACATGCATACATACACACACACACACACACATTATATATATATAATGGTGACTTTAGCTTCGTTCTTCTGGGAGAAGTGTGTGGTAGTGGCTGTTTTTTCTTCTTTTTTAAACTGCCAGAGGGGGTGTGGTCTGTGGGTGGAGGTGTGCTCTGATTGGGTGGGGGGTTAGCTGTGTTCTGATTGGGTGGGAGTGTGTTTTGAATGGGGGCTGTGTTCTGATTGGGTGGGGATGTGTTTTGAGTAGATGGGCTGGTCTCAGCTGCCAGCCTTAGACCTGAATTGGTGAGTTGTGCTGCTATTATACGGATGTGGTGGCTTGTCGATCAGAAGGTCGGCAGTTTGGTGAGTCGAATCCCAAGTGCTGCGTAACAGAGTGAGTGCCTGTTACTCATCCCAGCTTCTGCCAACCTAGCAGTTTGAAAGCATGTAAAAATGCAAGTAGAAAAATAGGGACCACTATATATCAGGGATCCTGCCTCTTTCACAGGAGAAAATAAATTACATTTAACTAGGTAGAGGAATGTCACTTTGCATTGTGGTGAGCAATTAATCAGGGTTATATATTCAGAGCTGTAAGAAACATCTTCATTTTTTGTTTCCATATAATGAACACCTGATTACATATCTGTTCATTGTGACCATCATCAGCTGACCATAGAAAAGCTTTATTTCTTCTGTTACTCATAGATTCCAAGATTATTATTCCTACTGGTTTCATACACATGTCATAAAGATTCAGGGATAAGCAAATCTTTTAAATTCTATTGTGTAAATATCATGAGGAAATGAAGAGATGCAAGAGATTCCTGGAGTACTACTCAAAGACAAAGAGTAAGTCCAACTGAGCACTAATAAGAGCTTCCATTGAGGACTAGCTTGTGGTAATAAAGGCAGCAAAACCTGCTTATTTCTTTGTCTTAATGTATCCACAGATAGTCACCCAGTAACCTTGTTTATCATTATTTGATTCCTCCTAGGAATGAAGGAGTTGGGGGGAACCCTGTGCAGGGTCCTTGTGAGGAATGTGCTCTACTAAGCATCTGGTGGACAAAGTGACTTGGATCCACTTGAAGTGGGACTCCAGCTTGGCTGGTCCTTGAGAGATGACGGGATTAATCTTACCCAGTTATCTGAATGTTTAATTCTTCTTGAGGAAGTGGGAGGGGGAGAGACCCAGCCCTAGTTTTTGCTATTTGGGTTTGTTCCAGATTTTGGTTATAATCAACTATGGAAGCATCCTATGGGAAAGGAAACTTTCAACTTGAGTAATAGTCATACCAGCTGGAAACTTCTCCAGAGTTTCAGTGAAACCTTTAGCTTCCAGTTGTGAATTTTCTTATTAGGTTTTTCAATCCTTCAGAAAAGAATAGTTACCAAAATATAAATTCCACATAAAAAAGATGATTTTGAGGATGTGGCTTAGAACATGCACTGAAGATCTTTGCAAATAGTTCTACTCTTATGAGAAGATTATCTCTATAGACATATATTCATGCAAGGAGGCCTTGGATCAGATCAGACTATTAGCAATCTAATTGTCTAATTAAGCAGCAGATGGAGCACTATCTGAAGAAAAAAATATATTCTGTGGGAGTGTTGAGAAATCACTCGATTTGTGTGCAAGTTCATCTGTTTGTAGGAGAGTTTGGAAATCTTCAGGTTCACTTCTCAGCAGCAACAGCAGCAGTTGTGAAATCTCAGGAGGTAAATGGGCCACCCAGAGTGCGTCAGTATCAGCTGGACAGCTGTATGCAAATGCCAAAGCATAAATGTCCTGGCGGGAAAAGCAGAAACAGTGGCCAGCACATACAGAAGAGTTCCTAGGTTTCTGTTACACTTAAAATTGAAGCCAGTTTTTGTAGTGATCCATATCAGTGGCAGAAGTTGAAAGAGCTGCAACAAGTTTTGGTTAGGTAAATGTGTCTTACAGAAAACAGACCCCAAGAAGGCTACTACGCCTGTACCTACTCCTGGGATGCCTAAGGTTATATCCTGCCTGGGATTTCTCTTAATGTTGATAGACATAAGGCAGGCAAGTAGAACCTTCCCCACTGGATTAGGAACATCATAAAACCATTTTGTGACTGTAGAATTACACATCTGATGCTAGGGTATTATTTTTGATTTGGGGACATCTGCAGATGAGACCATCTCATGCTCTTGGATGCCCAAGGAAGAGTCATGTGGTGAAGGTTGGAGACTCCCTACTAAGAATAAGGCGAGAATTTGCAAACTAGACATATCATTTCAGGAAGTCAGTATTCAAGCCATGACAAAAGAGACTGCCAGAACTCATTAAACTCACTGATTATTATTCTAATATGCCAAATGGGAATCAACAAGAAGAAATGTTGAATGGAATTTCAAAGACCAGCCCAGGGTCACGAAATGTAGGAACTGACGGCATAAATAGTGTCCTTACTACTCTTCCCTGTCAAAAGTTAAGTTCTTGATGGGGAAACCAGAATATTAGAATTAGATTTTTTTTTCTCTTTAGGCATACATTGGTTACAATATAAAGGTGCAAGATTTATTTCAAAAACCTCTCACAGATTTTCATTGGAATATACAATTAAAGCCAAACTAAGGAACAAGGGTGAGGAAGAAGGAAGCAAGATAGTAGATGCTGTGTGTCATTCGTGAACAAGGAAATGTAACAGGACAACCACAGAGCCACATCCCTTTTTGTCCTGCCCATTAGAACAATCATCAGCTGGGCAGAATATCTTAATCAGGACCATCAGGAAATAATGTTTAAAGATCACTATGATCTCCTATCAACAAATTAAAAAAAGGGATTAAAGTTCTCTTTTCCTTTTTCTTGTGAACATTATGAATCCTTGATCTGTGTACTTGTTCCATTAAATATTAATGTCTGTAAATATTTATATCTGTGGATGCACAAAATTCATTTACTTCTTGAGACCATCCTATCGTCTTTCATCACTTCCATCCAAACAGTGTGATTTTTTTTAATTTTAGAAATATCCAAGTTCTGCTATTTTCATCTTTAACATGATTATTGAGCATTTCCTTCGCGTTGCATTGCTCTGCTTTAGTCAATTCAGAACGAGCAACTAAATTTATTGTAGTTGAGACATTTCTACTATTTTAGGTTTGAAAGAGAATCCTACTGATTTATAAAGATCCTTTGTTCTTATATTTCTTTCTTTGGTAATCTTGAAGTCAATCAAGCAACTGACAATGTTGGTTTATTGAAGTAAAGAAGGATGATCAAATGATGAAGAAAAATAACTTTAGCAGATGTCTTCCAAAGTATCTCCATAGCCAGTTATTATTAGCCCCACTATTGGCACAAAACCATATAAACAGAGACTGTTGTAGGGGATTGAAATGTACTTTATTTTCCGACATTTAAACTTTGGTAAAAACCACACTGGCACTCTTAAATGTCGCCTTTGTTATCAAAACTCCCTTGTGCATTCATGTCTGCATCTTGTCTTTGTTGAAATTCATGTTGTCTGTGTCTGACTAGTACAACTTAATTTCATTCTTATATTCTTGATCTTTTTATAATTGCGGTACTAAATTCTGATTTTACTATAATTTTAAAATAAATCTCAAAAAATGTTAAAAACCCTTCCTTCCTTCCTTCCTTCCTGCTTTCCCACACACACCTCTACTATAAAAAAATGGTATACTATCACAGGTTTATACAGATTTAGTGCTTCATCTGTTAGCATACAGTCTATATTGAACGAGAGGAAATGGGAACCTGAAATAAAGGTGTAGGAGAGGCAATGGTTCCACATGTGTTAATGATGAAACCCACCTAGATTGAATGAGGGTAGAACAACAATATAAAAAGAGTGTGCTGTGCAGAGAAAGATTAATCAAAATAACCCAGAAAATTTAAAATAATATTACAAATGCATAAAACCCAGCTAAGGTTGGATTCAGCCACATATTTTCCTTGTCCCACTTTTGAGGTTTTGAACATTTACATTTTAAGGATGAGAGCTGTTCTTTGATTAAGTTTGGCTTATTCAAATTATATGAAACATAGCTCAGTTGAAGAGTGGATGCTTTGTATAGAAAAAAATTCAAGATCTAAACCCTGGTATCTCTGTCTAAAGATTTTAGAGGGTGAGGAACACCTTCTTGAGACATTGAGAGAAGCTGCAAGGTAGATTCAGTAAGGTAAATAGTCTAAGCTGTCATAAGCAGTGAATCAATCTGATTTCTGGTCTGACCAAAAACCATTAACAATATTGGAGTTATTTTTTTGGATTCCCTACCATACTTCACACAGTTTTCATTAATAAAGTGTCTATAAGCAAGGCATCTGAAAATATTAACTGCATCGTCTGCATTTTGAAATAGTTGTAATTAATCCACTTGGCAACTGGAGCATGCAGATTTCTTCCTTGAGCAGATGAGTAAAGTTGGACTAGATAATCTCCAAGGATTATTCTAGTTCTAGAATTCCATTAATTCTGGGATATTTTAAACTTAAGATATTAGAATTTGAATCTGAAGTGTTAACATATAGTGGGTTTTTTTTCCAGTTTTGACTGATTGTTCCCATATGTATCCAAAGACTAACATGTAATCTGTTTTTCACATATGATCTGTTGATGGGGTTGAAGATTTAACAGTAGAATGGAAATTCCATGATCATTCTAGCTGGCCAGAATAGTCTTTTTTTTGTCTGAAGAAAAACATGCAAACACAGGGACTCTTCATCTTCAATGTCAGCAAATCAAATTCATAGCTTAGAAGCCTGAGTGCTATCTTTCCTATCTTTTGCCACTGTTCTTCAACAAAGCATTCTCAGTCTTATGTTGCTTGAATCCTCTGCATACTTCTTAGTCTACAGTAAGTGCCAAATTCCACCCATGTTTCAGCAACGTTGCCAATTCTTTTAAAAAAAACTATAATAAATCTCTTTTAGATAAACGATTCTTCCCAGCGTGATATGCTGTAATTTAAGATGTCATCATCAGCAAGCAATGGCCAGAAAGATTTCATCTACCAGGAGCAAAGTGTAACCCTAACCTATTCTGTAACAAAATTTGGTTGAGATCCACCCAAATAGCTAGGAAAATGAAGCCGTATTAAAAGGCATACAAATTAGCCACATATGTATATTACATATTACATTACATATTTCCATTCAAAATGCACTTTCTTCTCAAAGTTGCAATCAGCTGCAGCCTTCAGACTAAAATTCAGTGTAAGGACAAAGTGGTTACTTTTGCTCCTTGGAATATTGCATTAATGTGACAAATGAATGACTTAAGGTAAATATGAGGTTATTTAATGTGTCTGAACCAAGGTTAAGAGTTAATAGGTAAACATGAAGTTACATTTATTTATGAACATTCTGTTGGATATCTATTTGGCCAACATCTGAACCAAACAATTTCTAGGGTTTCTACAGAAGAACGTGAACAAAGTTATTACAATTACAATGCAGCAGAGACAAATAAAGCCAGAGTGTGATAGATACAATGGCATCTTGCACCCACCATCCAATTTGGTATTGTGTTCTTATATTTATAAATATAGACTTTGTGGGGGGGGGGGAATGTTAACACAAACAAGTTTAAGTCTTGGACCAGGGCAATTTATGATCCCCAGGCCACGTCCATCCCTTTGGCAGTCCATGTCTGGCCTGCATAGATTGCTTTTATTTTGCAGGTAACAGGTGTTTTTTTTCAATTTACATATGTGCATGTGTGCATACCTACACACCTTCAGAGCCATATTGGTTCAGCCCTCCACAACAGTTCCAGTTTCTCATGTGTTCCCTTAGGAAAATTATACACCCCTGGCATAGAAGAACACATCCCATCATCTTTTCAATGCCTGTAAGTGGGTGCTACAAGGCTGTCCCTCAAACAGCTATCCTGATACCCCATTGTAAAGGCCCTCCACTGTTTTGGACTAAAATGCTAAAAATCTAACCTTAGTAAGGAAAACTTTTCCTTAAAACTTTGCGCGTTGGTATCCAAGCAGGCAAGGCAAGAATTGTTTTCATTCTATAAGATCCCAATGAAACAAAAAATCTCAGTGAAAATCCATATATAATCATAATAATAATAAAGTTGGAAGGGAACTTGGAGGTCATCTAGTCCAACCCCCTGCTCATGCAGGAAACCCTATACCATTTCGGACAAATGGCTGTCCAGTCTCTTCTTAGATAATGGCTTCTTCCAGACAGATTGAAAACTGTCCAGAGAAGTTGGAGGGGCCAAATCAGCAGGAGCAAACAATAATTTAAGGCAAAAGTTAAATAAATAGACCAGCTCAAGCTTCAACTGCAAGCAACCCAGATTCCAAGTGCAATGATGGGTTCAACATTACACTGCTTCAGAACTGCACTTTTTCTGGATTTTTGTGACAAAATTTATGTACAAAAATGCACATATTAGGAAAAATTATACATCCCCAGCAGCTTTAGTGCTATGCATTGGATGAACATACCCCCAAATATGCACACTTTCAGACTTCTAAATCTGACTTGAGAAAAGTGAAGAGTTCTCCAACAAACAAGGTTGGATGAAAGCAAAGCCAAATTAACTAAATCAGAGTTTCTCAATATCAGCAGGCTTAAGATGTGTGGACTTCAAGTCTCATGCTGGCTGGGGAATTCTGGAAGTTTAATCTTAAATTTGCTGATGCTGAGAAACTATAGATTCGTCTGTAGACCAGGCATTTTCAGTTGTAAGAAACACACTAAGGTTATAAGAACATTTGCAGCGTACTTTGGACATGTTGATTTTCAATTTTTTTCTACCATAATGTATTAAAAATTTCCTTTTTTAACACTCACAATTCATGTGCAGAACAATAAGGAGACTCTAGACCAGTGGTTCTTAAACTGGGGGTAATTATCCCCAAGGTGGTAATTTGGGCATATCCTGGGAGTAACAAAGCAATTTGTAATTGCTTATTTACAGTATGAAGTGAGAATCCAGTTTGGGACTTGCCAAGATACTTGCGTAAACAGTCTGGATTTTAGGTGGGGTGGGGTGAGGGGGCTGGGAAAAATAAATTAGAATCACCATTCTGAACTTTTCACTTAGTACTGGATAAATGGCACATTTATAGTATTTATAAATGTATAAATAAATATGTATAAATAAATGTATAAATGTATAGTATAGTTATAAATCTCTAGTACATTTATAGTATTGGATAAATTGTACATTTCAGATAAATAGACAACCATTTATCTGAAATGGTATAGGGTCTTCTGCTGGAGTGAGGGTTGGACTAGAAGACCTCCAATGTTCCTTCCAACTTTATTCTTTTGTGTTCTATGTTCAGAGATGGGCTCAATGGCATTCCAGATTACTTTAAATATGCACCATTAAAATATGTTTCCTACAAACATTGTGGATCACTAGCAATATTTTGCAAATAGCTATCTACTTTCTCAGACTCTGAAAAGGCACTATCTTGAGTACTGAGTATTATGTGGGAGGTCACACCCTGGATTTGGTTTTCCTATCTAGACGGTGGTTAGATGATCTTGGTGGGGGCTCTCCAATTGTTATGCCCCTGTCATGGACCGATCATCATCTCCTGCGGCTGGTCTTCCGTTTTGCCTCTCCCCACCGTGGGGGTGCTGAGCCAACTAGATGGTTCCGCCCCAGACGCTTAATGGACCCTGAGAGGTTCCAGGCAGCACTGGGGGCCCCACCTGCCTCCTCTGCTCACAGCTCGGCAGATGCCTTAGTGGAAGCCTGGGAAAGGACGGCCACGGAGGCACTTGACCGAGTTGTACCCTTGCGGCCCCTGACCCGGCGCAGATCCCAGTGGGCTCCATGGTTTTCCGCGGAGCTCCGGGAGATGAAGCGTCGGAGACGGGGCCTAGAGAGCGGTTGGAGGTCCAGTCGATCTGAATCCGACCGATTGCGACTAAGAACCCATATTAGGTCTTATCTCGCAGCGATTAGGGTGGCGAGGTCTAACTACTTCGCTGCCTTCATCGCGTCCGCAGATAATCGCCCGGCCGCCCTGTTTAGGGTGACCCACTCCCTCCTTAATCAGGAGGTGAGTGAGGAACCCTTGCAGGGGCGTGCCGAGGAGTTTAGTCAACATCTGTCAGACAAAATCGCTCAGATTCAGACCGGTCTGGACTCCGACTGGGCAGAGTCGGACGATCAGGACACGGGTGGTCTTGTCAATGTTACCTGGGAGGAGTTCGATCCTGTAACTCTGGAGGAAGTGGACAGGATTATGGGGAGGCTGAGCTCCATCACATGTTTATTGGACCCGTGCCCTTCCTGGCCAGGAGGGGACACGAGGCTGGTTCCAGGTGGTTATATCTGCCTCTTTGAGCCACGGTAGTTTTTCCGCCGCCTTGAAAGAGGCGGTGGTGAGACCTCTCCTCAAGAAGCCTGCCTTGGACCCGGCTGTGTTAAATAACTTTCGTCCGGTCTCCAACCTTCGCTTTCTTGCGAAGGTTGTTGAGAGTGTGGTGGCGCATCAGCTCCCTCTGATCCTGGATGAAGCGGATTATCTAGACCTGTACCAATCGGGCTTCAGGCCTGGGTACAGCACGGAGACAGCATTGGTCGCGCTGGTGAATGATCTCTGGAGGGCTCGGGACAGGGGATATTCCTCTGTCCTAGTCCTATTAGACCTCTCAGCGGCTTTTGATACCATCGACCATGGTATCCTGCTGCAGTGTCTCAGGGGATTGGGAGTGGAAGGCACGGTCCTTCAGTGGTTCTCCTCCTATCTCCTGGGACGCTCGCAGTCGGTGTTGGCAGGGGGGCAGAGGTCGACCGCGAGGCCTCTCGTTTGTGGAGTTCCTCAGGGGTCGGTCCTCTCGCCTCTCCTGTTTAACATCTACATGAAACCGCTGGGTGAGATCATTCGTGGCTTTGGAGTTGGGTATCATCAGTATGCTGATGATACCCAGCTTTTTATTTCGACCCCAAACCACCCCAGTGATGCCCTCGACGTGATGTCCCATTGCATGGAGGTGGTCCGGGTCTGGATGGGGAGGAACAGGCTTCGACTCAACCCTGACAAGACCGAGTGGCTGTGTGTACCGGCATCTCGGGACATTCAGGATATCCCACCCCTCTCTATGGGGGGTGAGTTATTACCTCCTGTAGATAGGGCTCGCAACTTGGGAGTCCTCCTAGATTCACAGCTTTCCCTAGAAGACCATATAGTAGCTGTGACTAGGGGGGCCTTCGACCAGGTCCGCCTGGTGCGCCAGTTGCGGCCCTATCTAGACCGGGATGCCTTATGTACGGTCACTCATGCGCTCGTGACCTCTCGTCTTGACTACTGCAACGCTCTCTACATGGGGCTACCCTTGAAGACCACCCGGAGGCTCCAACTGGTACAGAATGCAGCCGCGAGAGTTGTATTGGGAGTTTCCCGACACTCCCATGTCACACCTTTGCTCCGCGAGCTGCATTGGCTTCCAGTTGTCTTCCGGGTGAGGTTCAAGGTGTTAGTAATGACCTACAAAGCCCTACATGGCATGGGTCCGGAATACCTTGGAGAGCACCTGCGGCCGGCGTCAACTTCCCTCCGCCCAGTACGCTCCCACAGAGAGGGCCTCCTCAGGGTGCCACCGGTCAAAGAATGCCGACTGGTGGCCCCCAGGGGGAGGGCGTTCTCTGTGGGTGCACCGGATTTATGGAACCATCTTCCGGTTGAGCTCCGGATGGCACCTGATCTCCGCTCCTTCCGGTGCGATCTTAAAACCCACCTTTTTGAACAAGCCGGCCTGACCTGATGGGATGGGGTTGGGTTTTATAAATTAACTTAACTTTTAATCTGTACTAATTTATTACGGGCATCTTTGTTTAATTACTTTTAATAATTTTTAATTTTTGTATCTTGTTTTTATTATGTATTGCCCTGTTCACCGCCCTGAGTCCTTCGGGAGAAGGGCGGTATACAAATTAAATTAATAAAATAAATAAATAAATAATAAGTACCCTCTAAAACAGATGACTTTTTCCATGGTTTCATATTTTTGTCAAACAAAATGGAAAAAAGGCCAAACCCCAGTGTACTGGATTGTTTACAGCTTAACCATTCCTCTCCATAATCCTGGTTGAAATCTACCACTCAAGTTCCATCTTAAAATAGGCCCCCAGATCTCAACCCATTACAGGTAACTCAGTAGTCTACCAGGGTCAATGCTGCATGGAGATCCAGCAAGGCAAGAAGTCCCCTTCATCAAAGTATTGACATGGATCATCCATGAAGGTGACCAATGCAACATTTATCCCATGCCCATGACTAAACATTGACTGAAACAATGGTCCATATATCTACTTCAGTGGTGGGATTCAAATACGTGAACATCTGATTCTCTGCGTGGATCCAGACCTGGGTCTCTGAGGCCTAGAATGGACTTCTGAAAGTGATATCCATGCACTTCCTGTGGGCTGTTCTAGGTCTGGGAGGCCTCCTCCAGGCCTCCGAGGCCTACAATGGACTTCCAGAAGCAGCATGGGTTCAGTCAATTCTTTGACCTCAACAAAATTTAGCTACCGGTTCTACCGAACCGGTTTGAACCAGCTGAATCCCACCACTTATCTACTTCCTTCAGGACTCTTTGTAACTGCTATTATACAATCTTTTCAAACTGCTATTATACAAACCTTCAACAAAAAAGAAATTTAGATCAGGAAATAGTTGTTTAATTTAAAAAAATAGCCAGTTTGGTACAATAGTCAAGACATCAACCTAGAAACCTGGAGACCATGAGTTCTAGTCCCAAGTTACCCAGAAAGCTAGCTGGGTAGAAGAAGAGAAACAGAATAACAAAGTTGGAAGGGACCTTGGAGGTCTTCTAGTCCAACCCCATGCTCAAACAGGAGACTCTATACCAGGGGTGTCAAACTGCCGGCCCGCAGGCCAGACATGTCACACAGAAGCCGTGCCCACCCCATTGCCGGCAATGGCAAAACAGTCCTGATACATCGCATGACGTCACATGATGTCGTGAGTTTGACATGTCTGCTCTATACCATTCCAGACAAGTGGCTCTCCAGTGATGGAGAACCCACAATCTCGGGCCAGTCACTGTATCTCAACCTTAGGAAGTAGGCAATGGCAACCCACTTCTGAAATCTTGCCAAGAATACTGCAGGGACTTATCCAGGCATTTGCCAGGAGCTCAACAGTATTGATTTAGCACTGACTCAAAGTCACACATAACAAATTGTTTATTACAACTATATTCAATGATCACTTCTTTGAATAAGGACATGCATGTGACTCTTTCAAGGCTGCAGGCATCTGTCCCTCAAGTAGTGAGGCATTTATTACTACTGAGATTTAGCTACCTCTCTACTCCCTGGCTTTTTATACTAGTAGTGAAGCATGGATCAAGACTACAAGTGGCAGTAGTGGACTTACTGAGGAATCTGTCCAGGCTTGATCAAGTACCAAATAGTATTGTCAGATAGTTTCCATCATAAAGAAGAAGCAAGATGACCTTGTTGGAAGTATGAAGAAACAGTCCAGTTTTTTTTAAGCCCAGAACAGTGTGATAGCTTTAGGAAGTGGCTGAAACGGATGCCTCCCTAATTCACATGCGAGGAAGAAGTGCAGTATAATCAGAATTGCAATATTCTAATATATAACCAATCTCAATAAAAATAATTTTAATCTTCCTGTGGAATTGATTTCCTGATCTAGTTTATCTGATGAGGCTGGAACCCAATAATCTCATAGGACTTTTCTCAATTCACTTCCAGTTCTGGGAAAATGTTGGAGATTTTACATACAAAGTGGTGGGTGACCTTGTCATAGCAGTCTGCTATAGGTTTTTTCAGACACTTTATAAAGTGCTGCTGAGTAACAATCCACAGGTGCAATAAATGTGAAATTTTACCCCTAACAACACTTAATCCCCAAAACAAATCACAGACCTTGGATTAGTAATATTTATTAGGTTAAAGTAGCAAGAATTCTAATGAGTACTTTAAGCACCTCTACATAGACTGCAATCCTCTTATCTGGTTTCTTGGGCTCTTACAAGGAAAGTGGCTGGAAGTTTGCCACTTTCATGCAAATATTCCAGTAAATCAGTGGGGGAGGGGGGAAAAGGCTTCTGCAGACGTTGTCATAACTGTCACACATTCTGATGAATTCTTCTGCAGAACCTTCTTTCCATGCATAAGTGATTAAGCTCTACACCAGGGGTCTTCAAACTTGGCCCTTTTATGACTTGTGGACTTCAACTCCCAGAATTCCTCAGCCAGGCACACTGGCTGACGAATTCTGGGAGTTGAAGTCCACAAGTCATAAAAGGGCCAAGTTTGAAGACCCCTGCTCTACACAGTCATTGCACAATCAAGAGACTTGATATTTTCAGAATTTTAGGTCTCTGTAGTCCTTTTAATCCTTCTGCTTCTCAGATTATTCTAGTACGACCTCTAAATTGGATCTCAGGACTCTTTTTGCCTGCCGCACAGGACCATCTCTCTCTGTTTCCTTTGAGAAACTATTACAATCCAGCAATGGATTTCTGCACCAGCAGTATATTTATTGCCAATGTAAAGTCACAGTGGTCAGCCAATGGGGAACAGACGGTTTTTATGAAAGGATACTAAATCTTTCTGCAAGAAGGAAATGTCCAGGAATGACACCAGCTCAGCTTCATAACTGGCGTTTTCCCTAATATTTTCATATTGGTAGAGAAAATAAGGAATTTTACACGAACTGCTTTGACTGGGTCATGATTCGGTAACATGTAATGTCAAGTGGCCTTTTAGAAAAAGAGCATCTTAAACTAGCTGGGGTATATATAATCCTCTTACATCTAGCAATGAGTCTTCAGAGGTGGAACACTTGTACATAATTTGTATTTGAATGCCAGTTTCAACACTTTGATAAATACCAATATTTTAAAAAGACCTTGAAAGACGTAATTAGGTTTTACATATAATAAAGAGGAGAACTGGATGTTCTGAGACTGACCACATGGAGGAAACTTAAAAGTTCAAGTTTAGTGGAAACTGTTGTAACTTTCTAGTAGCATTGCTGTGATTTTGTGTAATAGTAAATTTCCAAACATTTTTCAAGATCCATTTGGAAATGATTAAGCTCATGTTACATCCTTCTGTACTATTATTTTAAAAAGTGCTTCACAGGGCTGGGATACTTTCAGGCATTTTAAAGTGCTCATTGGAGAAATGAAGTGCCTGCTTTTGTTGGGCTCAAGTTGTCTTGTTTCATTCCATGAATTAGATGCAGACACAGTTTTCCCAATATTCTAATAGACATCTATTAGAATGGCTAATCCCATCATATATATGCACACATAAACACACACACACACACACACACACACACACACATTCTAAAAAGTGCTGCTTTGTAGATAAATTGTAAAAGGCTAAATACATTATTTATATAAATATAATGTCCTTTAGCCTTTTACAATTTATCCACAAAGCAGCCCTTTTTAGAATAATAGAGTGACGGAATAATGAGTGGCTGAAAGTTTGAATCATTGCAAATGATTGTAAACAGCCTGAAATGACTCCAAGCAGAGACAGCAATATGAGGACGAGATGCAAAGGAAAAAAAAGGTGAAGAATAAACAGATTTAAGAAACATTTTGTTGATTTCAAATTGTTTTTCATCTCAACCACACTTACAAAAGCGTACAGATACCTCACACATATGATTTGGGGCAAGTGATAGAATTTATTATTTACACAGGTCGCTACTATAAATAAAACGATTTTTTCCTGTACTTGGATAGTTGGAAAATTAGAACCTTTTTTTGCCTCTGTTTCTTTATTTATGCTCGGACTTACTGTCTCTCCAAAAGATATTCCTCTGTTTTAAGGGCAATTCAGTCCAAACCTGATATATATATATAGATAAAACAACTAAAACAAATAGAAACAACAATAAAGCAAAGACTGGTAAAGAGTTACCTGGATGCAGTACTTAAAAAATCATGACTTTTCTATTAGCAAATTCAAATTTGATACAAACATATACTGTCCTTGTCGTATGAATGGTGCATTTCTTTTTTTTTACACAGTATAAAAGTATATATGTACAGATACATGCCTACGTATGATGTGAAAAAAAAATGCTACACTGGTAGTAGAACTGGCACAAATCATTGCCATGCTAGGTTTATTGCAAATAAAGCATGGGAAATTGGAGTTTTTTACTATAGGCAATAAAGCATGGAAAATGGCACGCAACCAGCTAGACCAGCCTTCCAGATTTTGGAAAAATCAGATGAGTGTATATTTTAGAAAAATTCTAATAGTTTCATCTTGGATAGAAACCAAGTACATTTTGTATATACTAGTTCAAAGTTAAGTTTAGTTTGCTTGTTCAGTACAGATTGTTTTGAGAACTCTTTTATCTCAATAGCTCTACCTTTTTGATAGCAAAAAAGTTTTGCTATTCTGTTCTCTTATTCTATTATGTCATTCTTTCATTTCCACCCCCATCCCCGCAAAATGTTAGGGCAGGGAGAACCTTCCCTTCATCATGTTTGTCATTACCCTCCATGTATAAAAATATAGCCTTCTGAAAAAATGTGTGAACTCTATTCGGTAGAGTTCAAAACATTGCCATCTCTACTAAAATAAAATCAATGAATTGAAGTTTTAACTGTATTATATTTATTGTTTTAGCAATAGCAATAGCATTTAGGCTTATATACCACCCCATAGTGCTTTACAATACTCTCCAGGCAGTTTGCAATGTAAGCATTATTTGCAAACTGCACCGAACAATCTGGGTCCTCAGTTTACCAACCTTGGGAGGATGGAAGGCTGAGTCAACCTTAAGCCCGTCAAGATCGAATTCCAGTCTGTGGGCAGAATTGCATGCTGATGATACCCAACTCCAAAACCATGAATGATCTCACCCAGCGGTTTCATGTAGATGTTGAACAGGAGAGGCGAGAGGACCGACCCCTGAGGAACTCCACAAACGAGAGGCCTCGCGGTCAACCTCTGCCCCCCTGCCAACACCGACTGTGAGCGTCCCAGGAGATAGGAGGAGAACCACTGAAGGACCATGCCTCCCACTCCCAATCCCCTGAGGCGCCGCAGCAGGATACCATGGTCGATGGTATCGAATGCCGCTGAGAGGTCTAATAGGACTAGGACAGAGGAATATCCCCTGTCCCGAGCCCTCCAGAGATCATTCACCAGCGCGACCAATGCCGTCTCCGTGCTGTACCCGGGCCTGAAGCCCAATTGGTATGGGTCTAGATAATCCGCTTCATCCGGGACCAGAGGGAGCTGATGCGCCACCACACTCTCAACAACCTTCGCAAGAAAGCGAAGGTTGGAGACTGGACGAAAGTTATTTAACACAGCCGGGTCCAAGGCAGGCCTCTTGAGGAGAGGTCTTACCACCGCCTCTTTCAAGGCGGCGGGAAAACTACCCTCACTCAAAGAGGCAGATATAACCGCCTGGAACCAGCCTCGTGTCCCCTCCCGGGCTGCATAAACCAGCCAGGAAGGGCACGGGTCCAATAAACATGTGGTGGAGCTCAGCCTCCCCATAATCCTGTCCACTTCCTCCGGAGTTACAGGATTGAACTCCTCCCAGGTAACATTGACAAGACCGATCATGTCCTGATCGTCCGATGCTGCCCAGTCGGAGTCCAGACCGGTCCGGATCCGAGCGATTTTGTCCGACAGATGTTGACTAAACTCCTCGGCACGCCCCTGCAAGGGTTCCTCACTCACCTCCTGATTAAGGAGGGAGCGGGTCACCCTAAACAGGGCGGCCAGGCGATTATCTGCGGACGTGATGAGGGCAGCGAAGTAGTTAGACCTCGCCACCCTCATCGCTGCGAGATAAGACCTAATATGGGTTCTTAGTCGCAATCGGTCGGATTCAGATCGGCTGAATTAATAATGTTGCTAAATTGGAACTCTTGGGCATTGTCCCCAATCAGCTATGCTGACTGGGGAGAATGCTGGGAAATGTAGTTTAACAGCAACATCTAGTGGATCACAGGATTCCTGTCTAGGAGTTAGACGATAAATGAGGGTTAGGGTAATTGCAGAGCAACATAGTGTGGTGGGGGTGGCAAAGGATATAGAAGTATCATTGCTTCAGAGACACCAGCTGTGTTCTAAGCAAAATGTTCTTCGTCAAAGAAATATCTATTGGAATTCCTTAGATAACTAGCTCCAGAAGGAGCCACTAAATTAAAGATTTTTATATTGGTTGGATTGCCAACTTTTTTGTTCAGAAATGTTGTTCCTTTGGGTGCAGGCCAGGAAACAAAGGCTGGGTAGAAGCTTATGAATTAGGGCCAAGGTCTAGGGAAAATAATGTACCAGGAGCCAGGATGCTCCAGGAGCTACCAGGAGCCAGGATGCTTTCAGGGTGAAGTAGACAAGAAAGTTAGGAGCAGAACCTGGAAATACTTCGGATTTATTGACTTTTCTAATACAATTAATTTGAATATTTGATAACAAAGTCCTAGAGATGTCTTCTCAAAAAAGTCCAATTGACATTTAGTTCCACATAATTTGCCACCTTATTTTTTCAGCATTCCTTTTTAAACCTTTGCCACAATGGGAGAACAATATATGATCAATTGATCAATTAAATTAAAAATCTCATTCTCCATTCCAATTCTGTCAACAAATCCTATATCATCATCATCATCATCATCGGTAGTATTTTTGAGGAACTGATGCTTCTTTCTTTGCTTCTTTCTTTTTTTGTATTGTCCTTCTTAAAAGCAGGGGGTGCAATGGATCAATAGTTAAAGATGCTCAGCTTATTCAGGATATCCCACCCCTCATTATGGGGGGTGAGTCATTATCTCCTGTAGATAGGGCTCGCAACTTGGGAGTCCTCCTAGATTCACAGCTCTCCTTAGAAGACCATATTGTAGCTGTGACTAGGGGGGCCTTCGCCCAGGTTCGCCTGGTGCGCCAGTTGCGGCCCTATCTAGACCGGGATGCCTTACGCACGGTCACTCATGCGCTCGTGACCTCTCGTCTTGATTACTGCAACGCTCTCTACATGGGGCTACCCTTGAAGACCACTCAGAGGCTCCAACTGGTACAGAATGCAGCCGCGAGAGTTGTACTGGGAGTCTCCCGATACTCCCATGTCACACCTCTGCTCCGCGAGCTGCATTGGTTACCAGTTGTCTTCCGGGTGAGGTTCAAGGTGTTGGTAATGACCTACAAAGCCCTTCATGGCATGGGTCCAGAATACCTTGGGGAGCACCTGCAGCCGGCGTCAACTTCCCTCCGCCCAGTACGCTCCCACAGAGAGGGCCTCCTCAGGGTGCCACCGGTCAAAGAATGCCGACTGGTGGCCCCCAGGGGGAGAGCGTTCTCTGTGGGTGCACCGGATTTATGGAACCATCTTCCGGTCGAGCTCCGGATGGCGCCCGATCTCCGCTCCTTCCGGCGCGATCTTAAAACCCATCTCTTTAAATAAGCTGGCCTGGCCTGATGGGATGGGGTGGGATTTTTATAAATGATTTTAATTCTAAATTTGTATTAATTTATGGGCATTGTTTAATCATGTTTTAATAATTTTAACTTTTGTATCTAATTTTTATGTATTGCCCTGTTCACCGCCCTGAGTCCCTAGGGAGAAGGGCGGTATACAAATTAAATAAATAAATAAATAAATAAATAATCAGCTGGAAAGCTGATTGCCCGGTTTCAAGACCTGAGATCCAGTTCCTGTCCCAGCTCCTGCCCACCTAGCAGTTTGAAAGCATGCAAATGTGAGTAGGTACCACTTTGATGGGGAGGTAACAGCATTCTGTGTGCCTTTGGCATATAGCAATGGTGGCCACCTGACCACAGAAAATGTCTTCAAACAACACTGGCTCCCTCTGCCTAGAAATGGAGATAAGTACTGTTATGTACTGAGCTTTTGGGAAGACCTTATCATGTGTACATTGGAAAGCTAACGGTTCTCCGGTAACACAGATGGGACTTTCCAGTCCAGGCTGCAGTCAACTTGGCGGGAATGATGGGTTCAATCTGATTGGTTGTTCAGACTATGGGAGACTATATAAAGACTGCATGGATACCCCTAATCCTCAGTATAGTTACGGTTATGAATAAAGCAACTATTCTTCTGTACTCATGTGCCTGGCATCTTTCTTGCTTGTCCAAACCTGAAACATAACAAGTACTGTGCCCTTGACTCAGATGGGACACTTCCTTTACCAACTTAACAGCACCTGCCAATGTTGCCGGCAAAACTCCTGATGAAGTTGACCAAGAAATGTTTGCAGAAAGTTGTATGCAGTGGTGGGATTCAGCCAGTTTGCACCACTTCAGCAGAACCGGTAGCTATTTTTTTGTTGCCTAGGCCCAGAATGGACTTCTGGAAGCGGCATACACACAGAGAACCGGTTGTTCACATATTTGAATCCCACCACTGGATGTATGATAAAGGAGGGTTCTTGGTGTTCCAAGAGCTGGTTTCTCTTTTTTCCAGACATTTCAGTATCAGTTTAGGTAATTTATATGCATGGAGCAATGGAGTTTCTACCTGTCTACATGTGATAACTTGTCTTACCAGCCTGGATTGAGGCATTGTTTCTTCTTAGTTTTTTGGGTGGTGGAGTATTGTTTCTTTGTTAATTATTTCTTATCTGGTCCTAGTTTTTGCTTACCTGGGTATTAGAGCAATCCATAACTGCTCTGGCCAGCCCCATGAGAGGAATAGACAATTGTGGCATTGAAAGATTCCCGTAAAACCAATTATATTCCTAACAGACAACTTCCAAAATTGTTGCAATATTTCCTTAGCAATTATGAAGAGAGCTTGTTAGAGGACTTTTCTGTCCAAAATCACCTAGCTGGATGCAGCAACATTCTCAGGGTCAGTTCTAATGGCTCTTATGCATTGATGAAATATAATTTTAAATATGATGTCCAAATCAAACAAGACCTTGTCTTGGTTCTTTTCCAACATCAGTCAATCATTTTTAACCAAATGACAAAAAATGAAGCATTTTGTAGGAAGAGACTCAGCAGCTGATTAACAAGGATGCTTATTTGCTTTTCTTCTGCAGCAGAATAATGCAAGCAGAATAATAGGGCAATCATCTTTTAATGTTTCATCCCTTAAAAGGGCATTTTTCCTGTTTCTTGTTTTAAGACAAAAAACTTGTTTTGCAATCCAAAAGGCTTCCAGTAGGCATTATAGAACAATACAAAGTGGACGCATGCTGATAACTTAAAAATATATGAAAAAATGAAAATAGAAAATGTAAGAGCTACAGTTCCAAGATATTTAAAAATATATCCCCAGAACTTCTCCAAATGTTTTAATTTAATGGGATAGAAAGAGGAAAAAAGTGAGATACAATGGGATTAATTACTAGAATTTATTTAATAAAATAAAATAAAATAGTTATGCCTTGGTCCTGATGCAATGTTGGAAAATATTATGCTAAGTGTATTTAGTGTATTTCGGGGAAGGGTAACTCCTTTAACATTTTTCAATTCTTTTAACCCCAGTTCAGGTCTGCAAAATGTTAACTTTACAGGTCCCAAAGATACTTTTTCAAAGATGCTTTTGCTTTTTGAAAAAGCACCTTTGGGACAATCATGACCTGGATAACTGAGAATCTCCACAGACATTTAACTTTACAGGATTCAAAACTACACTGGACACCTTTATGTAGCCATGTGCTTGTCAGGTGCTAAGAGATGATCTTCAAATTATCGGCCATGATTACACTACTGCAAGCATCAATCCATTACTAGGCTTAAAACACACACACAGACACACACAGACACACACAGACACACACAGACACACACAGACACACACACACACACACACACAGAGAGAGAGAGAGAGAGAGAGAGAGAGAGAGAGAGAGAGAGAGAGAGAGAGAGAGAGAGAGAGAACAAACTCTGGCATTAAGCTACACACTTGATGTTGTGATGGTGCAATGGTTAGAATACAGTATTGTAGGCTAACTCTGCTCACAGCTAGGAGTTCAATACTGATTCACTCAAGGTTGATTCAGCCTTTCATCCTTCTGAGCTTGGTAAAATTAGGGCCCAGATTGTTGGGGGTAATATGCTGACATTTGTAAACTGCTCAGAGAGCGCTGTAAAACACTGTGGAGCAGTATATAAGTCTAAGTACTGTTCTACTGTTATTGATTGTGTCTGGGTATTTTTACATCATCGAAGAACATTATAATAAGTAGATTGTAGGAACACTAATAGATGATGGATCATTCAAAATGGCTACTAATGCCAACAGAAGAGTCAAATTTCATTTGGGCAGTTCAAAAATACTCCAAATTCAATTGCGTTTTTAAATGGACACCTGCAAAAAGCTAGCAAAAGCTTTTGTTAGAACAAAAAGGAAGTGAGAGAGAGAATAGTTTGTTTTACTGATTGATTAATATTTCAATCAATAGTTCTAATATTTGAAGGGCTGCCACAAAGAAGAGGGGGTTCAACTTATTTTCCAAAGCATCAGAAGACAAAACAAGAAATTAATCAAGGAGATGCAAACTAGGACTAAGAAGAAATTTCCTGATGGTAATAGCAATTAACCAATGAAATGGCTTGTTTCCATCACTGGAAGCTTTTAAGAAGAGATTGGACAACCACTTGTCTGGAATGGTATAGGGTCTCCTGCTTGAAGATCCCTTCCAACTCTATTATTCTGTATTCTTTTTTTAATGAGATGCATATTGCATTTAGTAATTAAAAATGTTTGGATTAATTAAAATGATCAGATTCATGAAGAAGTTTTCAAAGTGTTTATTTATAAAAATTATGTGAAGGGTGGTGCTCAAATAAATTTACTTTCAGCATGTTTTTCCTTTGATGGTAGATTAAATATCCATTGAAGGTCCATGAATATGACACATTACAATGATACCAATTCCCTCTCTTTGGAGGAAATATTATACAGTGTGGACAAAGGCTACAACTTGCAACTGCAGATCTATCATTTCTGACCCCTACCCTTAGCTGCCACTCCTTGTAGCTAGATAGCCAATATGCCTCACTTGAGAAAATTGTTTGAATGATGATTGTATCAAGCCAATGACTGGGGAATGCTGTATATTTTACTGCAATCAAGACACTGCTGCAAGCTTAGCCCCTTCTACCATTCATCTTGAGTATACTACCTGAAGAGACTACTTCATTTTGCCTACAACTACAGTCAGATTGAAGCAGCCTCTGCTTTTGAATTTGTCAGCTCCCTTATCTGGATAGCATGGATCATATAAAAACCCAATGCAATTCTGACTAGTGAATTGAAATGGCAGTCAGCTTTCTTCCTCCTAAAGATTATCTCCATCATGGTAGACTTTCTCAAATTCACGCCTGCCTGGAATATATTGGTGGGAAGTAGAATCAAGTTTAGTCAAAATCCTTTTTGTTATATAGTTTGGAAGGCAATCTTCCTTAGGGATTATTCAAAGTCACACATGTTGGCTAATACCTGCCAATATACACAGCTCAGCAGGCGAGAAGTCTCTCTCCCTTTGGTGTAGGATTCAAAATTAAAGACACCAAATAAGCAGTTCCTCTCTTAAGGTCATGCCACCCCACAGGGCATTTTGCTCTCTTCGACTCTCTCCCTCCCACCATCCCCAATTCTGGCCTTCTTCTCCTCCTCTTTCCTATCCCATCTTCCACCGCTGTGTTACTGGTGGTCTTTTACACGCTGACCAGATGTTTTCCCCATGCGATCATGCAATTATTTTTTTTAAAGTGGCTCCTTAGAACAGATGCTCCAGGATCTTTGCCTTGGCAGACTGCTTTGCTGTTGCTGTCTTTTTGATCTGAAGCAGGAGAAGGAAGCATCAGGGAGGATAAGGGGGAGGATGGAATATGAAGGATGGGAAAATTCTGGCTTTCAGTGCAGACTGTTTGGCAAGAGAATACCTGGGCGGGTGGGTTTCCCCAGCTTCTCTTCACTGGTGCTGCTTGCAGATGTTTCAGTCTCAGACTTTCTTCTGAAGTTTGAGCTCCCCTTCAGTGACCCAGCCTGATGCTCCCACTGCTTTTGTTTAAGATCATATTCAATGGCATGTCAGCATTGCAAGTTCCAAAGTATTTTCTGTCTGCTGCCAGGATTTACCGCTTCATCACCTGCTTATTCTTAGTAGCCAAATTTAATTTGCTTGCTGGCTGCTTTCTCACACATAAATATTGTGGTTTAAAACAAAACAATTAATTTAATTTAAATTAAATTGAACCTTTTGCTCTTCCCTAGCATCTATGTTTCAGGCAAATACATATTTAGGGTTCAGAATAGTAGACCAGAACTAACTTTCACGACCCCTTCATGGATTACTGCCTTGTCGTGGTGAAGCGGGTTGTGTAATTCAATGAAGCTATGACCTATGTCGTGCAGGGCCACCCAAGACAGAAAGGTCATAGCGGAGAGTTCTGACAAAACGTGATCCACTGGAGAAGGAAATGGCAACCCACTCCAGTATCTTTGCAAGGAAAACCCTATGGACAGTACCAAAAGGCAAAACAATATGACGCTGGAAGATGAGCCCCTCAGATCGGAAGGCATCCAATATGCTACTGGGGAAGAGCAGAGGGCTAGTACTAGTAGCGCCAGAAAGAATGAAGTGACTGGGCCAAAGCCGAAAGGATGCTCAGCTGTGGATGTATCTGGTGGTGAAAGGAAAGTCCGATTTTTTCTCCATAGGATCCTGGAATGTAAGATCTATGAATCAAGGAAAGCTGGATGTGGTCAAACAAGAGATGACAAAACTGAACATCGACATCTTGGGAATCAGTAAACTAAAATGGACAGGAATGGGTGAATTTAATTCAGATGACCATCAGGTACACTAGAATCCCTCAGAAGAAATGGAGTAGCCTTCATAGTCAATAAAAGAGTAGGAAAAGCAATCCTGGGATACAATCCCCAAAATGACAGAATGATATCAATTTGAATCCAAGGCAAACCATTCAATATCACAGTAATCCAAGTCTATGCCCCAACCACTGGTGCTGAAGAGGATGAAATTGACCAGTTCTATGAAGCCCTACAGCAACCTATAGAACTAACACCAAAAAACGATGTCCTTATCATCATGGGGGATTGGAATGCTAAAGTAGGAAGTCAAAAGATAACCGGAATAACTGGCAAATTTGGCCTTGGAATACAAAATGAAGCAGGGCACAGGCTGACAGAATTTTGTCAAGAGAATACGATGGTCATAGCTCTCTGCAGCCAAAGATGGAGAAGCTCTATACAGTCAGTAAAAACAAGACCAGGAGCTGACTGTGGGTCAGACCATGGGCTTCTCGTTGCAAAGTTTAGGCTTAAACTGAAGAAAGTAGGGAAAAGCACTAGGCCACTCAGGTATGAATTAAATCATATCCCTGTTGAATATACAGTAGAGGTGAATTAGATCTGATAGACAGAGTGCCTGAAGAACTATGGACGGAGGTTCGCAACATTGTACAAGAGCTAGCAACTAAAACCATCCCAAAGAAAAAGAAATGCAAGAAAGCAAAATGGCTGTCTGAGGAAGCTTTGCAAATAGCTGAGGAAAGGTGGGAAGCAAAAGGCAAGGGAGAAAAACAAAGATACACCCAATTAAATGCAGAATTCCAGAGAACAGCTAGAAGAGATAAGAATGCCTTCTTAAATGAACAGTGCAAAGAAACAGAAGAAAACAATAGAATAGGGAGGACCAGAGATCTCTTCAAGAAAATTGGAGAGATGAAGGGAATGTTTCATGCAAAAATGGGCATGATAAAGGACCAAAATGGCAGGGACTTAACAGAGGCAGAAGAGATTAAGAAGAGGTGGCAAAATTACACAGAACTATACAAGAATGAGCTTAACGTCCCTGATAACCATGATGAGATGGTCACTGACCTCGAGCCAGACATCCTAGAATGTGAAATGAAGTGGGCCTTAGGAAAGCTGAGCAACAACAAAGCTAGTGGAGGAGTCAGTATTCCAACTGAGCTATTCAAAATCTTTAAAGATGATGCAGTAAAAGTGCTACACTCAAAACTCAACAGTGGCCACAGGATTGGAAAAGACCAGTTTACATTCCAATTCCAAACAAAGGCAGTGCCAAAGAATGTTCAAACTATTGCACCATTGCACTCATTTCACATGCTAGTAAAGTTATGTTTAAAATCCTACATGCTAGACTCCAGCAGTATGTGGATCGAGAACTACCAGAAGTACAGGCAGGATTTCGAAGAGGCAGAGGAACTAGAGATCAAATTGCCAACATATGCTGGATCATGGAGAAAGCTAGGGAGTTTCAGAAAAACATCCACTTCTGCTTCATTGACTATGCTAAACCATTTGATTGTGTGGATCACAACAAACTGTGGCAAGTTCTTAAAGAGATGGGAGTACCAAACCATCTTATTTGTCTCTTGAGAAACCTATGTGCGGGTCAAGAAGCAACAGTGAGAACTGGACACGGAACCACTGATTGGTTCAAAATTGGGAAAGGAGTCCAGCAAGGCTGTATACTGTCACCCTGCCTATTTAACTTATATGCAGAGCACATCATGAGAAAGGAAGGCCTAGATGAATCAAAAGTTGGAATTAAGATTGCCAGGAGAAATATCAACAACCTAAGATATGCAGCTGATACCACTCTAATGGCAGAAAGTGAAGAGGAATGAAAGAGCCTCTTGTTGCGGGTGAAGAAGGAAAGTGCAAAAGTTGGCTTAAAACTTAACATTAAGAAAACCAAGATCATGGCATCCAGCCCTCTCAATTCCTGGCAAATAGATGGGGAAGAAATGGAGGTAGTGACAGATTTTATTTTCCTGGGCTCCAAGATCACCACAGATGGGAACTGCAGCCAAGAAATTTAAAGGCGCTTGCTCCTGGGGAGGAAAGCCATGGCAAATCTAGACAGCACACTAAAAAGCAGAGACATCACCCTGCCGACAAAAGTGCATATAGTCAAGGCTATGGTCTTCCCAGTTGCAATGTATGGCAGTGAAAGTTGGACCATAAGAAAGGCTGAGCACCAAAGAATTGAGGCCTTTGAACTATGGTGCTGGAGAAGACTCCTGTGAGTCCTTTGGACTGCAAGGCAATCAAACCGGTCAGTCCTAGAGGAGATCAACCCTGACTGCTCTTTAGAAGGCCAGATCCTGAAGCTAAAACTCAAATACTTTGGCCACCTAATGAGAAGGAAGGACTCACTGGAGAAGAGCCTAATGCTGGGAAAGGTTGAGGGCAAGAGAAGAAGGGGATGACAGAGAATGAGGTGGCTGGACGGAGTCACTGAAGCAGTAGGTGTGAGCTTAAATGGACTCCAGAAGATGGTAGAGGACAGGAAGGCCTGGAGGAATGTTGTCCATAGGGTCACGATGGGTTGGACACAACTTCGCAACTAACAACAACAACAACTTTCACGAATCCTCTGGTTTGATATATAAGATCCATAAGTGCATCTTATGTCTCAAACAAGTGATTTTAGGAAATGATGAGAAATTCTATTGCTCTATGTATGTTTATCACATTTGTACTTTTTAAATCTACAGGGAAATGAAACACATGTCTGTGCCAAAATCTGCACTTTTCATGTCTTTGTTGAGTGGTTCACAACTTTAAAGTATACAGTACTCAGAAGAATACTTCTGCCTTAAATGATTCCTTCTATTTCTCCATTAGTTCCTTTACATATCAGTAAAATGATATCTCTCATAATGATCTCTGTTGAATTCATTTATTGTTTATCTCATTCAGACTTTATTGCCAGATGTAACCAAAGTATAACAATATCATATTTGCTTGAATATATTCTGGTTTCTTCCTCACATTTCCTATCAACAACATATTTATTGATACTATTACAATCTCTAAAAAGAAACTCTGTGCATAACAAAATATTAATTAAACGTAGGGAGGGAGGGAAGGAAGGAAGAAAGGAACTTTAGACAGATACATCTACCTTTGATTATCCATTCCAATCCCAATTTCTCATTTGTACAACATTGAAGAAAGAAAAGCGGGTCAGAGGAAAAAAATTTAAATTGGAGAGATACAGCTTAAGTTTCCAGGGCAACAAAACATACAAATTTTAACAGACTTGCAAAAGTTGTCACCAAATTATTTAGACAGGAGGAAAAATACAGTTGTTATCTTAACTAGATTTGTTTTTTGTTAAATGCACATGTCTGGAGTTGAACGCAAATTTTGGAATGCAACCCCTAGCATATGATACAATGTGGCCATGAAATATGGCACACATCACTGCTTTATGTTCACAGGGTGCAAAGCCCTACCACAAAAAACTTCTAAATTGGTTAAAAAATAGAGTACACCATTCTTGGAGCCAGAACATAATTAAAGAGGGGAAAAATGAAATAAACATATTTAAACATTAATACCTCTTTTCTGAACTGCTAAACTAAACTTGCCTATGAGAGGTCCTTGGTGCTCTCTGAGCTTGCTTGCCTTCTTGCAGATGTTTCATTACCCAAACTAGGTAACATCATCAGGGCTAGCACTGATGATGTTATCTAGTTTGGGTAATGAAATGACTGTAAGGAAACAACCAAACTCAGGGAGCACCAAAGAGATCTCATTTCAGCCCTGAGCTACAAATATTCTCCTTCATTGAAACTTGCCTATTTTAGATTTTAGCTGTATTTAAAGATCACATAATTTCATAGCAGAATTCTCATACAGTTACTAAAATATGAGACATGAGAATGAAAGATTCTGGACTGCTTTTAGAAGAAAAAAAACCTCATATTGAATATGTGAAAGAGAGAAGAGTGACCTGGGAAGCTGTATGTTCTGAAAGGCTGTTTGCTGAACTAAAGGGATAAAAAAGCCACGTTCCTAATAGTTGCTGATAGCAACGGGTATATCTTGGGAGCTCTTGATTTTTAGTTGTGGACTGTTGGGTGACTGATTCCTGCTAAGTAAACAGAAATTGTAAGAGAATAAAAAGCAGTCTGGTTCCAGAAAGTTGGAAATGAGCATATGAATAGGAGAGCAATCAGAAATAGGAATTTTTCAGTAGATTTTGGTCGGAAAGTTTAAGGAGGGAATTCCTAACAAACTTCCCTTCAAAATCAAGAGAAATTCCTGTGAAAGGAGTAAAGGTGTTCTAAGAAGAAAATTGAAAGAATAGACTAGACTAGACTAGACTAGACTAGACTAGACTAGACTAGACTAGACTAGAATAGAATAGAATAGAATAGAATAGAATAGAATAGAATAGAATAGAATATCTTTATTGTCATTGTGTGACTCACAACGATAGGTATATGCAATTGTGGTCTGTAATGTTTGTCACATGTTTGTCTTCCTTTCTAAAAAAACACTTATGTTTGCAGCAAATGCAATATCATAGGAGTTCTTGAAGAAAACACCGAAGGATCAGAGCAGCATGTGGCCATACTGCTGTGGATGAGAACAGATGAGGCTTTGCAAACAGAAATAGAGAGTGGAAGAATTATTTTCTACAACAAAGACAGGCAAGCAAAGGAGCAAATGCACGGTTAACGATCAGAAGACAGAAACATCAATTGATGTTCTGCATTGCTAGAACTCAGAAACAATTTGCAGGCCGAGAGCATTCAGGGAGAGAAAAATAGCATTATAGAATGGCAAATAGGATGGTGAATTCTTAAACGGCAGAGAGTATGAGCAGTTATGTCAGTGAGAGCCATGGTGGTGCAGTGGTTAGAATGCAGTGTTGTAGCCTAATTCTGTTGACTGCCAAATGCCTGCAGTTTGGCAGTCCAAGTCTCACTGGCTCAAGGTTGACTCAGCCTTCCATCTTTCCAAGATCAGTAAAGTAAGGGGCCAGATTGACTCTGTAAACAGTTTAGAGAGGGCTGTAAAGCTCTGTGAAGCAATATATAAGTTTAAGTGCTATTGCTTTTGCTATGTCCTCTAAGAAGACAAAGAGATTTTTTTCAGTATTACCAAACTTGAAATAAGGATATGTTAATCAAAGCCATCAAGCTGTGAAGTATGTTGCCTCCAGGGCCAAGAACCAAGTATGTGACAAAACAACTTATCCTGTCCAGCAACTGATTTCTTTTTGGCTAATACAGAGGAAAATAATATTGCAGAGAACAAATCTAACAGTAATATCAAAGTATCAGAAGGCAGCACAGGTGATATTCTTATCCATTCTTCTAGATAGCAGAAGAGAATCAGAAAGAGAACGAAGAATACTATAAGTCAAGGTTTGCTTTACAAATGATTTCAATAAGACTAATTTATTTTTCTGCAGCCGTGTGCTTAGCTGAAGCATTGAGAAATTCATTAAGTGAGCTTTAAAATGAATCCTGTAACAGATGGAAATAACCTCAAAGTAAGAACCTCAAATAAAGGCTTACATATTTTTGAAAGTTGAGATGTTTTGAAATGGAGCAACTTAAAACACGGAAAGAAAAAATACAGAAAGAATACAGAGTCATAACATTAACTTCTTAACTTTGTCAACTTTTACATGTTTCCTCAGCCAGCACATTCTGAGAGTTTAAATCCATGCTTCTTAAAGTTGACAGGGTTGAAAAACACTTGTTTACAGTATAAGGAAATTAATATAAAATTAAGATCTTAGTAATGTATTAAATTATATTTGCCCTTTTGTACCTATACCATAAGGGACATGGTGGCTCAGTGGGTTAGGACGCTGAGCTTGTCGATCAGAAGGTCAGCAGTTTGGCGGGTCGAATCCTGAGTGCCGCGTAGCAGAGTGAGCGCCTGTTACTCGTCCCAGCTTCTGCCAACCTAGCAGTTTGAAAGCACGTAAAAATGCAAGTAGAAAAATAGGGACCACTACGGTGGGAAGGTAGCAGTGTTCCGTGCGCCTTTGGCATCTAGTCATGCTGGCCACATGACCACGGAGACGTCCTCGGACAAGCGCTGGCTCTTCGGCTTTGAAACGGAGATGAGCACCGGCCCCTAGAGTTGGAAACGACTAGCACGCAAGTGCGGGGGAACCTTTACCTTTACCTTTACTTTACCTATACCATTTCTAAATGCTATTGCTATCCCAGATATTCTGGCCCCATAGTTTAAAAAGAAATCAGAGAAATTGGGACAAAGGACCAGAAACAAAACCTTATTTAAAAATATTGAAAGGCTGGATATGTTTAGCCTCTTTTATTCTTTCATAATAATTTGCATTCTGTTTTTATTCGTCTCTATTATGATATGCCACCCAGAGTTGGTTGAAATCAGGCAATGTCTAAACTGAATAATTTAAATTAAATTCAGGAAAGACTGAGAGGAGCTATTGATATTGAAATATCTGACAGGATGTCACATAGAAGGAAGTCGAGATTTGTTTTTATGCAATCCAGGAAGCAGGAGACAGCACAATGAATTTAAGTTATAGGAAGGCAGACTGCAATGCAACTTTTTTTTAAAAAAAGCTTCTGAATAGAAAGAACAGTTTGAAGGAGACAAATTGCCTGAAAAGATGATAGTTATATGTATTACTTCAGGATCGAAGAAAGGAAGGGTTTTTTAAAAAGTATTAAGCGGAAGTAAACAATCATTTGGCTACAATATTTTAATTTGGATTTCTGCATGAAACAAAGGCTGGTCTCAACTCCCACTTCTAGTGCTATGGTTCTATGAAAATTAGATCATTAGGTGATTATTTAAGATAACTTTTGAATGCTGCTCCAGATTTAAAATGATTTGATCACTGGGAATACCATTTTTTAAAACAATGATAAAGTTTACTTTTATTGTTATTATATGTCCTTGAGTTAAGGGCTCTTGTTAGGTTGAATTTGCATGTAGCTATTCTGAATCCAAGAATAATTGTCTTGCTTATTTTAAGAACTCACCTTGATATCCTATTACTTTTTTGAAGTATAACAGCAATAAATCTAAGTTGTTCTGGATCACCAAGGCTTATAATAAGCAAGAATGGGTCGAACAGCAGTAATTTTCATTTATACTAAGGAAATCTAGTGATTGATTTGGTGGTTTAGGAGGAAAGATGCCACCATTTTCAGTTTTTGGATTACAGGATAGTTCTGTGTTATATCAGCACTAGGTAAAAATAGCATGTGCTATAACAATAGTCTAAATATTTTTCTTTTTAAGCTTCTTGTCATAAATGGATGGGATTTTCCAACCCATATAAACACATGAGCCAGGTAGCTTCCCATTTATGTGGAAAGTCACATTCTCCCCACCTCAACTGAAACACAAGCCATATTTTTCCCACTGTTATAATGCAACTCTGGTTTATTTTTCCTTTAACTTTGAACCAACTACTTAAATAGAACAAAAAGGATGTGTCAATCTTTGCCAACCTCAGGTCTCAAAGGATGGTTGAATTTTACTACCCAATTCCATCTGGTGTCATAGCTAGGGATGATAGTATCCAAAACCCAAGGTTGTGAATAAAATAGAACTTCTATTCTAAGATATCCACATAGGTATTCAGTGATGTTTTTCTCATCTCTTCTTACATGCTTAACAGTAGTGAAGTCCAAGAGATGCTAGTCTCAATATATCTTTTAGGAAAAAATGGGTGATATTACCAATGTCTAATTCCTAAATATAAAAACAACACAAAAGCATGATTTTAAACTCAAGGTTAGTTGAATAAAGCATAATATCCTTTGCAGGTAACAATTAGCCATAATGAATGGGTTCATGCAACACAGTGAACCAAAAATAGATTATATTCACTTCCTTGAATAGCAATCTGATATTAAGCTTATTTAATTAGTACTGAAGTACAGTTTGTTTGTGATTGTTCCAAGTTTCAACAGCACTGAAAAAAGTGAGTGTTGACCATTTTGCACACTTATGACTGTTGCAGCATCCCCATGGTCATGTGATTTACATTCAAATACTTGACAGGTGGTTCATATTTAACAATAATAACAACAGCAGCAGCAGCAGCAACAACAACAACAACAACAACAACAACAACAACAACAATAATAATAATAATAATAATAATAATAATAATAATAATAATAATAATAATAATAATAATAGCGTTGGAAGGGACCATGGAGGTCTTCTAGTCCAACCCCCTGCTCAGGTAGGAAACTATACCATTTCAGACAAATGGCTGTCCAGTCTCTTCTTAAAAACTTCCAGAGTTGGAGCATTCACAGCTTCTGGAGGCAGGTTGTTCCACTGATTAACTGTTCTGACTGTCAGGAAATTTCTCCTTAGTTCTAGGTTGGTTTCCTCCTTGATTAGTTTCCATCCATTGCTTCTTGTCTTGCCTTCAGGTGCTTTGGAGAATAGCTTGACTCCCTCTTCTTTGTAGCAATCCCTAAGATATTGGAACACTGCTATCATGTCACCCTTCGTCCTTCTCTTCATTAAACTAGACATATCCAATTCCAGCAACTGTTCCTTATATGTTTTAGCCTCCAGTCCTCTAATCAAGAGCCTTGGTGGAGCAGTGGGCTAATGCCTCCTTAAGTAACACCAGCTGCCTGCAATTAGTGCAGGTTCGCATCCCACCAGGCTCAAGGTTGACTCAGCCTTCCATCCTTCCGAGGTAGGTAAAATGAGGACCCAGATTGTTGGGGGCAATTAAGCTGACTTTGTAATAATGCTGCTTGGGGTGTGTGTGAAAGCCCTAATAAGCAAGCATATACATAGAATGAAGGCTACTGCTAAGCTTGTAAGCCGCCCTGAGTCTTCGGAGAAGGGCGGAATATAAATGGAATTAAAATAAAAAAAATCATCTTTGTTGCTCTTCTCTGTACTCTTTCTAGAGTCTCAACATCTGTTTTACATTGTGGTGACCAAAACTGGATGCAGTATTCCAGGTGTGGCCTTAAAGATTTTTAAGAAGGAAGATAAAAACTCATGTAAAGTTAGAAAAAAAGAAAAAGAAAGAAATCATAGAAAAAGCTAAAAGGGCAAGAAACAAACACAGCAAAAGAAAAATAGAAAAGAAAGAAAAAATACAAAGAAATAGCTTTACAATTATATATTTATGTTTTATTCTATGGTTACAACTTAGAGCTGACTTATATCAGTGGTGGGATTCAAATATGTGAACAACTGGTTCTCTGTGTGGATGCCGCTTCCGGAAGTTGATTCTGGGTCTGAACAACAAAAAATTAGCTACTGTTGTGATTCAGTGTCAGCCTGTGGTTTTGGCAGCTGAGTCAGACAATTCTGAAGAGGAGGAGGAGGAGGAGGGGTTTGGAGAGGTTTGGTGTCAGAGGAAGGTTCTGATGCACCACAGAACTCTCAGCCTGGCTCCTCCCGTCTTGTTCCTCCTCAGACCCAGCTGTGTGAGCATGAAGGATTGGAAGAAGACAATCCACAGCTGGCTTTGTTCAGGGACGCTAGGAGCAGGAGGCAATCTAGCAGAACTGAGCAGAGGAAAGCAATGAGGCAACTCGGGAGAAGGCAATGAGAAGCCAAGCCTTGGCACTGCTGTTAAAAGAGTAATGTGTGGGAGGTACTGGTTGCTGAAGGCAACCGTTTGAAGAGCTTCTGTGAGAGTCCTGGTCTGTTATTGTTTAACTCTTGTTTAACCTTTTTGGTTTAAGTCTTGTTTGAACTTTTCGTTTAACTTTTGTAAATAAATTTGGTTGGGTTAGTTCCAGCCTGTTGATTATAAAAAGGGGTTGTCCCTGACATTCAAACAGGGCCGGTCGTAGGCTGGAACAGAACAGCTACCAGTTCTGCCGAAGTGGTGCGAACTGGCTGAATCCCACCACTGTCTTATATGATCAAAGTTAAAACAGATTCTTAGTTATTTCTGGTAATCTTTAATGAACTTTTACTTATGATGATTGAATGACTAGGCTTTTTGATTTTGTTTATAATAATGATGAGATATGGGATGAAGCAATTTGTTGTATTTTAAGAGCTGGTTTTGCCTATAATGCTAAACCATAAATAATGGGTTAGTTCCACAATAGGTAGGTCACACCTCATTCTAAGCCAATTTTTTTTTAAAAAAATCCAATATTTTGGCTTAGTGTGATATATAAGTCCAAACAATGTAATAAGTCTCACAGTCATATCTTTATGAAAATAACAGTACTCATAACTTTGGTAACAGCTCAGACATCATAAAGGTGCAGTTTTTGGATTGTACAATAAAGTTAATTGGGTGAAGAAGATACTTTGAAATGACTTCCTTTTTAAAATTAAATTTCCAGTATGTATCTCTGTGTGTACATGTATGTACAAATCATAATCTGGTCATATTATAAAACACACATACAAAAAATGATATTTCTTCAGCCATTATATAATAGATGCTTTGTGTAATCCACAAAATGAGCATCTTTTAGATTCATGCACATATTTTATGTGTGAATTTTTTCACTGCGACCCAAAACTTGCTCAAAAATGATGATTGCACATTTACAATCTTTAGAAAAAAAAGCTCACACACTCCTGAGACTGCTTCCAGATTTGAGTGGTATTGCAAAAGAAGCCAGGATAAATCCTTTTGTTACAAAAGAACAAATTCTAGTATATATTCAACCACACTGAAAAATATTCAGACAACATTAAGAGGATAGCTTAAAGCCCACAAAAGCTAGAAATTTATAGCTGAGGTTAGAAAAGATGTCCTTAACTCACCCTCACCCTCTGAAATAAGAATCTTTTTACATGAGCTACTATTCTTAAACCTGCTTTTGATGAAGGCTGCATTAACAGAGGGATAGAATCAAGATTACGTGAAGTACTAATACCACTTTACAATGCTTTGGTAAGGCCACACTTGGAATACTGCATCCAGTTTTGGTCACCACGATGTAAAAAAGATGTTGGGACTCTAGAAAGAGTACAGAGAAGAGCAACAAAGATGATTAGGAGGCTAAAACATATAAGGAACAGTTGCTGGAATTGGGTATGTCTAGTTTAATGAAGAGAAGGGCGAGGGATGACATGATAGCAGTGTTCTAATATCTCAGGGGCTGACACAAAGAAGAGGAAGTCAAGCTATTCTCCAAAGCACCTGAAGGCAAGACAAGAAGCAATGGATGGAAACTAATCAAGGAGGAAACCAACCTAGAACTAAGGAGAAATTTCCTGACAGTCAGAACAGTTAATCAGTGGAACAACCTGCCTCCAGAAGCTGTGAATGCTCCAACACTGGAAGTTTTTAAGAAGAGACTGGACAGCCATTTGTCTGAAATGGTATAGTTTCCTGCCTGAGCAGGGGGTTGGACTATAAGACCTCCAAGGTCCCTTCCTCCATCATCATCATCATCATCATCATCATCATCATCATCATCATCATTATTATTATTATTATTATTATTATTATTATTATTATTATTATTATTATTATTATTATTATTATGTTCCCTTGCCACAGCCAACTCGCCACGGCCAACTGTTCATGGGACAACTTGCTGCAGGACAAGAGTTACACAAATTAAAGAAATGGTGGAATAGAATAATTATAGAATGGATTCAAAAGGAGGGACAAAATGAAATGTGAGTGACAAAAATTAAAATATTTTTTTATTTTAAATACTTAAACTGAATTGTTAAATTGTCCTGCGTTGAGTTGTCCTGCAGTGAACTGGGCATGGCAAATTGTCCCGCAGCAAGTTGGCTGCATTGAGTTGGCCATGGAGAGGTGGCTGCAGAGAGTTGGCTGTGGTGAGTTGTCCCATTCTGTGCTGTTTGGGTGGTGAGCAGATAATGAATGGGCACCTCTTCCACAGAGATCTTTGCTTGCATATAGTCTGAGATGAGCAATCACAACTTCATTGAGGATTTCACTGCTAAGCTTCAGAGAATGTTGGAGTTTTGTTTAATATTATTGCTTTCAGAACTTTCTGCTTAATGGGGAATAATCACATGGTTGAGATTGGCACTTTTCAGCATTTCTGGTTTCAGAAACTTTTTCATATTTATAGATTTACTTCTAAGGACCCTACCATTGTGCAAAAGCTAATGGAATATATTCTAGCTGGATGTACTTTCCTTTCATACTACTCTAAGCAAAGAAATTTCCCTGAATTGCCTACCAATTTTCATTCATTTTGATGAAGAATAATTAGTTTTAGATTTTTTCCAAAGGAAAACAAAGTTTAGCAGGGTAGTATTCTTGCTCTTGTTTAGCTGTGTGGTAACCAAGGATGTGGCTATGAATATCCTTTTTTCATTTTACATTTATATTTCCTGATATCAATAACCTCACATTTCCATTAAATTTCCAAGGCAAACATTATGAGAGGTGGAATTTTTTTCAGTAGTACTGCTACTGGGCAACCATGACAACATGACTACTCACCAAGAGTATCATCTGTTTCCAGTCGAAAGCAAAATTGCTCTTGTTATCCCTGTGGAAAATCTTAGTGGCCTTTCCCCATTGTTCATCTGAAATGCTATCTACCCATTTCCATGGCTGAAAAGTATATTAGCTTGACCCTTGCTATCCCAACTGCTGATTTGTCTACTGCAGGGGTGTCAAACTCAATTTCATGGAGGGCCGCATCAGCATTGCGGTTGCCCTCAGGGGGCCGGGCGGGTGTGGCCTGGGTGGGCGTGGCCTACTGGGTGGGTGTGGCTAGAGTGTGTATGGCCTACTGGGTGGGCATGGCCAGCTCTACATCGTTTGCATCAAGGGTGCCTATGGGGGCCTGGGCAGGAGTGGGACAGATCTGAGGGTCTCTGGCAGAAGGAGGGTCTCTGGGCTGGGGCCAAGGCAGTGGGGGCCGTTCCCTCACTGTTTTCAGGATGGCTTCGCGGGCCGCATGAAACCACTTCGCGGGCCAGATCTGGCCCCCGGGCCTTGTGTTTGACATGTCTGGTCTACTGCCTCTCCTACCTTAAGTCTCAAGAGGCTCAGATGCATGTCTTTGTTCCAAGGTATTGTGAGGCAATGCTCAAATGGCATTGGAATAAGGAGCAAAATGCCACTTTAACATTAATATAGCTTAGCTGAGATAGCAGCAGCAACATGTAAGAAAAAAGATGTTCCGATGATGTGTGCCATGATATGTTGTAAATGCCCAGAGTCGCTTAATATTGACATGGACAGTGCATAAATGTAATAAATAAATTTCTGTGCCACAGTTAGATTCAACTGAGTAAGCCTCCTTCTAAATGCTTTGGCAGAATTGGAGAGGGGAAATGACATTGTGAAGAACACCCTAACAATGCCCGTCGTGGTAATGTTGAAAATTTTTGTATAGTTCTACACTTTTTAGATTCTTTCTAGAGGCAATTCCAAGGAAAAATATGAAAACATCTTAGTTTTCTCAGATCCAATTATAAGACCTTTCCTGGTTCATCCAGAAGGGTGAGAGACTATAGTAAGGATGTAATTATGGTTGTAAGCCGTGGGCTACCTGTAATAATTTCAAAGAGACTTACTATCATCATTATGATTTACTGATTCCTCAATCAACAATATTGAACAAGCCAGGCCATGGCTATCAAATATCAAGACATCTGCCAAGCTATCCCACCTCCTTTACATGGATATTCTGAAGTTGTATGGGGAAAAAAACACATATAGAATATGTGAAATAGAATTACTGCTCACCTCTGTCCTTATATACAGCCAATATATTGCCATGGAGTTTGGATTGGACAAATGTGCCACCCTTATCATCAACAAGGGAAAAGAATGAAAACTGAAGGAATTAAGATCCCTGTGGAAATAACATCAAGAATTTGGATGAAGAAGATTACTACAAATACCTGGGCATCTTTCAAGCTGACAAGATCAAGCACACTGAAGAAGAAGGCTAGAAGTGAATACATAATGAGAGTGAAAAAGTTCTGAAAATCCAAACTCAGTGGAGGAAATACCATCAAGCAATTAACATTAATACACTGCTGGAATAGTGGGCTGGACCCAAGCAGAACTAAAATGCCTGGATAGGAAGACTCTCAGTCAGTGGTAAAAAGCAGCTATAATTCGAACAACTTACATCCTGCAACAATACCTTTAACACCATCAAACAATAACTTCTGCCTACCCCAGCTCCTGGGAAAGATTCAGTAGGTGGACAAAATGCCAAATCTAGTTTAACATCTAGCTGACTTTGTAACCAACCATAATAATCAAAACATATATGAATATTCCTTGGCTTTTGATGTAGCACATAAAGAAACCCAAATATATTTCCTCCCATTTTAACAGATAATACCTTATTTATTTGTCTTTCATCCATGTTTAAATAGTAGTTCCAAACTGAGGTGAGACTAAAAGCTAAACCTATATACAGTAGTGCATTTTTCTGTCTTGCACATATGACGACTGCTAGCCTTTCTTCCTCAAATTCATGTCACCGCTGGTACTTTAACAACTAAAAGGGATGCTTGCCATTACAAGAGTCAATCATTTTAGAATTACTAGATGAAATAAGGTATGACTGTGTCATGGTTTTATAAGCTCTGCCCTCTAAAACAATCAAAGCAAAGAACTGCTGATGGAAACTAGATCAGGGGTGGATGAGAAGAGCAATTGCAGGTCCATGAGGCTGCTCCAAACCACCAAAGTTATCTTAGCAACAAATAATGATTTACTCAGGTCATTTCAAATGGTTCTTATTAGTGTTTGGAAAATGTTGTTTTACTGCAGCATGTTCTCTTTGTCTAAATAGAACAGGAGGAGCCAGCAACTCCTGAGTTCTAATCCTGGCTCTCACTTCACATCTTTTGTGGCTTTGGACAAGAAAGAATTGTTCAGCAGTAAAATGCCTGCCTTAGCAGGAGAAATAATCTAGCACTGGTTTTTCCACCCCTCATTTATTTGATTCCAATTATAGAGATGCTCAACCAATACAGTCATTGCCTTTTCATTGTGTATATGACAAGGAATGAAGTGTGGTGTAGAAGAAAATATGGTCAGGGCTAGAAAACAGCCAATTTTTTAAAAGCAACCATAATAGAAGTATTAAAATTCGAAAATCTGTCATCCCAAAATTGTCATGGCTGCTGCCTTCCTTCAGTCAGATTTAATTGGGTAATTCAGAGGTCCCCTGCCTTTTGGGCACCAGGGACCGGTTCTGTGGAGAAAGGTTTTTCCACAGACCGGAGAGTGCGTGATTTTGTGTGCTACCTGTATCCCATAGATGGCGTTTTGCTTGTTTGTGTGGACCGCTTACTGGCATGCCATGGCCCGGTACTGGTCCACAGACTAAGGGTTGGGGACCCCTGGGGTAACTGCACTCTCAAGTTGAGTATGACTCCTAATGATTGTATGGATGTAACTATACTGTATCCTTTTCTTGGCAGCACTGTGGAAGTCCTTTGCTATTTGCTATTCCAACTTCCAGAATACCTTTTTCATTTCTCCAGGCTACTCAATAGCTCTGAATTCCCTTGGTCCTAACTTGCTTTGCTTCAAAGCCCAGACAAGAGCAATTAGGCATCTGAACCAGAAAAGGTCATGTTGTAATCTGGGTCTGAGAAAATTAAGAATGGTTCTATTTTGCTCCAGAATGATTCTAGAAAGCACAGAACTAGTTATGTTTAATGTTTTAAATATACATTTTGAGAGTGCTTCTAAACAGCCAATCACCAGGTAAGAATTAACACTTATTAAATTCAGTCTATCCTTATCTGACAACTTTCCCCAGTTGCCCAAGCCATGCTGGCTGAAGACAATGGGGGTTGTAGTCTAGCACATATGCATGGTACTAAGTTGGGAAACCTGAACAAATCAAAAAGATGCCTCTTTGGTATCAACTGCAGGCAGCTAAGAAATTATAATACAACTATAAATGAACCATTTTAAGAGAAGCTTGATTTTCCTGCTTCCTTCAAAGCAGGCTTCAGATTTCATTTTACTATTCTCAAATTAATGCAAATGTGTTGTGACCTGGATTGATAACCTCCAGTGCTTGGGGATGAATCTGTCCATTTTGGTTGTTTGGGAGGCTAAAGACAGAGTCTCAGTGAGGTCAAGCATAAGGCAAATGATAGGACTGATCAGTGCTTTTTTTGGAAAAGAAAAAGGTGCCGGAACTCACATAATGTCATACAACCCGCCTTGTCTACCCTACAAGGTTCCATCCAAAAAAGGTGCTGGAACTCTGTTCTGAGCGTTCTATGAGAAAAAAAGCCCTGGGACTGATCCTGACTCCTTTGATGAGCCTTTGAGAACCATTTGATTTACTGCTGAGCATCAGCTGTAACAACTGCTTTGGGAAAAGACGTTAGGAGAATCCAGTACATCTTGTCTAGTTTTGCAGATCGCAGACGCAGTTTTCATACACAATCACACATTCCCAAAGGTTAGGTTCTAAATGAAAAGGGTTTTTTAAAGGCTTCTTTCCATTTGGTTGCAGTTCTGTCAAAGATAAACAGACATTTTCCAACCAAGTGTTGAAACTGAGTTGAACTAGTTTTCTGCAGCCAAAACTTCTCTCCTTAAGTACAGAACTGGCTTCAAGCCCCAGGCACCCTTGCCCTTTCCTAGCTCCTCTCCCTTAAGGCATAACAGGCAATTATTTAAACCATACAGTAGGTTCAACCTGCTTCCCTTGACAATTACTATGATTGCCCAATGATATCCTTTTTTTCTAGTTTGAAATGGGGAAAAGGGGAGAAACACACAGCATCCAACATTTTCTAATCATCGTAACTGAGAAAAACAACTTATTTTTCTTGTTGTTCCTCCTTTACATTTGTTGCAATGACTGAAAAAAACTTGGACTAAATATAGGCTAAATTCAACCACAGGAAGGTAGATTGGGGAAGGCTGTAAAAAAGAAAATCCAAAGAAATCTCTTAGATAATAGTTAATTGTAAATGCAATATGAAGCAAAAAAATATGCTTTGCTTGGTTTGGTTTGGTTAACATCATATATGTGAGATAGGTGAGTATAAAATGAATGAATGAATGAATGAATGAATGAATGAATGAATGAATGAGTGTTCTTTAAACCCAGATATCATCATTTGTGCTTTAGTGTGTGTTATGCATGAACTCATCTCTTCAGACTTATTCAACAAACCATGATTAAAGTAAACATAACTGGTCTTATGGCAATTTGCAGAGAAAGAGAGAGAAAGAGAGAGAGAGAGATCCCACTCTTGGGTAAAACCACTCTACATTATTAAAACCTCTGCGTTATTAGTAGTATTTTAATTTTTTTGGCTGCTCAACTCCAGTGGGTTCTGCAGCATATATTACAACTGAAAAACATATTGGACAGTAATAGGAATTCTAAACAGAGCCCAGAATTTCACAAATGAGAAAGTCCATGGAGAGGGACAGAATCTGTCCCAGTTGACTTCTAACTTGATCCCTATTTGTACACATTATAAATAAAGGCAGCCATCACAGCTTTCCCAGGAATAAATCAGTGGGTATCTCCCATATGACATCAGGAATTTGGCCATTGGATTGTGCTTGCAAAGTCCTAATCATTCTCTCTATTTCTGTAGTTAAGATATAAATGCTGTCATTGATTTTGTAGTCAAAACAACACCATAGGTGGGAGGTAGAACACAGTTGGAGAAGCCCCAAGTTATCCAATAGCCAAAACTCTTTAGAAGAAAAATTCTAAGGAAATGGAAATTTCAACATGCCATATAATTCAAACTGAACATGCCCAGTAGTCACTGAAAGCAGAAAAATGGGTGGGAGGAGTGATAGAGTGAAGAATTGTGGAGGAGAACATGAGTCATCAAGATTAATACGATCAGGCTAGAAAGTGGTCATATATTTCTAAACAAAATATGCCTAGTGCTCTGCTGGCTCTCAGAAGTTGAACATGGAGAGGTCTAATGTAGATAACTGAGTAGTATATTAACAACCTTTTCATTTTATATAGCTCTGAAAGAGTTGTGGTTGGAAAGCATCACCATGCGTACAGACATCTGTGATACTCGTTATTGAAAACTTGGCCATTAATCAGATTTGCCATATGGCATCAATAAGGCAAAACTTCCATATTCTCTAAAATATCTACGTGTCAGTTGCTCCGATTAAAATAACACTGTTATTCTTTGGCATAATTTCTTTCCAATTAGCTACCTTTAAAAAGCTGACCACATCTTCACTATTTGGCAGGCAACCTCTGCAGGCTATAAGGGGAGTTATAAAGTTTTTGCTAAATTATTAATTTTCCTAGAATCTCTAATTTTCACTTTTTGCATGTTCATGCTGTGCCTTTTACTCATTCTGTTCATTACCTAGTACTTTTGACAGCCAATAAGCACCACACTGGCACATAGGCAACCAGCAATGATACATAATAGTTTATCTGTTATGGACAACTTTTTGGAAATAAGTTATGTTCCCATTCAGAAGTGCACCTTAAGTCTTACATTGTAATGAGGCAGAGTAATTATTTTTAAAAAATAAAAAAGTATAAAGTGAGAGTAAAACTAAGAGAAAACTAATGGATCATTGCTTAATCAACAAGTGATTTTTTATATACGTGGGTTTTTAACTGATTTACCTGTATACTTTTATAAAATGTTGCATTTGAGGAACCTATATTTATCATGAATAGCTACTCTGAATGCCATCTGTGATGGAAAAACATATGATTCAGTAAATCAATATAGTTAACCCAATTTTCTTTTACTCATGAGCTTTGATAGTCATACCAATAGTCCAATTAACTGTGAATGACAGAAAGCAGTCTCATTTCTTTCCCACAATGCCCCCCAAATTAGAATTATGAGAAATTAAACATTTCAAAAAGTGAAAAGTATTGACTATAGGGCCCTAGATAGGTGCAAACAGTAAATTCTGCAGGCATTTGGGAGTTCAGCATCAGATAATTAGGTTGATCTGTCTTCAAGGTCATAAAATAGGAAATTATATATGGAACCAATTATTCATCTTTTTTTTCTTGTAGGCCAGATATCACGATACACAGAGAAAACATTTGCCAGTGTAACAGAGTTAAGACTACAAAAAAGGAACTCTAAGAATCACTCTGCTCTACTGTAGAATAGGCATTCACTGATTTAAAACATGCTTGCTTTGTGAATGGGGAATCTGTATTTCAATCTTTCTCAGTGTACTGACTTGTCTCAGATGTATTAGACCAGACATTTTGTAATTACTGATTGGTTGTTTTGACCAGACGCTTCAGAAATGGCTCAAAAAATACTTAAGATACCTCCTTGTTCACTACAGTATTTTCATCAACCAAACTAATTTTTGCCATTTCTCAGTGAGGAAGAAACTAAAGGAAAAAAATGTTCCTATCTAAATTCCTGCCATGATAATTGACATATTAATTGTGAGGAGTGGCAGTATTGCCAAATATGAAGCGTTCTTGTAGGGCATGTAGTACCTTGCCAGAAGCAAAAACAACAACAGTTAACAAGTTAAAAAATCTCACCATGACTAAGTGGGTCATGACCACTCAAAAAAATTTCTTCAAGGATGAAAATTTTGCTGTCAACACATTATCTGGAACATCTGGTCCACTCAGTGCTATATCACACTGTTATTTTACAAACATCCAGCCACCATGGTATTTAGGGGTTTCTATAAAGCTGAGACATGAGAAATTGTGGAGGGGCACTGAGAGGGAAAAATGTCTCACAGACACTTACTGGGTGGGAGTTGGATCAAAATGAACTTCCTTGAGATGGTAGAATTTAATTTGCCATTCTGTTGTGTGGAAAATGTTTAGCCTTCTAGACACTCTTGGTCTGTGATTCTTTTGCTGCCAGCTAGCCAACCCTTAGTAACTGGAGTTAATAGTTCATCCCTAGTGTAGAGTGGAGATGCACAATTTGAGGAGATGTTAGAAGTGAGACCAACACTGAGCTCTTTAGTGATTTGTCAGTGGCTACATTCCCCCTAAAGGGACGCGGTGGCTCAGTGGGTTAGGACGCTGAGCTTCTCGATCGGAAGATCGGCAGTTTGGTGAGTCAAATCCCGAGTGCTGCATAACAGAGTGAGCGCCTGTTACTCATCCCAGCTTCTGCCAACCTAGCAGTTCGAAAGCACGTAAAAATGCAAGTAGAAAAATAGGGACCACTACGGTGGGAAGGTAACAGCATTCCGTGCGCCTTTGGAGTCTAGTCATGCCGGCCACATGACCACGGAGACATCCTCGGACAAGCGCTGGCTCTTCGGCTTTGAAACAGAGATGAGCACCGGCCCCTAGAATTGGAAATGACTAGCATGCATGTGCGGGGGAACCTTTACCTTTACCTTTTTACATTCCCCTTAACAGTTGAGAGCAGGACAAAAACTAAATCAGATTTAATATCATAACATGTTAATATCATGGAGATTAAATCAATGTCATTAAAAGTTAATATATTTATTCCCAAGTTAGCAACCATGTCCTGTTCTGTAAGTATACTTCTTTTCAAGGATCCACCTAAAGGTTTACTGTTCCTTCTACCCTCCCCCAAACTGCTTTCATTCCATGTCCTCTATGCATACATAAGCTTCATTTGATTAGAGTTTTCCAATAGACTTTCTCATCCAAAATGTTCTCTGTATTTTTTCAAGCCTGGCAGGGTGATATCTATGCTTTCAGGCAGAACTTTAATTAAACTGAAAAGAGGAGTACAAAGTACAATTAAACATTAAATATTTAGAGCAATTAATCAGTGGAACTACTTGCCTCCAGAAATTATGGATGTTCCAACACTGGAAGTTTTTAATAAGAGATTGGACAACCATTTGTTTGAAATGATATAGGGTTTCCTGCCTGAGCAGGGGGTTGCACTAGAAGACCTCCAAGGTCCCTTCCACCTTTGTTATTCTGTTATTCTGCTAAAGGTTTCAGGAGAACATACAACAATGCATACAACTAACTACAGAGATACTTCCTTTTTGCTCATGAGAAATCCTCTGTGAGCAACATCTGGAATATATCTAGCCCTCATTAAATTGTTTTATATTAAACAAGATTTTGTGCATTTGCACAGAACTCAAGAAAGCATTAACATGGTTGCATCATATGTGTCAGTTGGTTTATGTAATTCACAGATTAATTCAATATACTTCTGTTGACATAATTATTGGTGTCTTCGTTTTCACTGTTCATGGTGCTATCACTTATTTAGTACACCCATCTAAATGATGAATAAATCTGAGGGCTTGAGAAAGCTGCAAGCTATAGCACAAAATCTTAGGGAAAGAAAAATAAAAATAAAAATAAAATGTGGGTCATAACATGTCCAATGAGTAGGGAGTGTCCTTAATGGCTTGAGAATACTGGATATTTTATGAGGAGAATATAGAAAAAACAGGTGGAAGGAATTCATGGTGAAACTGGGAAGAGTATTTTAATTATAATATTTTGTTGAAGTTTTCACTTATTTAAGAAAATTATAAATTAATGGTGGGTGGGGGGAGAGAGCACAGCATCTCAGTTCATGTGACCTTCAATTTCATTTCTGGAACTACAGAAAGGGCAAGCTACCATTTAGGTGGTATGAGAATAGTAAACGCTGACTCATATACCCTTGCTGTGTAACCTTATATACTAGAACGTATGTTGCAAATTGCACTTCTAAGAACTATGCAATACATTACTATGTGCAGGGGGAGAAATGATAAATTGGGGTGGGGTAGGGATAAGTTCCTGGTTCTAGCCAAGAATTTCTGAAAAAGAAAATGTTGACAGTTGAAGCCAGTTATTTGTGGCAGAAGATATTGGAGCTCAGCAAGCAATATGCCATATGTTCAGAGGGAATGTGGAAACCAGAATTGTTTGGGAAGTAAGCATAAAGCTGTGCTGTAAATTTGAGGTAAAGCCTCAAGAAGGCAACAAGCCCAATTCTGAGAAAATTCAGCCAGGAGAAATGTCAGCATAACTTCTTAAAACAACCTAGAAACTGTACCTAGCAGAAACATCTAGAGTCAAATTAAGAGCAATCTACATTATTTGGGCTTGACTAGGTAAAGGTTAGGGACGCGGTGGCTCAGTGGGTTAGGACGCTGAGCTTGTCAATCAGAAGGTCGGCAGTTTGGCGGGTTGAATCCCGAGTGCCGCGTAACAGAGTGAGCGCCTGTTTCTCGTCCCAGCTTCTGCCAACCTAGCAGTTCGAAAGCACGTAAAAAATGCAAGTAGAAAAATAGGGACCACTCCGGTGGGAAGGTAACAGCGTTCCATGCGCCTTTGGCATCTAGTCATGCCAGCCACATGACCATGGAGACGTCCTTGGACAAGCGCTGGCTCTTCGGCTTTGAAATGGAGATGATCACCAGCCCCTAAAGTCGGAAACGACTAGCACGCATGTGCGGGGGAACCTTTACCTTTACCTTTACCTAGGTAAAGGTTAGGGAAATTCTGTCTTGGGAATAAGCTACTGAGAACATATTAGTAGAAACGATTCTTCAAACATTAGGAAGAAGGACTGTTATTGATCCATATATTTATGGAGATTCTCAATCATCCAGGTCATGGTTGTCCCAAAGATGCTTTTCCAAAAGGCAACTGCCAACCTGAAGATATTATGCTTTTCCTTCAAGAAGCTTTTTCAATTCTCTTAAAATAATGAACTGAAGAAGCTTCTTGGATAAGAAGTGAAATGTTTTCAAGGAAAAAACAAGAAAGTCCAGTTGCCTTTTTCACAGATGTGTTGCTCTCCAACACTGAGGTCCATTGGGAAATTCAATTAAAACTTGCTAGGGATTCTACAGACCTCATTCTCAAAGTTTAACATATTTATAGTGCAATGCTAGAAACAAGACTACCACAAGCCAGGATAGGTTTTTCGCTTATATCACAGAGATTCTGGCTGAATAGATCAATTAAAAATGTTCCCAAATATGTTTTCAAATACTTTTAAAAAACTTCTCTGAATATTGAAAGTGCATAAGTAGTAAAATCAAAGAAAATGTGTAGTGAAGTACTCTTTCTGATGTACAAACTTATTCCAATGCTCTGGTCCAATGGCCAATGGTCAAAAAGTCAAGATGGAGGCCATGATGGTCCAGCTGAAGCTCTGCCTGTTTTTTTTATGCACTTCATGCATAAAAATGGATGGCGCTTCCATGACACCATTGCAGCTGCCATATTGATTTTATTGAGTACATCCTGAGAATGCCTCTGAGTAGAACACAATATAATCACTAGAAGACTTTGAGGTCCTTTCATATTATCTTCTCAGCATGGCCCTGCTACATCATGGCTTCTTCCCATGGAGGTAATGTTGGAATCCTTTGAATGGTAAAGGGTGAAGGTTTTGTTTCTAGGAAAGCAATGCTGACTTGGCCAGAAGCTGCAGGTGGGAACATTCACATTTTCTGTTACATCTTCCTATGACCTCTTAACACTGGAGTCACCTAAAAAAAAAATCCTAATGCACCAATTAAATGGCTCCTTTTATCAGCTAGCAGATTTTTTTCCCCCTCATATCAACCTTGAGTTATTTTGGCACAAGGTTTCACTGTTTTCCTCCAGGGCAGAACAGTCAAGCACTCCCCCTATCAGAATTTTGCTTCCTGTAATTGGATTCTCTAAAAGCAGCTTGCTTAGGGGTAGAAACTTGAGGTTCGCAGAAGTACTTTTCAGGAAAGCAAAAGTCTAAGCAAAAATATTCTTCTCAAAACATCTAGTGAGGTTTAACAGCCACAAAACATGGAGTGTTGATTGAAAAAGAAAAAGAAAACAGTAAAATCGTTGTTTGGAAGGAATGGCTGACTGGATCTCCAGACTGGAGCACTTTTCTCAGGAGGGAAAAGAACACACTACTTAACTTCACTGCAGTTCCCTGAATAATGTGAACAGACTGTAACAAAATAAATGATATTGACCACCAGAGGGCTCACCATTTCCCCCCCCCTTTAGTTGACTTCATTTCTCCAACCATAGTCCAGACATATAATTCATGCAAGCAAGAAGACATTCAAGAAACAATAGAAAGCAGCCATGCACAAACCTATTAAAAAGCAGTATATGAAAAAGTCAATTCCTATTTTTTAAAGTTATTAGGAACAGGACTTTTATTTCAAAGACATATTTATAAGTGTTAAAAGCAAACACCATAAAGTCTTATGGAGTAAGCCGCTGCAACTTCTTTCTGAATGATTTGGTTGCTATTGTTTATTCAGGTGTCATGTCCTACTGAGAAACAACCCAAGAAAACTGGACACTGAACATAAAAACATATGGAGGGTCCTACTGTATCTGAATGAAGTTCCATCTAATCCCATATTCAGTTTTTCACAGTACTCATCCCAGATAACCCATACGCAGAACATAATTCCAACAGCTTTCCCTCATTTTCTTCAGCACCTTATATGCAGGAATAGATATTAAATAGATATTGCAGTTATCAATCTATACATCAAGGCAATGGGGATAAATGTTCTTCATATTTTATTGCAAGTATACCTACTTCCTGTGCTGTACATGAACCACGCTGAAATTATTCTTCAATATTCAACCTTTTCTAAATGTTGCAATACTCTTTTCGCAGATGAAAAGAATATATAGGGAAAAACACATGCACAAATACTACATTAGTGAAAGTAATGGCTGGAATATTGCATGTCAGAACAACTGCATGCAACAATGTGCATGTTAGGAAAATATGTACAGCATGCATATATGAAAATTACATGAAAATGTGTATACATTTTTGCATATACTTCTCAGGTTCATACATCTCTATATTGCATGTTTCCCACATGTATGTTCATGGTTGCAATGTGAGATATTGGATATCTTTTTAAGAATAACCAGAGTTCAGTGGAATTTACAAGAGTATAAGTGTAGGGTTCCCCTTCATGCCTTGTCGTGGCGAAGGGACTTGCGTAATTCAATGAAACTATGAGCTATGCCATGCAGGGCCACCCAAGATGGAAAGGTCATAGCAGAGAGTTCTGACAAAATGTGATCCACTGGAGAAGGAAATGGCAACCCACTCCAGTATCTTTGCCATGAAAACCCTATGGACAGTACCAAAAGGCAAAACAATATGACGCTGGAAGATGAGCCCCTCAGGTCAGAAGGCGTCCAATATGCTACTGGGGAATAGCAGAGGAATAGTACTAGTAGCGCCAGAAAGAATGAAGCGACTGGGCCAAAGCCGAAAGGACGCTCAGCTGTGGATGTATCTGGTGGTGAAAGGAAAGTCCGATGCTTTAAAGATTTTTTCTCCATAGGAACCTGGAATGTAAGATCCATGAATCAAGGCAAGCTGGACATGGTCAAACAAGAGATGACAAGACTGAACATTGACATCTTAGGAATCAGCGAACTAAAATGGACAGGAATGGGTGAATTTAATTCAGACGACCATCAGGTATACTACTGTGAGCAAGAATCCCTCAGAAGAAATGGAGTAGCCTTCATAGTCAATACAAGAGTAGGAAAAGCAATACTGGGATACAATCCCCAAATTGACAGAATTATCTCAGTTCGAATCCAAGGCAAACCATTAAATATCACAGTAGTCCAAGTCTATGCCCCAACTACCGTTGCTGAAGAGGATGAAATTGACCAGTTCTATGAAGCCCTACAGCACCTTATAGAACTAACACCAAAAAAATGATGTCCTTATCATCATGGGGGATTGGAATGCTAAAGTAGGAAGCCAAAAGGTAACCAGAATAACAGGCAAGTTTGGCCTTGGAATACAAAATGAAGCAGGGCACAGGCTGATAGAATTTTGTCAAGAGAATACGATGGTCATAGCAAACATTTTTTCCCAACAACCCAAGAGATGGCTCTACACATGGACATCACCAGACGGTCAACACAGAAATCAGATTGACTATGTGCTCTGCAGCCAAAGATGGAGAAGCTCTATACTGTCAGTAAAAACAAGACCAGGAGCTGACTGTGGATCAGACCATGAGCTTCTTGTTGCAAAGTTTAGGCTTAAACTGAAGAAAGTAGGGAAAAGCACTAGGCCAGTCAGGTATGAATTAAATCATATCCCTGTTGAATATACAGTAGAGGTGACAAATAGATTTAAGCAATTAGATCTGATAGACAGAGTGCCTGAAGAACTATGGACGGAGGTTCACAACATTGTACAAGAGGTAGCAACCATCCCAAAGAAAAAGAAATGCAAGAAAGCAAAATGGCTGTCTGAGGAAGCTTTGCAAGTAGCTGAGGAAAGGAGGGAAGTGAAAGACAAGGGAGAAAAAGAAAGATATGCTCAACTGAATACAGAATTCCAGAGAATAGCTAGAAGAGATAAGAATGCCTTCTTAAATGAACAGTGCAAAGAAATAGAAGAAAATAATAGAATAGGGAGGACCAGAGATCTCTTCAAGAAAATAGGAGAGATGAAGGGAACGTTTAATGCAAAAATGGGCATGATAAAGGACCAAAATGGCAGGGACCTAACAGAGGCAGAAGAGATTAAGAGGAGGTGGCAAAATTACACAGAAGAACTATACAAGAATGAGCTTAACGTCCCTGATAACCACAATGAGGTGGTCACTGACCTCGAGCCAGACATCCGAGAATGTGAAGTGAAGTGGGCCTTAGAAAAACTGAGCAACAACAAAGCTAGTGGAGGTGACAGTATTCCAGCTGAGCTATTCAAAATCTTAAAAGACGATGCAGTAAAAGTGCTACACTCAATTTGCCAGCAAATTTGGAAAACTCAACAGTGGCCACAGGATTGGAAAAGATCAGTTTACATTCCAATTCCAAAGAAAGGCAGTGCCAAAGAATGTTCAAACTATCGCACCATTGCACTCATTTCACTTGCTAGTAAAGTTATGTTTAAAATCCTACAAGCTAGACTCCAGCAGTATGTGGATCGAGAACTACCAGAAGTACAGGCAGGATTTCGAAGAGGCAGAGGAACTAGAGATCAAATTGCCAACATACGCTGGATCATGGAGAAAGCTAGGGAGTTTCAGAAAAACATCTACTTCTGCTTCATTGACTATGCTAAAGCATTTGATTGTGTGGATCATAACAAACTGTGGCAAGTTCTTAAAGAGATGGGAGTGCCAAACCATCTTATTTGTCTCTTGAGAAACCTTTATGCAGGTCAAGAACAGTGAGGCGCTTGCTCCTGGGGAGGAAAGCAATGGCAAATCTAGACAGCACACTAAAAAGCAGACAGTCAGTCCTAGAGGAGATCAACCCTGACTGCTCTTTAGAAGGCCAGATCCTGAAGTTGAAACTCAAATACTTTGGCCACCTAATGAGAAGGAAGGACTCACTGGAGAAGAGCTTAATGCTGTGAAAGATTGAGGGCAATAGAAGAAGGGGACGACAGAGAATGAGGTGGCTGGATGGAGTCACTGAAGCAGTAGGCGTGAGCTTAAATGGACTCCAGAAGATGGTAGAGGACAGGAAGGCCTGGAGGAATGTTGTCCATGGGGTCGCGATGGGTCGGACACGACTTTGCAGCTAACAACAACAACAAGTGTAGGGTTGTGCTATAAACCATTTCTAAAGCCCAATGCAGCCAAATCAATTATGACAATAAATTCTTCATATTTATTAGGAAAGGAGAAAATAACCCAATAGAAGGTGGAAAGTCAGGTTTTTGCAATAATTTCTTCTACTGAAGGTTCACGCAACAGGACAAGAGTTGGAAGTTGCTAAGCAACTTTTGGCTAGCTTCTCAGCCTAATATGCCTGAAGAGATTTTTATGAGGATTAAAAAAATGTCTGTGTGGAGGGAGATTTTTGCTGGTAATGTTCAGCAGAAACTTCAGTAGTAGCTTCTTTGATTTATAGCTCCATTGCTTATATTTGCTTCCATTACTTTTCTATTTGTGATATGTCACTCAACAGAAGAACAGAAGAAAAATTGGGAGATGCTGAAAAGAAGCCACACTGATATGGCAACAAATTAAAAACAAATAAACACCAGGAAGCTCTCAAAATTCCAACTAAGGTCTTTAGATCTATAACATGGTTCAGTATTAATGTTGGAAAAGAAGACAGCATTTTATAACTTATCAATATCATAATGAAGAGTTTTGTCATGGCCCTCTGCATATCTTTGGCCTGGAAGTTCAGCATAAGGAGAAAGTGCCTATTCTGGAAGGCTAAGGTGAATTTTTCCTTCCACCAGAAGACATGTAAGGAATGTAAATATTATCTGCTCTGCTTTACTCAATTGGTTTTGATTCCACATCTTGACCAATATTGCAGAAACTTTGTGATACAACTAATGTTTTGCATACAGAAAGTCCCACTCCAGGTAGAAGTAGGGAAGATTCCTAACTCCTCGACAGCAACTACCAAATTGGCCTTAATTTGCCCCGTTGAATCATTTTCTCTCTCTCTCTCTGTCTCCCGTCTGACAGCAGTTTCTAGGAAATATGCAGACATTCAAACATGTGTAAATAAATTTCTTATCAGGTCATTGTAAGATAAAAAGTGAGAAAACTTGCCAAATTGTAATGCTGTTACTGTGAAAATATGTAAACCATTCTTCCACAAAGTTAAAACATTTGCAGTTCTAAACCATTGCCCGTTCTTTCATTTTGGCCAGAGTATATCCTGAGAAAATTCTTCTACTTAAAGGTTTGCATGGAAAGAATCATTCACCTGCCACCTGCCACTTCAACAGCATGGCTATGAAGGTGAATACTAAGACTGATGTTCTCCTGCTGCAAGAAGATGATCCTAACCAACACCAACACCTGGTTTAAATTCATGAATATGAACATCACCTTCCCCTTGACCTTTCCCCAAATGTTTGGAGATTACGTTTGCCCAATGCAGTTGGATCAAACAATGCCTATCTCTTTCCAAGTGGCTGGTATCACCCCCTCTAGGAGTCTCTTCCAACTTGACCCTCCCTAAACAGAAACAGGTTATTCTGAACAGTATAGTTGGACAATGACTTGCAGAGACAATAAGAACTGAGAAGCATACATGCTTTGCCATTCTTAACATCTTTCTGAACATGGGCTTATAATTATTTCAATAATATTCGACTTGCTCTTTTCCACCAATATCATTCAACCACTTCAAAACCTAGAGGGCCCAATACATTTGCAACTCTGGTTCATATAACTTCATATAAAGCAGCAGCCTAAGATCAAGGCATTCAGCAATCTAACCACACGGACCCAAAAAACTAGATGTGAGGTCCTGACACAAATTGAAGGTTCAGCTTTCCCTGGAGCAGCATACACAGCTTCTTTTATTCTTCCCATTGTCTGTCAAAATGAAAATCTATTCCTCAATCTCTCCAAGGTCTAATCTGTCTCTGTCTCTGTCTCTGTCTCTGTCTCTGTCTCTGTCTCTCTGTCTCTGTCTGTCTGTCTGTCTGTCTGTCTGTCTGTCTGTCTCTCTCTCTCTCTCTCTCTCTCTCTCTCTCTCTCTCTCTCACACACACACACACACACACCATGGTATCCTCAAAGACCAACCTATCAAGTCACCTAATCCTCCACACCATACAACTGCTTTGGAACATGGCTCTCCCTGCCCTTACTGTCGTAGTTGTAGACCTCAGAACTACATACAGTGCTAAGCTCTGCTTCCCCCTGACTCCTTGTCAATATCCTCAATATGGGCTTCTTCTCTCCTCAAGCCCTGATCCATCAGTGCCCTGTTCTTTCTCTCCAGGAAAAGCTGTTTTCTCCCCTTCTCAACCTGAGAAACTTCCCCAAACCTAAGTCCTATCAATTTTAAGCTGATGCTCCAACACCATCATAATGGTGTTGGGAGCACCCCGATACTCCCATATTACACCCCTCCTGCATGAGCTGCATTGGTTACCGGTTGCCCTCTGGGTGAGATTTAAGGTGCTGGTACTTACCTTTAAAGCCCTACATGGCTTAGGCCCGGGATACTTGCAGGACCATCTGCTGCCGGGAACGAATTCCCATCGCCCAGTACGCTCACACAGAGAAGGCCTCTTCAGGGTGCCATCGGCCAGACAATGTCGGCTGGTGACCCCCAGGGGGAGGGCCTTCTCTGTGGGAGCACCAGCCCTGTGGAACCAGCTCCCCCCTGAGCTTCGGATGGCCCCAGATATCCAGTCCTTTCGCAGCGGCCTCAAAACACTCCTTTTCCACCTGGCTGACCTGGACTGACAGGGATTTTAATTATTTATTTATTTTATTAATTTATTAATTCCATTTATATCCCGCCCTTCTCCGAAGACTCAGGGCGGCTTACAAGCTTAGCAGTAGCCTTCATTCTATGTATATGCCTGCTTATTAGGGCTTTCATACACCCCCCAAGCGGCATTATTACAAAGTCAGCTTATTGCCCCCAACAATCTGGGTCCTCATTTTACCTACCTTGGGAGGATGGAAGGCTGAGTCAACCTTGAGCCTGGCGGGATGCGAACCTGCACTAATTGCAGGCAGCTGGTGTTACTTAAGGAGGCATTAGCCCACTGCTCCACCAAGGCTCTCTAATTATGTTTTTAATTTTTTAACTCTAATTTTTAATTTATTTTAATTTTAATTTATTGTACAGAGGCCTTTAATTTTAATTTTATCTTAACTTCTGTATTTATTGTGTTATTGTTGTTAGCCGCCCTGAGTCCTTTGGGAGATAGGGCGGCATATAAGTCCCAATAATAAATAAATAATAAATAAATAAAATAAATAATCAAAAGCCACAATGATAGCAATCTCACCTAATAACAAATTCCTATTCTGCTCACCCTAGTGTAATTACATCCTTCTCACATATCTTCTCCCAAATTCAAACACTCTATGTGTCTTGTAGCTCTAACCTCTTTAGGTCTCCCTGGAACTTCATGCTGATTCTGCCACATAATTTCTTCAACCCTCCTTCAACTCCAGCAGTGATGTTCATTAACCGTCATGTCTGTTCCCCTTATAAGGGTTCACCCATCATCCACCTTTAGTGACCACAGTCTCAGACCACAGCTGTCCCCCATACCACATCTAGCACTTTTCATAACAAATTATAATCATATGTGGGAAAGAGTTTGGGAGACTGACCAAAGGAATGGTCAGATAAGAGACAGCATAATCTATTGCTAGATGGGGCACAGAACAGACACTTCCTAGATTCTCAGGCTAGGAATGAGGGAAACTCGTACTTTCATACTTGCAAAATTCTGTAGCTTTACAGTAGAGTAGAATTAGCTTATCTGGTTGTGATTCATATCTGGTTTATCCTGCAAGGCCAAAACAAACCATATGAAAATAACTAAAATTGGGTTGTGAAATGCATTAGAAAAAGTTAAAGGTTCAGAGACAGTGCCCCAGCCTCTGCTTCCCACCACAGGGTTTAGGATAGAGAAAGAAACAGTAATTGAATCTGCACATATTTTCAGACAGAAAATTAGAAGTACAAATAAAAATTAATATATAGGCATCAATTGATTTTAATACTTAGTGCTAAACCTCTTTCACAGTCAAAACATTTTTGTTCATGCCCATATTCCGGAGCAAAAGGGTTCATATACTTTACTATTTAGTTAGCTGGTTTAACTAAGGTTTCACAAAAGTGGATTCCTGACTAATGGCTGATCAATGTGTCATCTTGATCACAGCTTTGCCAATTGCTAAAGCAATTGGGAAAGAAATTACATACAGGCTTCCTTCCACTTGGCTAAAACATGCTATGGATCCCTTGACCTTGCTCCAACCTGGGCAGAGGTGTCTGCAGGGGGTAGTCATATGCTATAACTACACAGCTGAATCCCAGCCCAGTTTCATGCGTGCTGCATGTAAAATGGAGAAGCCTTCAATTCTGCAGTGTAATCGTCATCTTGGTTTTATGATTCGCCCCTGAGGGCGCCCCTGCTTCTAAATGTTTTGTACCACTATCCTTTAGGATTAATGATAGGAGAGAGATGCTATGCTTGCAGAAGGGCCATACGTGTCTTATGAATCACTTTGCTAAAATGAATCCAATCCTATTATTCAGTATAAGGGTGTATGATTAGCAAAACAGAGTTCAGCTTGAAGGCAATAGAGGGTTTCACACAACTACTTAACTTTTGATTTGAATTGTTGGTGGAGCGAATTGTTCCCCACTTAATAAATAGTGGGGTTTTTCCCATTTGTTGGAGCACTGCACATAGATTTGTTATGTATACTACACATTTCTGAAAAAAGTAAAATATATGTCTTAGTGTTTAACTATTTTCCCTTTTTTGTCACACTAAAGATTTAAATTTCATGACAACATTTGCAACTTATATATAGCTGTAATAGATATCAGATCTCAATAGGCATCAAAATGAAGTTTAGGTAAGAGCGTTTCAAAGTTGGACATCTATCACCTACTGCCCAAATCTTTAAAACAGAAATGCTGAAACTTTGTTTATTAGTCTGTTTATTAGTTTTCTGCATACCAGGTGTGTATTCCACACCTAACATAAAAGATTGTGCAATTATCAATGATTCAGCTGATTAAGAATACAATGATGTGGCAACTGGAAGCTTTCTGGAGTAGGAATTAAAACAATATTACTTATTACAGGTAGTCATTGACTTACAACCACAATTGAGCCCAAAATTTATGTTGCTAAGTGAGAAATTTGTTAAATGAGTTTTGCCTCATTTTACAACTTTACTTGCCATGTTTGTTAAATGAATCTGATTTCTCCATTGACTTTGCTTGTCAGAAGGTCGCAAAGGGGGATTACATAACCCTTAGACACTGCAAGTGTTATAAATAAACATGTAAAAAGATGTTGAGACTCTAGAAAGAGTACAGAGAAGAGCAATAAAAATGATTAGGGGACTGGAGGCTAAAACATATAAGGAACGGTTGCTGGAATTGGGTATGTTTAGTTTAATGAAGAGAAGGGCGAGGGGTGACATGATAGCAGTATTCCAATATCTCAGGGGCTGCCCCAAAGAAGAGGGAGTCAAGCTATTCTCCAAAGCACCTGAAGGCAGGACAAGAAGCAACGGATGGAAACTAACCAAGGAGAGAAGCAACCTAGAACTAAGGAGAAATTTCCTGACAGAACAATTAATCAGTATTTGAATGTAAATCATGTGACCATGGGGATGTTGCAACAATCATAAGTATGCAAAATGGTCAACATTTTTCAGTGCTGTTGAAACTGAATGGTCACAAAACAAACTGTACTTCAGTACTAATTAAATAAGCTAAATATCAGATTGCTATTCAAGGAAGTGAATATAATCTATTTTTGGTTCACTGTGTTGCATAAAAACATTCATTATGGCTAATTGTTACCTGCAAAGGATATTATGCTTTATTCAACTAACCTTGAGTTTAAAACCATGCTTTTGTGTTTTGTGTGTGTGTATGTGTATGTATACACACACACACACACACACACACACATATCCCTACATAAAACCCTGTACTATATATATATATAGGGTTGATCTCCTCTAGGACTGACCGGTTTGATCGCCTTGCAGTCCAAGGGACTCGCAGGAGTCTTCTCCAGCACCAGAGTTCAAAGGCTTCAATTCTTTGGCGCTCAGCCTTTTTTATGGTCCAGCTTTCACTGCCATACATTGCAAATGGGAAGACCATAGCCTTGACAGGGTGATGTCTCTGCTTTTTAGTGTGCTGTCTAGATTTGCCATGGCTTTCCTCCCAAAGAGCAAGCGTCTTTTAATTTCTTGGCTACAGTCCCCATCTGCAGTGATCTTGGAGCCCAGGAAAATAAAATCTGTCACTACCTCCATTTCTTCCCCATCTATTTGCCAGGAATTGAGAGGGCCAGATGCCATGATCTTGGTTTTCTTAATGTTTAGTTTCAACCCAAGTTTTGCACTGTCCTTCTTCACCTGCTCTTTAGTTCTCCTTCACTTTCTGCCATTAGAGTGGTATCATCTGTATATATATATATATATATATATATATATATATATATATATATATATATATATATATATATATATATATATATATATATATATATATATATATATATATATATATATATGGATCCTTGGTTTTTCGGGTTTTTCCCCGCGTAGAACTAAAGGTGTGGGCGCAACGTTTCGACGGAGTCTCATCCGTCATCATCAGGCTTTAGCTTCCTTCTTCTGGGAGAAGCATGTGGCTGTTAGTTCCTCTTTTTTAAACTGCCAGAGGGGGTGTGTTCTGTGGAGGTGTGCTCTGATTGGGTAGGGGACCAAGTGTGTTCTGATTGGGTGGGAGTGTGTTTTGAATGGTGGGTGTGTTCTGATTGGGTGGGGGGGTGTTCTGAGTGGATGGGCTGGTCTCAGCTGCCAGCTCCAGAACTGAGCTGGTGAGTTGTGCTGCTTTTGTTCGGCTTCGTGTTTGTGGTGGTGCCATGTTTTTATAGTGGGTGTCAGTTTGCTTATTGACACCCACCATTCAAAACACACTCCCACCCAATCAGAACACACTTGGTCCCCTACCCAATCAGAGCACACCTCCACAGAACACACCCCCTCTGGCAGTTTAAAAAAGAGGAACTAACAGCCACATGCTTCTCCCAGAAGAAGGAAGCTAAAGCCTGATGATGACGGATGAGACTCCGTCGAAACGTTGCGCCCACACCTTTAGTTCTACGCGGGGAAAAACCCGAAAAACCAAGGATCCACATACAGGCACCCGCGAAAACCTCAGAAAACATATATATATGTTTACTTACAGCCCTGTGACCTACTTGTGAGCTTCGATGTTGTATCCCTCTTCACCCAAGTGCCAATCAAAGAAGCCTTGACAGCTATCCAAAATAAATACAACCCCCCAAAACACATCCTAGATCTGACCAACCACTGCCTATCTAACACATACTTCATCTACAATGGACAAAGATACAAACAAATGGAAGGAGCACCCATGGGATCACCCCTCTCACCTGTCATCGCAAACCTCTACATGGAACACTTTGAAACCCTCGCTCTAGAAAAATCCAACCACAAACCCAAACTCTGGCTCAGATACGTAGATGACACCTTCGTAATCTGGCCACACGGCAAAGAAAAACTGGATGACTTCCTCATACACCTCAATAGCCTACACCCCAAAATACAATTCACCATGGAAACAGAAGCTAACAATCAACTTCCCTTCCTTGATGTCTTAGTCTACAAGAAATCCAACGGCTCCCTAGGACACACTATCTACCATAAAAAAACACACACAAACCGCTATCTGAACGCACTCTCACACCACCACCCAGCACAGATCAACTCCGTAGCCAAGACACTCATCTCCAGAACAAAACACCTAGCTGACGAACAACACCTAAAAACCGAACTACACACTCTCACTAATGTACTAACAGCCAATGGATTCCAAAGAAACACGATTACCAACTTAATCCGAAGAGAGACACCCACAAAAACCCAAGACAGAGAACAAGAAAATGGCAAAGCCCTCCTCCCATACTTAAAAGGGACCACAGACAGAATCAGCAAGGTCCTCCAAAAACACAACATCAAAACAGCATTCTACACAGACAGAAAAATATCCACCATCCTAAGAAACCCCAAGGACATAATTGGGTTAGAAAACCAAGGAGTATACGAAATCCCATGCACCACCTGCCCCACCACATACATCGGACAGACCAACAGAAGAATAAGTGCACGCATTGAAGAGCACAAAAACTCACTCAGAAAGGGAGAACAAACTTCATCCCTGGTCCAACACTTTGAAGCCACGGGACATGAAATTGATTTTAAAAAAACCAAAACTATCGCCAAAATTGAACATTTTAACAACAGAATAATCAGAGAAGCCATTGAGATAGAAAAACGCCCCCACAGCATGAATAAACGAGATGATACCTCTCGTCTACCAGCCATTTGGAAACCCGCCTTGATTGACAGACGAGGCCCAACCACCAAGAATGATACCAGACCCAAACTCATGATAACATCACATGACATCACCACCACACAACCATTCAAAAAGCAAATCCGAACCCACAACGATAAAGACACACAACCACAAAACAGAAACCTAACTACAGCTGCAACATCAGCCACTTTAAACCCCTCCAAACCACACAATAAGCAAATTGACACCCACTATAAAAACATGGCACCACCACAAACACGAAGCCGAACAAAAGCAGCACAACTCACCAGCTCAGGTCTGGAGCTGGCAGCTGAGACCAGCCCATCCACTCAGAACAACCCCCCCACCCAATCAGAACACACCCACCATTCAAAACACACTCCCACCCAATCAGAACACACTTGGTCCCCTACCCAATCAGAGCACACCTCCACAGAACACACCCCCTCTGGCAGTTTAAAAAAGAGGAACAAACAGCCACATGCTTCTCCCAGAAGAAGGAAGCTAAAGCCTGATGATGACGGATGGGATTCCGTCGAAACGTTGCCCCTACACCTTTAGTTCTACGCGGGGAAAAACCCGAATAACCAAAGATGCATATATATATATATATATATATATATATATATATATATATATATATATGTGTGTGTGTGTGTGTGTGTGTGTGTGTGTGTGTGTGTGTGTGTGTGTGTGTGTGTAAATTACTAACAAAGAATTTACACAAATATATTAACTGTCCGGTGTGACTACAGCCTGTTCGATGGCCTTTGAGATAAGGCTGAAAACAGGAAATAAAGATTTGCTCCATGTTTGGGGCCTAGCAAGGTAATCTAAGAGTTAACATATGACACACACACACACACACACATACACATATATATAAAATATTTGTCAAGTCATTTGAATATGCCTTGCTAATTAACTCTTTCTTTCCTGTTTTGGCCTAACTCAAGGCTATCCACAGGATATAGTCACAACTTATGACAGATCATTATTTGTGTAAATTATTCAAATAAAGAATTTTAGGGAGGCTGAAATGATCATTTTGAACTTCTTATGTTCTCATCAGTCAGTCATACCCTTTTTATCTGAGATTCGAACCTGGGCTGATTATATATTAGGCAGTTGCTTTAACTTCCTGAGCCACAGGTTCTTTCTCTATTAGCTAGGAAGCAAGGGAGATATATGTGTTAAATATTTGTCAAGTCATTTGAATATGCCTTGCTAATTAACTCTTTCCTGTTTTGGCCTGTTTTTTGATATATATATCAAAAAAAGATAAACTAAAAAAAACCATAAGAAAAGGAACTGTTTATTTTACTGTTTTAACCTAAATAAGATTTCAAGTGAAATACTAAAAATGTTATATACCTGGTGGAGCAGAAGAAACCATATATTAAAAATAATTTAAAGTCCTTTAAAAACTAAATGATCTCACATTCTAAGGAGATGGAATGGCTTCTCAGCAAGGTAGAGGAAAGGTCCTCTCTTGGGTATTCCCTATCCATATGTCTTTTAGCAATAGGCAATATCAACCTGGGAAGGCATCTTCATAAGCAGTAGTGCCAAATGAATAAGAATACAGTACTATCACTGCCTATTTAAGAAACCTATAAATAATTTAGCAGCGTAGGTTTGCTCATCACATGAAGGACACTTTTGCTTTGATCCCCAAACCTCAGAAACAGGCAGACAGATACCAGTGTGCAAGGATCTTTATCAGTTGTGTCTTCCAAATGTTAGTGGTCTTGACCAATCAGCATTCCCTGAAGCTAATAAATGGGGAAACACAAATCTCCATCTCCAGCCACAGACCCAACTTTCAATTATCCCCGCCTCCTTTTACTATGTAAGAAATCCCCAACAGCTTGCAAAGAAAAAACAGAACACATGTATTGCTTTCAAAGAATGCATGCTTTGATTCTTGCACGTGATAATTATAATTATCCTAAAGTGTATATAATTTAAACAGATTATATCTATTACTTTGGATCTTTATATTTTCAACTTGATTTAATTCATCAATAACATCATATTCTCATATTTCTGGCCACGGTGTGCTATTTATAATTCAGAACTAACCGAGAAGAGAATAAAGATGTAAAATATGTACATCCACTAACTGATGAGATGTGACATATCAACAATTTTGATCATCTACCTCCAAGGATGCTTGTCATTTCAGGTACTTTTTCCAGGATATTTGAGGCCAACTTGGTCTATAGATAAGGGCAGATGATAAAATGTGTTGCCCTGCTATGTACAGCTCCACTGCCCAACTTTTTTTATAGGAATTTGAGAAGGCTCACTGTTTGAGATCGTATGTGAAGTCAAACTATCCATCTAACTAGCTACTATCTTCTAATGATTGCGAGTAGGATCACCCATCCACAGCCTGGTTTCTGTCTTAGAAAAGACTTTCTAGACTTGGGGTTACTGTTATGGAATAACTTGGTATCTTCAAATCACAGTCCCTTCCTGAAGACCTCTCCTAATAATTTAATACAGAATTGTGCAGCTCCTCCACCCTCAACTACCAAATTCAGTGGCATAGTTTCCTGCTGTTATGAGTGAAATACATACTAAAGCATGAATGTTAAAGTACAACATTTATAGCATAATGAGGCATAACACTCCTGAAAAACAAGCAAAAATCCTTCATCCAGAAAAAAATAATCACAGATGACGGCAAATATACATGTCCAAGGATAATGTTGCAAGATACAATCTGGGTCAGTCACCATGACCAGAGGTTTAGTCTTCCAAGCTTTTGGACTTGTGCTGGAGCCCATCCTTGGGGAATTTCCCTGAGGATGGGAGAGAAGTTCCCTGAGGATGGACTCCAGTATAAATCCAAGAGCTCAGAAGACTAAAACACTAGTCCCAGTGACTGACCCAGATTAGGTCTTGAAAAAAATCAGACCACCTTGAGTGCACCCCTCTTGCATGATCACTCAGTTCGTAAAAACTAAATCTAAATCTAAATCTTTCTTTTCCCATTCACACCCTCAAGCTTGCTTTAACAAAACAAAAACCAAAGTGTCATGGAACATCAATGAATAGGTGGGGTAGAAAGAAAAAGCCAAATGTTTCTCTTTTGTCAAGATGCATTCATTTCAGAGGATTTTATAAAAAGCATGAGGATGTATACTGTCTATGGATTAGCCATTCTTGTAGGAATCAGATGGCAAAAGGTGATTTAGCATTGATATTAGGAAGAGCTGGTTCTCACAATGGCCAATATGCAGAAATACTCAGCAGTTTTACTTGGAAAATATGGTGCAAAAGTATCTGAATTAATCTCTGGGTATCTATTGCAGCCAGCTGAAACATGTCCATTTACATGTTTCATTTCTTATTGCAGCTTCAGCTTCTCTGAGTTCTTAAACTATATTTTCTTGTCTTCCATTCAGAAGCGTGCATTCTTTTAAAGAAGGAGGGGGATTGGGTGGAAAAAAAACCAACGACACTTCAGTGCTCCAGTTTCAAAATGCAAAGGTATGATGTTATTTGTCATTGTGCCCAAAAATCCTTACTCAGTAACTTTGCCAGAAGAGGGAGAGAGAGAGAGGAGAGAGAGAAAGGAGAGAAGAGAGAGAGAAAGCAAATGTTCCTCCAGCTGTTTCCTGTCTACAGTGTCTGTAATGTAGATAAATGTGAGGATTTTCTCTAAATCTTCTTCTGTTTGCTAAATCTCACTCTCAAATCAGAGCAGATCAAGCCTGCGCAATGGAATAAAACTGCTCAATATTGATATGTGAACATCTCCTGGATTTCTTTTTTTTCCTTTTTATTCCCCCCTCATTATTCCTGTGCTAACTAATTCATTTCCAGAGTTTGCACTTAAGAAGCAATGGGGAAAACCAACAATTTTTCAACTCTATTATTTAAGTGCTGCTTTTGTGATTTCTTGAAGGTAAATCTTTCTTCCTATTTGATTTCTTTATATATATATATATATATATATTTATAATTTTGCTGTATATGTAATCAGATTTTGGCTTGAAGTTTGCTAGACACCTTCAGTGGCATTATTTCTGCACTGGGATTTTATTTCTAAACTGCTGAATAATTTTAGCACAGTTGAGAAATAACTGCATGGAATGACTGCTCTGAACACAGTTTAGAAACTGTGAAGGTGAAGGTACTTAAGAATTCAACTTGGATTAGAAAAACTTTCTGCAAAAATTCTTGCTCTGTCATATTTAAAATTCCCACTTACATCATTTGCTGTGGTTAATAACTGCTGAGTTGGATATAAGCAGTTTTGAATTGCACTGCAGGTGCAAATGTTGACATTGTGATACCCATTAGACATCAGTAGCTGATTCAGTTTTCTGGGATCATTATATACCCAGAAGTACAGAAGTAACCCAGAGATTACAGTATAGTCTTTATAGCAGCTGCTTATTGGCATCAGTCTACATTTAGACTTTTTTTAATGGTTTCCTGTGAAAGTGAAGTTTGTTTTTCTGAAAGAAGAAGCATGCACAGCTTTCTGCTCTTGCAGATTTATACTAAGTTTAAACAATTATCTAGTAAGAAAGGTGAACAAGATTTATACTAAGTTTAAGCTATTATGGAGTAAGAAAGTGAACAAACTATTTGTATGCAGTTTATTTTACTTTCTCAAAAGCAGTTTTTGTTAAACAAAGTTTGATAGGATTTTTAAAAGTATCCTGTATTCACTGCTTCTTGGAAACATAACTCTTTTTAGATAGATTTGACTTCAGTAGATCCACTGACCTCTGTTTTTGTCAGCTGGCCTCAAGTTTCCATTCTCAGCAAAATTATATCCTTCAAGAATAAAGTTTTGTTTTTCCATTTTGTAGGCAGAGTTGTGTGCAGCTGACAGTCTCCAAAGCTGTAGGTACCAATTTAGTTTTTTTTTAACTTTTTTAAAACTACCTTGCCTGAGTATGTTTTATCCATTTTACTTTACTTGAAAGAAATAATTTTATAACATGTTTACAGTAAGAATAAACAGTGTGGTGCAAATATTGCTGAAATCAATAGCTATAGGAGGGTCATGGTTATAACTGCAGAACTATGGACAGCATCCAATGTTCAGTTTATTGGAAAGAGGAAGTTATTTTTTATTATAAGCTTCCCAACATAATATAGATACCACATCACAATTACTTAGCAGAGTGTAGTAATCCTGAGTTTATAAAAGAAGGCAGTACATTTGTATCTCTCTTTTCTGAGATTTTAAGGAAAGGTGATTCTAATAGATTCTATATATCCCTTTCTCTACCTACTGAGTGCCAGGACCTGGATAGCTCCTAAAGTTCATGTACTGCATATAGACTTTTAAAGTAGAAAGGTCATGAGTTCATGGTGAGGATTTGAATCCCATAGAATAACATCTGACTACCTACATATAATGAGTCCCAAACAGAACATAAACATTCACTTTGTCCTTGTGGTCAGTATACCTTCAGTAAGTTTGATTTCTCATTCAGTTGCTTCCTTGGTATCAAGTTTGTTGCATACATTGCCTTATTTATCTAATGATGGTGTCTGACAACTTACATATGCATTTCCTTAGCAAAGATTGATACTTCTATCTACAGTATTCTTATTCCAGCTGCCGTGTCTCTGAAAAGCGCTTTCAGTAAACCCTAAGCATTGTTATTTTAGATAGTCACCAAACTGGCGCGCACCCAAATTTCGCTCAAGCATTTTTGTACGCGCTGCTTGATTTGAAGCTTGCTGAATGGGAGGAGTTGGGGAAGGGCAAAGGAAGGTGTTAAAGCCAAGGAGCAATCCATCTGCTGGCTACTTTAAGAGCCACTGTTTTGGACTGCTACAGACTGCATCTCCAGATGCAGAAGATACTGGATTTTCTCTGAAGGAGAAGATCTGTTGAAATTGCAGCTGTGAAACATAATTGGTCATTCATTGTTTAGCTAGTCCTGTACAGTACAGAGTTGGACTCAGAGTCCAAATTTAATCAGACACTCTGATAAACTCCACCCACTTTCCAGGACTTGCTTTTAAAGGCCTCTGCCTTCCGTTCAAATGGGACAGACAATAAATTGGGGACACTCTGATCTATTGAAAAGACCAGCAGCCAAATTGTTAATTATCGTAAGTATTCTTTTAATGACTCCAGCCTTCCCATCTAATCAGAGAAGAAATATTAAGGTACATCAGAGAATTTTCTGACAGACAAATCTTCAAAAACACTATTATATGATTGATGGAGTAGGACTTTTGGTCCATTTGACCAAAACTAAAGGATCCATTATTTCCTCTTCCCAGGCTTTATAAAGAGATTATGCTTTTGCGATCTAGGAGAAAATATTGAATTTCTAGGCAATTGTATGGTGTCACATTCTTGGCTCACATAAAGGAGTGGGAATAACACAGAGTCCCATTCTTTTGTCCTAGATCTGATATATTTTTTTTACAGTGTGCAAAGTTTGCTGCAGTCTCAGGAAAAAAATAACATTGTTAAATGAAGTTTATGTTTGAGGCAAAGCCAACTGGGATCAAAGAACACTGTGTTGAATACATAGTGTTCTTCAGTAGGTACGCAATGCCATTTCATTGGGACTATGCTGGGAGAACCTTTTGAATTGTACCCTTGAGAGCAAGCCTGTGAAATCAGGTGACTTACCTCTGCCTTAAACACCTTTGAGGTATCATTAACTAGAGGAAAATAGTATTGTGATAACCAAGACTATTAGTGATTCTTCTTTCTGCTTCTGAAGTCACACTCATATTTGCCTTTCACATTTTACTATTCTGGACTGTCATGTTTTGCAAATACTAAATAGCTATTCCAACTTCATTACGTCTTTTAGATATCTTTCTATCTTTATATTGGATGTTTCCATAAATAAAGGTCTTGCGTATTACTCTCTTCTGTTGTCTATTTGGCTAGGTTCTCAACTAGGTTGTCTACTAGTCATTATAGATGGGCTTTTGTAGAGAAGTGTTTTGTATTTAATGTGAAGGCCAAGCTAGGCATTGGTAAGAACTGGTTTCTGTCTGTGCTTCTGATTCCCCCACCCCCAGGCCCACCAGAATAAATAGTATGTACAGTATATTATGTCTGTCTCTCTATCTGTCTATCTCAAGGTAAAGAAATGCTCTTGGAAAAAGCTTAATAGAGGGGAAACTTCCTTTTCAAGCATATTAAGACAAGTAGCCTATGCAATCCAGCCATTGCCAATAAAGTACTTGGCAATCAAACCTTTTCCAATTACTGAGCAACATTGTAATTTTCAATAATCCTAAAATGTGGCAAAATTAAAGGGATGATCATGATGATAATGCTGATTCCCTGTCATACAACTCATTTAGCAACTGATCTCTGAGATAAATTACTTGGAGACAAATCCATGTACTATTAGCACAGTTACTGAGTTATTACAATATAAATAAAATATTTGGGGAAGTAGAGTGATATATCCATACCTCTAAATCTAAATCAGGGTCACTTGATTATGAGATGGGCAGCATATCAGTAAGATGAATAAATAAATAAACCTAACCCAATTAGGATTGCCATACTATATAGTAGTCATGGAATACTTCATATCAATATGTAGCAGGTACAGGGCAATGGAAATGGAATGAAAGTATGGTTGCCTGGGTTAAGCATGGAACTGAAAGATTCCTTACTACAATATTTTGTTACAAGTGTGAGAATTTCTATGCTGTAGTTGTTGAAGTAATCCCAATTCTTAGTGAATTCATCTACGGTAGGCATTTTATACTTTCCAGAGTTTAATAGTGCTTGTGTTTGTAATTTCTGCCCATTTGTCCCAGTAGTTAATTGTCTCAGATGTCCACAGAAGATTAGTACACTGCAGCTGCATTGAGCTGCTCCAGTAACATAACACAGCTGCTGATCCTAATTTAAACATCAGTTATATAGAGATTTAAAACTGCTTTGGTAGCTGGATCACACCCAATCTATTTGGCCTTGCCCTTCACAATTTAACCACACTATATCTGTTAAGCCTCTGAAAAGTTAACAATAAGCTGCCAGGTTCAATAGATGTTTGGGTGGGGAACCCCTCTGCTTTAATAATTCAGACAAGAAAGCATTTAAAAGGGAAATAGAGCCATTTTAATGTCACCCTTTCCCAGTAATAGTTGGAAAAGTTGTGTGAAGTTTAAAAGACACAGTAGTTTTGCTTGAACTGAAGTAGTCTAACTCTTCAATGTAGCTGAGTTTATAAAAGCCTGCAATGCCTTCATAGCACTGATTCACATGAATTTAAGGCCTGGGAGATGGCTCTGGATGCCAACAAAATGACCCATAGATTTCTTTAGAAAAAAAGACATAGAATGCAAGATAGAACTGCCACACCAACATACAAAATACGTTAAGGTACATATTTATCTAATTTAAAAATTACAGAAAAGGCAAAAGATTTATCTGAAAATAAGATATTTTCTTAGTCTATTTTGCTCAAAATGCTTGTATTTTCCAAGGGGGGGGGAGGGTGGCTTCAGATTTTACCTCAGTCAAGTTTGAAGTGGGTGAGGGTATACCTCAGAGAAAAGGCATGAAATGAAACAAACAATGCTCAGAGGTCATTTGAATCAAGTTTCTGATCTGTATAAAGGGCTTTCCAGTCAAATCTGTTTTAAAATAAAGAACTATCTGAAATAGAATTTGAAATTGACCATAGACATCAGCTGCAGCACAAACAAGGCTCATGGTTATTTGATCAGAATTTTCCCCAATATGTAATAATTATTTCTGAATGGGCCTGGGTGCTAATAAAGCAATCAATGCAGATTCTATTGAAGTAAAGCATCTTATTTAGCCTGGTTTTGGGATTTTCTGAAAAACACTGACATAGTTTTGTTTTTATTTCATTCACAGGTGAAGATGCTCAGTGCAACATCCATTAATTTCTTCTACTTTGGCCTGTGTTTCCTCACATTAACCAGCTCATCTGTTGCTGCTGCTGGCCAAGAAACACTTTGTGGTGCTGAGTTGGTTGATGCTCTTCAATTTGTCTGTGGAGAAAGAGGCTTTTATTTCAGTAAGTTTAATCATCCATTAATCCTTTTCTCACTGAAAAGTTGTATAATTTTTCCCAGGGTTTTTTGGGGGGAATGTAAATTTTGGAGTTATGCACATCAACTACCCATTCCTATGCTTTCTATAGTGTTTCCTCATCCATGTGTATGTGGAAGAGGGTGTGTCATATAGTAGTATATGTAAGTAATGATATAATAAGCTTCTCTCAAATCCTAGTTTATAGGTCCTATAATGTACATTAGTTGGTGTGGGTCAACATCTACTCACTCCTCACTTAAAAAAACATGTTTGGAAGACTGTTATACTTTCTCATTTTTCTTTTCTTCTTGCTGTATTTACTGATTTCATTTTCTTCTACTCTAAGAACTTCCTCTGATACAAGATGCTGCATCTGGAAATGGTTTAAAGTTGCACAATTCCTCTTTTAAGAAAATTAAAAACTGGGTGCTCTATCATTATTACAACTCTCTCCCAACATCTGATCTTTGTGGTTATGTGAATTGTCATTAAAGTAGGAAGTGCAGGAGGTAGGAGGTAGGAAATGGTAACATAAAGCAACTACCAAGAGGTGCATACTGCATTGAACAATCCTTGCTATTGCTTTAGCTTCAAGATGCTTGGAAAACTAGGCTGCAGAAATTTCTGCTTGAAAAGTTTCATATGAATGTGACTCCATGAATTAAGAAAGAATGTCATGTAATGGAACATTTTTCCCCTGTGTATTTATTTTAATATCCAACTCTTTGTTTAAAAAATATTTAATTGAAATTATGAATTAAGAGCTCAGGGCAAGAAGAGCCATGATAGGTAAGAATGGATAATACTGAATTCAATGGATATCATTTGGTTTATGTAAATCTGCTTCCTACATTATGTAATATATGTTAGTTAAAAGCACATTTAACGGTTGCAGTTGGCAAGCGCAAGTTTGACAGTTCCCTTTGACAGCTGACAGCTCCACACACGGTTACCGCTGACAGCTGAGATTTGACAGCTCCACACGCGGCTACTGTTATTGGTTTAGAACAGGGGTCAGCAACCTGAAACAGTGAAAGAGCCACTCGGAACTGGTTCCCTCACAAAAGGAAAAACTGGGAGCTGCAAAAAATGTGTGTGCATGTGCGTAAATGCGCGCATGCGCAGAACAGGGTTTGACTGAAGAGTGGAGCCAAGGCGAGATATGCACCTACCCTGCATATTTGAATTGATTGGTTGAACTTTTTTAGTCCCACTTTTTTTTTTTGGACTGCACATGGCAGAGGACTGGGAGCCGCAGGAGATGGCTGAAAGAGCCGCATGCAGCTCCAGAGCCGCGGGTTGCAGACCTGTGGGTTAGAACATAAACGGCGGGAGAATCCTTGGCCGGGGATTGGCTGAAGGCTTGCCGGCTTTACTATAAAAGGGGATTTAAAACACTCTGACTGCGTTCCTGCACAGACAAAATAAACCAGCTGAACCCAACCCAGTCTGCTGCCCTTATTGACCAGGAACCCGCCGGTGAAACACTACATCTGGCGACGAAGGTGGTACTGCTTCTCGGAGATAACCACTGAGCAAAGTCACGAGCTGACTGTCACTGAGCTGAAGTCACTGGGGAAACCCGTCCCCAAAGGAATCCGTGAACCAGTAGTCACTGGGACAGCATGACTTCGTTGGGACAGATCAGAGAATTTGATATTAAATATCCCAAGCGATGGGAATCGCACTTGGGACAAGTTGAGGGCTACCGCCTCTTCAATCGAATAATGGAGGACCGCCTAAAAGCCACGGCTCTACTTTGCCTCAGCGGGCCTGCAATCTGGACCCAGTCAACACCGTCCCCTACTCAGTGCTGACAGACAACTGAACACACATTTCATGCCAGCACGCTCAGAAATATACTGGAGGCTTCGGTTCACCCGTCGGACCCAACGTCCAGGCGAAGCCGCAACAGACTTCATTGCAGTAGTATGACACGCCGCTCGCTGGTGCCACTTCCCTGACCTCGAAGACAAGATCTGGGACCAAATCGTCCTTGGACTCCTAGATGAGCGGCTCCAAAGAAAAATCGTCAGAAAACCAACAATGAGCCTCACTAAGGTCATTAGCGAGATCCGAGCACAGGAGACCTACAGCTCAATCTGCGCCCTCAGCAAATGGAGGATTCCCCTGAAAACCACCCAAATGAAATTGGCTGATTTTCAACATGCCCCAATTAAACTAAATGGGATTGCTACACTAACTGTTAGTTTCAGGGGATTCTGAGGACCTATAGAAGTTTTAGTCACCCAGGGGAAGGGGGCCAGTTTAGTGGGACTCAATTGGTTTGAGGCCTTAGGTATTTGGCTAGTAGGAGTCCATCTTACCCAGGCCAAAAGCCTCGAATCCATCTGCAAACAATTTGCAGACGTATTCGACGGCTCCTTGGGGAAATACACATGGCCCCCTATTTTTCTGAAATTAAAACCTGACATCCTCCTAGTCAGAATTAGGGCTAGAAGGGTTCCATTCACCCTCAAATAAAAAATTGAGGACGAACTGGAATGCCTTGTAAAACTTGGAGTATTAGAACCCGTGGACAGGGGAACTTGGGAAACCCCTATTGTCACCCTTGTCAAACCTAATGGTGAGGTGCGTATTTGCACCAACTATAAGGCCACCCTCAACCGCGCCCTGAACCCCCATGCTTTCCCTGTCCCATCGGTGAAGCACGTCTTCTCCGCGATTCAGTCCGGCACCATCTTTGCTAAGCTGGATCTCGCGCATGCCGATTTGCAGCTCCCCTGTTACCAGGGAGACGGCGGATGCGCAAATGATCGTGACACACCACGGGGCTTTCAAAGGCTCCCTTCCAGCCATCCACTAACGGCCTGGCTGAAGTCATGGTCCGAACAACTAAAGACGCATTTTGCCGCATCATCTCTGGCAACTGGCACCAACACTTGGCACACTTTCTTCTAGCCCAGCACTCTACCCTCTGCACAGCCACTGGCAAAAGTCCGGCGGAGTTACGTTGGGGCCGCCGCTTGGTCACAAAACTGGACAGGCTGCACCCGGACAGGGTGGCAGCTGAACCTGATCTACCAGTTCCTCCAAGACAATTTGATGTTGGGGACTATGTGTGGGCCAGAAATTTTGGACAAGGGGACAAATGGCTACCAGGGGTGGTTATTCTTCGCACTGGGCCTATTTCTTATCTTGTTGAGGGAGAAGGGGGCCGTCAGTTTAGATGACATATAGATCAATTAAGGAAAAGGGGAGTGAGTAATCATCCTCCAGGTGCTGAGGAGCAACCATCTTCGGGGGAACCAGTCACCCTTGCCCCCAACGCCCAGGAAACGCCCCAACAAGATGAACCTGAAAACTTTCCAGACCCTGGGGAAAACCCTCACATGAGGGCTAACCCCAACGTTGCTCCAAATCACCAGAGCAGCGAGGACTCTATGGCTACAAATCCTCAAACACCACCAACCAGGGAATATACAGTAGGCAGGCCCCTGAGACACTCCATCAGGACAAAGAGACCACCAGCACATTTAAAAGACTATGTGTGGCCCGGGGGTCAAGAGTCCAGCTGAATTGAACACTGTACAATAATAATTCTGTAAATAGTTAATTGTTTTATTGTGGGGGGAAGGGGTGTAATATATGTTAGTTAAAAGCACATTTAACGGTTGCAGTTGGCAAGCGAAAGTTTGACAGTTCCCTTTGACAGCTGAGATTTGACAGCTCCACATGCGGCTACTGTTATTGGTTTAGAACATAAACGGCGGGAGAATCCTCGGCCGGGGATTGGCTGAAGGCTCGCCGGCTTTACTATAAAAGGGGATTTAAAATGCTCTGACTGCGTTCCTGCACAGATGAAATAAACCAGCTGAACCCGACCCAGTCTTCTGTCCTTATTGACCAGGAACCCGCTGGTGAAACACTACACATTATCTCAATTTTTATTATCAGATTAAATCTCACACAATTATCTCATCCAGTAATAGTCCTTTCATTTTCTTTACTAAATGAAATTTTCTGTATTAAATGAAGAAAAATAATAATACTAGGAGCTATCACACTGTCTTCATTAAAGTTGCCAACAACACTTTTCTTCCCATTTCATTACCATTAAATTTTTGAATTTATCACTAGTTCATTTTGTTGCTGCTGCTTAAACCACATGCATTTTGAGACTTGAGGTGGTTTTGTTCATAGGCCCCCAGCTCCATGGCCCCTTTATATACACCAATGTGTCTCAACCTTGGCAGCTTGAAGATGTGTGGACTTCACTACCACAATTCTCCAACCAGCATGCTGCCAGGGAAATTTGGGGAGTTGAAACCCACACACTTTCAAGTTGTCAAGGTTGAGAAACACTGGTATATATTGAACCAAGCTAACATTATGTTTAATTTCTGCATGAACGTTTAGTGTTTAAAAAATTGTAAGATACATAGGATGGCATAGATAATCTGAAAATGCGATAATAACAGGTGACTTCACATTGCCATTTTCTCATAAAGATTCTCATAGCATTCCAATGTGCCATACACAATAAGCCATAGGAAGCAGAGATAGATTAAAAAAAACAACAGAAGAGCTGGCCAGAAACAGCTAGGTGATAAAGACTAAGTCATATTTCACTGAGTCAAGTAATCTTGAACTGGTTGCCAAATAGCATAAAATGTTTCCAAGTTGTCTCTCTTTGTAGAGCATTCCATCATCTGTTGTTAAAGCAAACTGCTTAGTAGCCTAAATTCCATGGCAGGGGGAAATTGTGGCTTTCCAAGTTCACAATAAGATGCTTGGCAACCGATAGAAATCTCTGTGAAGAGCGTAATGGTCCTTTGGATCCAAACAGCTGGAAAATCACGTGAAAAACCTGTCTTAGTTCATAAGGAATTGCAGGTATTTAAACAAGACTTTGGAATTTCATTTTTTTAAAAGAAAAAAAAAACCTTCCACAATATTAATGCTGTCAACCTCTAATTTATATATTACACTTGACCCAGGAATTGTACAATACTAGCAAACAGCCAAAGAATTCATTTTTCTACTTTTTCTAAAGAAAACAGAATTCAAACGAACTTAGGTAACAAAAAATCTGAAGCAAAGTGAGGGAAAAAGATAACCTTATCACTTCTACCCCACATGCTGCTAACATTAAAGGATGTTCAACATCTTTTTCTGAAAAAGTCCAACAAGCAGGAAACATTAGTTTCCTTCCCACTGATTCTCCCTATTCTCAATGCCCTCACATAGATTTCCTATATGCCCCAAATAATATCATCTTTCCTCTTTGCATGTAAAATATTGGGAACATTAATGGAATAATAGAGAAAACAGGGGAGTAGTATTTGTTCCTTTCATTTTATTTTTTTCTGATTATACCTCAGTTTCAATACCTCAGTTTCAATAGGTCTTAGAAGAATTTCATTTGCTATGTACATTTGAGCTTCTTATGCAACATTTAGTGGACTACCCTAGGTTGTGAAAAGACTGTAAAGAAGTGAACTCTCCAAATCCTTTTCAACTGCCACGAGAAATCAGAAATTCTTCAGCTGACCTTAGCTAAAGAGAAATGTGCGGTTTGAAAAATTTACTACTCATTAGAGAACAATAGAGTTCTGTGCTACCTTAAAGTGTAAAGTATATTATTTCATAAGCTTTCATGAATCATAGTTCTCTTTATAAATCCTCAGAGCCTTCTCTGAGCCCAGATTGGAGAACTTTTTGAAAAAAAATTGTGCCACTAATTCAGAAAAAAAACCTAGTAGCAGAGTCTCTGTTCCTAGCATTCTTCCTATGATTAAACAGAATGGATTCCTGTAGTAGATGGATTCCTGTAATACAGACATGTCAAACACAAGGCCCGGGGGCCAGATACGGCCCACGAAGTGGTTTCATGTGGCCCGCGAAGCCATCCTGGAAACAGTGAGGGAATGGCCCCCGCTGCCTTGGCCCCAGCCCAGAGACCCTCCTTCTGCCAGAGACCCTCAGATCTGTCCCACTCCTGCCCAGGCACCCATAGGCACCCTTGATGCGAACGATGTAGAGCTGGCCATGCCCACCCAGTAGGCCATATGCACTTTAGCCATGCCCACTCAGTAGGCCACACCCACCCAGGCCATACCCACCCGGCCCCCTGAGGGCAACCGCAATGCTGATGCGGCCCTCAATGAAATTGAGTTTGACACCCCTGCTGTAATAGATCTCTAGGTGATTTTAAAGTAAAAAAGAAAGGTTGTTAGTTTCATGGGCTAACAACAGCATAAGGGAAAAATTTCTAACTAAAATGAAATATACTGAAACGAAGTAGCTTGAAATACTACTAAGATCATCTGGTGACAACATCTAGAAACCTTAGCTGATTGGGACTAAGCAAGGCCACATCTGATTATTATTTGGATGAAACATCATCAGGAACTCACAGTATTGTAAGACAGACTGAAATCTAACAATCTCAGAAGAACCACTTCTTGGCCTCCAGAAATTTTCATAGATGTGTATACATATGCTCACTAGGACAGCAGTCCCCAACCTTTCTGGCTTGGTGGCCCAGCCGGGGGTGAGGGGGTGGGGGAAGAGATAGTTCCCTGTGAGTGGCAGGCAGGTGGCTGCATGCAAGCAAGTCCAGCTCCATTTGTGTGAGCGGCGGGTTGGGGATCCCTGCACTAGGAGTCAAGCTTAGCTTGGGGAAGAATTACTTTATGTAAGACAATGTAACTTGGCTTGAAGTTTTATCTAATACACTTTGCAGATTTTAAGAATATAGGATTATGATGGTGCCCAATGATAGTCAGGAGCAGGTGACACATTGGAAACATTTGTGTTTTCAGACTGCCGACAGCAACTGCAGCCATGAAATTAAAAGACCCCTGCTACCTGGGACGAAAGCTATGACAAAACGAGACAGCATATTAAAAAGCAGAGCATCACCTTGCCAACAAAGATCCATATAGTCAAAGCTATGGTTTTCCCAGTAGTAATATATGGCTGTCAGACTGAACATCAAAGAATTGATGTTTTTGAACTGTGGTGCTGGAGAAGACTCTTGAAAGTCCCTTGGACTGCAAGGAGATCAAATTAGTCAATCCTAATGGAAATTGACTCTGACTGAAGGACAGATATTGAAGCTAAAGTTCGAACACTTTGGCCACCAAATGACTGGATAAGATCCTTGGAAAGAGTGGAAAGATTGGAAAAGAGTGAAGGCAAAAGGAGAAGGGGACAGTAGAGGATGAGATGGTTAGATATTGTCATTGACGCAATGGACATGGCCTTGGGCAGACTCCAGGAGTCAGTGGAGGACTGGGAAGTCTGGTGTGCTGGGAGACATGGGATCGTGAGAAGTCAGACACAACTTAGCGATTGAACAACATTTTTTTTGTTCTTCAATGCATACATTGATAATGATTAACACCTATCATTACTGCATTCAGACTACAGTCTTCATCTTTAGACTGTCTTTGAACTGCGGACTTTATCTGCCCTGTTTTTTTATTTCTTACATTTTTCCCCTTTTCCTATTTTTTTTGTAAGAGTTTGCCTCGAAGTACTTGAAACTCTGTTCACTCTCTTATGACATTTTATTTGAGTCCAATAACAGTGTGACCCAGTTATAAATTTTGGACCTTCTAAAGGTAATATCTTTCCATCCATTTCCCAGAAATAACAGTATTTGAAATTACAAAGGAAACACTTAATTCATATCATTAATTCAAAGAAAATTATGACACTGACCCTGTCTGTGAGGACTTCCTCCGTCTAGGAAAACTGATGGAAAATTTTCAACCTAATCCACATTTGCTAATAAAAAACAGAACAATCGTCCTCTGGGAAATGAGTCACAGCCAAATTATTGAATACTTGGTTTATTCATTCAACTTCCATAAATCTAAAAACTACCTAGAGCTTTTGACTGCCACAAAATGGAATGCATTTTTCCACTAACAATAGTCAACTGTATATTTAAAGCAAATCTTCTGAGGCACTGCTTGCATTAAAAATGAAAAATCACAAGACTTGGCACTGGGTGAAAAGAATGATCTAACACACACTTGCTTTAGAAGAAGAAATTTCATAAAATAATTGGATAGGTTTTTATTTCTTTGATATTCAGTACTAGGCGCTGTTTGTGTCCATCCGTGATGTCATTTGACTGCTGCTTTTCTCGTCACTAACTCATCTGCATACTTCTGTGATATCTAAATATGTTGCATTTATAAAAGTATCTGTCCCATCTCTTCAAGGTCATAGAAAGCATTAATATGAAGCTATTAGATTCTGTCCTTCTGTCATTTTTTCACAGGCTATCCATGAAATTCCTCTTTGATTTCATTCTTGCTTTGCTGCCCAGAATCTTGATTCAGTTTTTACTTAATTAAGTGTAGACTTCAATATTTTAGAAACCAATACATCTATTGTTCCAAGATGGCGGCACCTGGAATGGCTGCGGCTGCATTGGCTCTTGAAGGCGAATAGTTTTGGGAGGGATAGTAAGGGCTATAGGCCACATGATCAGAAAGATTTTAATGTGTTTGAGCAACATGGTAGAACTAAGGTAACATACGACATACGACCAACAATCTTTGCTGGCCTGGCAAGTTTCTAGTTGTTTTAGAACTGTTGGTGAGACTGTTAAAAGTCGTTGGTGCTGTTTGAATTTGTTCTACCAGCAGCAAGATCTGACTGCTGGCCCAGTGATGGATTCTACTGCAAATCAGGGCTGTTTCCAGAGGAGGCAGAGGAGAAGAGGACCTAGAGCTTATGGGGCGAAGGAACTGGATGAGGCTGTCGGCAGGCCCAGAGGAAGAGAGAGAGGCTTTTGGAGGAGTTGGTGGAGGCGGCAGCAGCATGCTCCAGGGGCGAAAAGAAGTAAGGCCTCTTTAAGGAAAGGGTGGAAGAGTCAGGATCAGAAAAAGGAAAGAAGGCAAGGTTGTCAGAATACAAGCGAATTTGAGGGCTAATCCACATGGAGCCCCATTTCCATCTGTCCTGTTTGCCATCGTTCACTCCCTAGAGACTAAAATGGACAATGTGAAATTTGAGCGGGCCCCGAACAAGGAGTATATATCGGAGGCGGTGACCCTTTGAGAGCTGTATGCAACGAAATTTCATTTTGATGTATGCCGATTGGTGTACATTCAAAGTGACAATAAAGTTATCATCATCATTCAAACAGCCCACTAAACCAGAGCGTGAATTGTTTTGAAACATTTTATGGCTTTGCGTTATGAAAACATAGTTATTGAAAATACTATGGCTTAGCATTGCCTGTGGACTTAGCCACTGCCTTGTTGGAGGCAAATTTATATGGAAACATTTGAGGTTTTACTTATAAATAAAAATCCTTGCTTTATATTAAATAGAATGTTATCATGTATAATATTTCAAAAGAGTGTATGCATATTTACAAAATAATGGATGCATTTCACAAATTCTTCACCTACCAGCAATAGGCAATTTTGTAGACCATACTATTTTACAATTAACTAAAATAAAAAAATGTTTCTTGTTTAATGGAATCTACTCAGGAAGCCTAACTAGAAATATTAGTGCGATTTACCAATATGATGTTGTCTGAGAATAGGAGAAAATGTTAAAAACATAGAAACTGATCTTCTAAAATGTAAAATAAATTGCACATTCGGTTAAAAAAAATGGTTTTATTTATAGTTTAAAATAAATTTATAAAGCCACCCAACTCACAACAAAAAACATTACAATATAGTAAAGCTAATAAAAAACATAACCAGGGAAACAACATACACCAGTAGAAACACAATGGCACTTAGGATACATATTTTGCCTAATATGGAGCCCAGGGGGAAAAGCTAAATCTGTTTAAAAGACAGCAGGGATGTGTCTATTCAAACCTGTCAGGAATACAATGCCATTATCTGCCAATTCTGAACCAACTGCAGCTTCAAAAGTATCTACATGTAAAGTCCATTACAACACTCCACACAAAAGGTAACCAAGGCATGTGTAACTGTGAGAAGAGACATCTGGTTCAGGAAAGGGACAATTGGCATAATAACTGAATGTGAGGTAAAATTCTCTTGCCAATAGGAGAGCAGAACCTTGAGGACCCCTAAATTGTGCACTCATTTTTTTCTCTGGGGACATGCCATGGTAGCAGATGAACTAGGAACACAAAGCAATTTGGTCTTTTGGGGTTGAATTTAAGCATGCTTATTTTTTCAGATCCTAGGGCCAGACCTTGACAGCACACTTGGTCAATCAGGGGTTGAGCATTAAAAGTGGTTATCATCAGTCTGACGATATATGACCCAATGTCATCAGATGGCCTCACCCAGTGACTTCATGCAGACATTAAATATGAGGGGCAAGAGTGTCAATGCTGTGATAAGCCACAAGTCATGGCCCTCAACCTTCCTCCCCTCTTTCAAAATGATCTGGAACTGGTTACAAAGCAAGGAGGGCATATCTCCTTAATCCCCACAGTCAGTGCAGGAGAATAATGATTGATGCTTTCAATGACATTAAAAGCCATTGAAAGATCAAGAAAAACCAGGACAGTTACATCACCTCCATCCTGGCTGTGCCAGAGGTCACTGACAAGTGCAAACAAAGCTATCTGAACTATGTCCTGGTGTGAAACCGGACTGTTAAGCATCCAGAAAATCTGCTTCCTTTTTCCTATGAAACTCCAGCCATCCTCTCAATAACTTTCTTCATAAAGGGAAGATTGGACAACATTGTGTAGAACTTCTTGCCCCAGTGATGGTTTCTTTAAGAGGTGACACACCATTATCTTCCTCAAGGCAAGCAAAGTCATCTCCTCACTCAAAGAAGTATTTGCCACAGATCCAATCTCAGGTCATCTTCCAGGAAGCCTTAAGTATTGCAAACAAGTTGCTGGATTAATAGGTCCAAGAATTCTGTCCATTTCCTTAAGGGTCAAACACTTCCAAAATATAATAGGGCATGGTAATACCTCTAGCAGTTTGTGAGAACTTTCCCCATCAGAATGCAATTGTGAGAAGATTTCCTCTGTCAGGTGCCTAGAATAATCCTTACAACATCCCTGTCCCTGTCTGTTTATTTGTTATGACCGTAGCTAATTTTAGGAATAGGGCTTCCAGATTAACATTCAAAGGCTAAACGTTCTCAGTGTTCTGAACTTCACACTTTCCAAATGTGTTGGACTTTGACTCCATTAAACCTAAACCAACATGATCAAAAAGACATCATTAGTGGGCTATGGGAGATGAAGTCCAATGTATCTGGAAGTCATCAGGTTGGAAATGACTGTTGCAATCCAAAGCAGATCACACAATTGGAGCCACATAATCCTAACCACCAACAGGAGCAAAATGCCAGAAGCACAAGCACAAAAAGTATGCTAAAGCTAAAAACAAATCTCTGGCTGCTCCAGTTCCATGTGACATTTTATTTCTATGTGTGGCGATCATAATGTGAATTGGTATATAAGTGTCCCAGAAAACGGAGGACATAAAAGTGTCAAACTCCACCCAGAGGACAAGACTGTAACCAATTAGGCAAACTCATAAGAATAAGTCATTCATTATTGAAGAACAGTTAGGAAGTCCTAAGCCAAGGATTCTGGTGAATACAGTCTTTCTGGAGCAAGCCCTCTATAAGAAACTATTGTGTAGTATTTCTGATTTCTTCTCTCTATACCTGACTACTGGAGAACCAGAATTCATTTGCCCTTTATTTTTGGAATGATTCGATTTACTGTTATGTTGTTTTTTTACTGAATGTTTGAGAACTCACTTTCTCACAAAGTAATCTAACTTAACATGCTGGTCACTTTCAATATGTATGACAGCTTTATAAGTGTAATTCTTATATGCTCAATTGCTTATAAATATGCATAATGCAAGTATTAATAGCCCCCTTATTCTTATAAGCAGCCAGTTATTTAGTTCACACAAGATACTAAATAATGTAGTTGATTTGGTTTTGGTTTAATATAGTGTGTGAGCCTAACAATCGTGGCTTAGAGTTAAAATACATCTAAAAGTAGTAAGAACTAGCATGCTGCCTATAATATATGTGTGAATGAATGTATATCCTTCAACCATTCATATGTACCATCCAAAATGGTGTTCATACAGCCAATTACTTAAAACGACATTCTGGCAACCTGGTTCAACTTCCCCTGACCTGGCGTGATCCAGAAATATTTGATTGCATCTCTCATAGTCTCCAACCAGCATGACCAAATATCTGGAAGTCACTAGCTCATCTAGGAAGGCTCATCTAATTCTCACCAGCTGGCCACAGCAGAAGGCAACATCTGAAGGAGATAAAACTGAAGTCAGCCACATCTCCTTTCTACAAGAATTATGGTTTTAATTTAGTGAAATTAGCATGTTGGTAATGACTTACCAAAAATGGCTTGAACTAGAGCCTTGTTCCCACATGACATTTCAGACAAAATTAGAAGTTTAACAGCCAAAATTCATTTGCCCCAATAGCTTCTGATATTTTATCAGTATTTTACTCTCTCTCTCTCTCTCTCTCTCTCTCTCTCTCTCTCTCTCTCTCTCTCTCTCTCTCTCTCTCTCTCTCCATTGTTTATGTTGTCTATGCATTGTTTAATGTCATGTTGGCAAATGTTACTTTAAAAAGCACTTGGCAAGCCCAGTATCAGTTCTTGGCATTACTGCCCCAATTCATTTTTTCATGAAACCTTAAATACTAAGAAATCCTTGACTTGTTTTATTTCTGGCATATTCCATTATGTAATCATCCAAAATGTTTGCACATGATTGCCTTTATTTGCCCTAATATTATTAATGGCTTTGCAATATTTGAGCATGGATAGCAAGAATCATTTGGGCAAATCATACAGTCAACTAAGACCACACAGTCTTTTAATCAAAACCTTTCCCCAAAATATTCAAGGCAACCTACATAGTCACTGTAGTCTTAGGTAGTCTTGAATGGTTATGGAAGTCAAGAACCAAGTGGATGGGAATGATATAACTACAGTATTCTTGACCTTTGACAAAGATCTTAAGTATAGATCCTTTCATAGACTGGCATCTTATTAAAAATGCACTAGGCTGATAATAAGAACAGAATTTTTACCAAGCTGTACCAAGTCTTTATACTAGGATTAATATTTTATATCTTGGCTATGAATGACCAAACAATGGAGTTGCACAGTGATGTAGCTAAAATTGTTAATTATACTAAATTATTTAACATTATAAAACTAAACAAGGAACAGTGAAGAGGACCAAAATGAGCCATCCAAATTGGGTGAATGGTACAGTAAATGCAATATATGGAAAGCAAGTGATAAAAACTGGAACACCAAATCAAACCCTTTGGTATATATTAAAGGAGATTGAACTGGGATCCATTCACTGGGGAAAAAATATTGCAACTATGGTGGAAAGCTTAATGAAAATATTAACCCTCTTTGTGCCATCTACTCAAAGGCCAATTTATGCTAGAATGCATAAAGGACAACACTCAAAATCAATTGTCAATTCAGCCCTGTTTCTATGTACAACCAGGGCTTTTTTTTGTCATAGAATGCTCAGAACGGAGTTCTGGCACCTTTTTTGAATAGAACCTTGTAGGGTAGGCAAGGCGGGTTGTATGACATGTGTGAGTTCCGGCCCCTTTTTCTTTTACAAAAAAAGCACTGTGTACAACAATGGTGGAACCACATTTAGGTCATCTACCAGCTCCTGGATCCAAATGTAGCACCAACAACAGCTGCATTTTACAGTGTTTTCTAGTCCAGAGCAGTCTGAGCAGCCAGGAGCAGCATCTGGTTCATGCCACCTTCCAGTTGGTAGCATTCTGGAACGGGGCAAAAGGGCAAAACATTTCAACAGCAGAAGAAGCATCTTGGCTTCCCAACATTAACAAGCAGAAATTATATACATAAGATCCTTAGTAGTCAGCAGATAAGCACCAATAGACTCACAAAAAAGAAAAGAAGCATGTGCATCCCTCTGCCAAAAACTGGGCTCTTCAACAGTCAGAACAACCTGTTTTGAGCTTTGCCCCGTTTGGACAGTTTAAGGAGAAGACTTGAGCAATGGAAGGTCCCGTGCCTTTAGAATCCTACTACAATTGCTGCATCTGTATGTCAAAAAAGAATGTTGTACAGTAGCTAAAAGTAAAGTAAGCATTGATCAAAGCTATTAGAAGCAACAAAAGTTTTCCATAGAAAGGAAGAGGAAAGTGAATTTTTGGGGGGCTTAGGAAAAAAACACGAGTAAGTCAACATTACAAAGAGCCATAAAATAATGCAAACTATGGGAAAAACAAATTTCCTTTCCTCACCATATGCTATTAGCACATGGGGTTATCTGTTGAAGATAGGGGAATTAGAAGAACGTCTTTACACACTACATAGTTCGTTCAGTGAAGGATCAGTTTGGTAATTGCCTTTCCTGGAATAAAGGGGAAAAAATTAAGCCTTCTCCTGGGTTCAGTCATAGGGGGCAATGGTGCATTTTAACTGACACCATATTTTCCGGGATGCAATGAAGAGCAGATTATTAGGGAGCTATAGCAATCCCTCATGAGAAGAAATTATAGAAGTTTGGGACTACAGTTTTCAGTGTAGAAGGAAAACAAATGGAGAGCAAATAGAGCTTTTTAAGATTATGCATGAAAGGGAAAATTTGAATGGAAATTTTATTGGTGTCTCCTTTCCTATAATGAAGGATTCAAGATAATCTAAGGGTGGGGGGGGAGTCCTTCCTCATGTAATGCATAGTCTAATTACAGTAGTGGCCAAAATTGTGGAAACCTTTTGGGGAAAGTGTGTTTTTAAGGTTTGATGGCTAATAACACCACTTTTTTTGGAGTAGTACCTTAATATTATATATCAATGGAAAGAGAATTTAATCAAGAATGTAATACAACAAAGTTTGTTCAATTATCTGTACTGTATTCTATGAAAAGTTATAGCCAAACAATCAGAAAAAGGAAGCACAACTTGCTTAGGTTGATATCAGGTAGCTTTCTTTCATCTGATTGTAGCCAATGAGCATGAGTGTTTAGAGAGCCAATCAGGTGTCATCTTGTTTTGGCAATGAGCCAATCAGATCACAGTAGGATTCAGTTAATGTCATGTATTGAAGCTGAGAGGAGGACATTTGTCAGTGTTATATGATCGCTATCAAATTGTTTGGGGGTTTTTGTGTTCTTTCATTTATTGAGCTTGTAAAATGTAATAAAATTAAAGTAATGGTGGAAAGAGTTGACTGGTTGCCCAGAAAGCAATGTAAAATAGCATTATTAAGTGAACAAGGCTACAGTTATAAAAAAATTGGAAGAAAAATTGGTGGAAACTTAACCAAAGGTGGCATTTCTACTGTACACTTTTCCCAAAAGGTTTCCACAATTTTGGCCACTACTGTAGAGGATTCATTTCCAAAATATATGCCACTGACTTCAAGTCAAAAGAGTTGAAAGAAGGATTAGACAACAAGACCTTCAGTGGTTATTGGTCATTTATAAACACCCTCCAAAATTAGAGATTAGACTGATCTGATTTCTAGCATTATTTGGAATATAAAAGGTAAAGGTAAAAGTTCCCCCGCACATGCGTGCTAGTCATTTCCGACTCTAGGGGCCGGTGCTCATCTCCGTTTCAAAGCCGAAGAGCCAGCGCTTGTCCGAGGACATCTCCGTGGTCATGTGGCCGGCATGACTAGACGCCAAAGGCGCACGGAACGCTGTTACCTTCCCACCGTAGTGGTCCCTATTTTTCTACTTGCATGTTTTTACGTGCTTTCAAACTGCTAGGTTGGCAGAAGCTGGGACAAGTAACAGGCACTCACTCTGTTATGCGGCACTCAGGATTTGACCCGCCAAACTGCCGACCTTCTGATTGACAAACTCAGTGTCCTAACCCACTGAGCCACCACATATATATTGGAATATATTGGAATATATATTCCAAACCACACATAAGCAAACTGACACCCACTATAAAAACATGGCACCACCACAAACACGGAGCCGAACAAAAGCAGCACAACTCACCAGTTCAGGTCTAAGGCTGGCAGCTGAGACCAGCCCATCCACTCAAAACACATCCAATCAGAACACAGCCCCCATTCAAAACACACTCCCACCCAATCAGAACACAGCTAACCCCCCACCCAATCAGAGCACACCTCCACCCACAGAACACACCCACTCTGGCAGTTTAAAAAAGAGGAACAAACAGCCACTACCACACACTTCTCCCAGAAGAACGAATATATATTCCAAACCACACATAAGCAAACTGACACCCACTATAAAAACATGGCACCACCACAAACACGGAGCCGAACAAAAGCAGCACAACTCACCAGTTCAGGTCTAAGGCTGGCAGCTGAGACCAGCCCATCCACTCAAAACACATCCAATCAGAACACAGCCCCCATTCAAAACACACTCCCACCCAATCAGAACACAGCTAACCTCCCACCCAATCAGAGCACACCTCCACCCACAGAACACACCCCCTCTGGCAGTTTAAAAAAGAGGAACAAACAGCCACTACCACACACTTCTCCCAGAAGAACGAAGCTGAAGCCACCAGCCTGAGGATGACGGATGAGATTTCATCGAAACGTTGCTCTTATACCTTCAATTCTACGTGGGAAAAAACCCGAATGACCAAAGATCTACATACAAACACCGAAGGTAACAGCGTTCCGTGCGCCTTTGGCGTCCAGTCATGCCGGCCACATGACCACAGAGATGTCCTCGGACAAGCGCTGGCTCTTCGGCTTTGAAACGGAGATGAGCACCTTTACCTTTACCTTTACCTTTATATATATATATATATATATATATATATATATATATATATATATATATATATATATATATAGAGAGAGAGAGAGAGAGAGAGAGAGAGAGAGAGAGGGACGCGGTGGCTCAGTGGGTTAAGACGCTGAGCTTGTCGATCAGAAGGTCGGCAGTTTGGCAGGTCGAATCCCGAGTGCCGCGTAGCAGAGTGAGTGCCTGTTACTCGTCCCAGCTTCTGCCCACCTAGCAGTTCGAAAGCACGTAAAAATGCAAGTAGAAAAATAGGGACCACTACGGTGGGAAGGTAACAGCGTTCCGTGCGCCTTTGGCGTCTAGTCATGCCGGCCACATGACCACGGAGATGTCCTCGGACAAGCGCTGGCTCTTCGGCTTTGAAACGGAGATGAGCACCGGCCCCTAGAGTCGGAAACGACTAGCACGCATGTGCGGGGGAACCTTTACCTTTAATATATATATATATATATATATATATATATATATATATATATATATATATATATATACAAAAAAAAATACTGATTGCTTTATCCATGATTTGATCTTTCTTCTCTTTATGTAGAAGCTTTCTTGATTTGGTATGGCTTAAATGGTTAGGCTTGGCTTGGTTTAATTTAGCTTAGTTTAGCTGCCTGATGATAAGGTAGCTGTATGTATCACTTCACTCCTGGAACTTAATAGAAAGCTAATGGTTGCATCTATTTCTTTTTCAATTTAACAAATTCAGAGTTATTATATTCCTACAGTTCTTTATATCAAAATATATCTCACTTCTGCATCCTTTACATTACTGAATTATGACTGAACATGGTAGAACTTGCTTCCTTTGCTGCTCAACTACCCTGCACTAACACACACATTTCAAGGATTGTGTTTCTTTCCATCAACATTTCCAACCTTGCTCAGACATATTTAGTTTGGCAAAAGCACTAGCAGTGACTCACAGAAAGGATTTGAGAATGAGCTACTGAAAATGTATCTAATTTCTCTTTGTGTAACTAAGAAGCAGCAATTAGTGTGGGTAAAATCATAAAGTAACAAGTGAAATTTATAACGGTCTTAAACATCAAACTTTTTAAAAGTCACTGCTGCTGTTGTAGATCTTTGCTCAAACTTTGCCTGGATCTATTTTTTGCCATATTTGATGTGATCCTATCATCCTGCTAAATATATGTTTTGCTAAAATGGTGAATTCATAGTGGTAATTTCCATTAAATTCAAAGTTTCTGTAACCTTACATCTCTGATTTTATTATTAGTTTCTTATTCTAGGCTGTTTTGATCTATTTCTTCCAGAACATAGAATTTAAAAAGGTCAAAACACTGTTGTGAGCATGTCTATCTCATTTCATCTATACCATATGGTTAAATATATGAACTGTCATATACCCATTCATTCATTTGATCCATTGGCCTGCACTGATCAGCAACTCTCCTTCAGTATTTCAGAAAGATAACTTCCTTGCTTTACATCCCAGCCTTTGGCATACAAAATAGCTATTACCTTAAGTTATGGTCCTGCTGCTTTTAGTTAGCCAGTGAAAGACCTATGGCAGGGGTCTTCAAACTCGGCCCTTTTATGACTCATGGACTTCAACTCCCAGAATTCCTCAGCCAGCATGCCTGGCTGAGAAATTCTGGGAGTTGAAGTCCATGAGTCATAAAAGGGCCGAGTTTGAAAGACCTCTGACCTATGGGATGGAGGGAGGTGGCTTAAATTACCTTGCTGAAATAAGAGCTATCGTTAACATCTGAGGAATGAATATAAAGACTGAAGAAATAAGCTACTCCACCATCTTAAAGGTCTCCAATAAATTTCCATATCTGGCAAAATATTGTTTTAATTTGCATGGAAATTACAGAGAACAAAAACTGGTTACTATTTCCTTCTTTGACTAACTTATAATGTATGTGTTGCAAGTTGTATGCAATTTGTATTTGAACGATGGTCATAAAAGTATTTTTACTTTAATTTAAGGGAAGGTGCTTACAACTGTAAAATATATGTAATTTTTGTATATTTTACATTTGTACAGAAAGGATATTGTTAAATATTCCATTTTACTACTGAAAATATAAAGCTTAGTATGAAGTAAGTATGGCACCAGCTCAATATTTCCTCTGTAGTACGAGTAAAAAAATAATTCAAACTTAGTGCATAAAGATTTCATTACAGTAGTGCTGAGAAGGGAGATTTTTAAAGTATTTTAAAAATATATCATTAAAAATATATATTAAAATATATTTTAAAAATATTAAATTTTAGCCTCCCTTTCTGTTCTTATATAGGTACAATAAAAATACAAATTAAAAAACAAAACAAAGTTAATACAATTAAAATAAAAACCAAAATTGGAATTAATCTTTTAAAATGGGTGACAAAAGTTTGGAAAAGCCTGCATTTTTATCATATTCCTTTATATTGAAAAATGCCTAAAGGCCTCCCCCCATTATTTACTTATTTAATTGGGGAAAATAAATTCCATATTTGACCTATTTTTTTTGTCAGCTTCCCCAAGATAGCCCCTAAAGGTTAAAGTTTAGAAAGGAAACAGATTTAGATGGGAGAGATTATCTGACTGCAATCTGATGGAGATTACACAGTTAATGTATCCCCTCATGTAGATTCAAGTTTTGCCTTGAATATCACTGTAAGGGGACATAATTTCATACACTGAAAGCATAATCCTTTCGTTTCTACTCAGAAGAAGGTTCTATTGAGTTGCCTGGAGCTTACACTTCACCTACTGTGTATAATAAGCATGTGGTGGCATTACCAGTTTCCACAACGATAGAAGATGTGGGAGAAAAGATGTTCATTTAACAAAGAATGACCAATACTTGTTTTCCCAAGTTTGCTTGGGAGATGCTAAACCTTAAAATTTGATTTTGGTTAGTAACATAAATATGACTCGTAGAACAATAACAAATATAACAAAAAGATAGGCAGGGGCAACTTTGATCATGTTTGTGCAGAAGACAGAAAGTTGGTTGATATGAGCAAAAAGAAGAAGAACTAACGAAGGAGGTTTTGCTGGTGCTTATTTCAAGACAAGAATGAAATGTCTTTTTTGCTTGCCCCTGTCCATTTTTCATTTTCCTTTGAGGTAACATACTTTGGTCCAAGAATAACCTTATTTTCTGACCTCCTGTGAACTGGAGATTGGAAAAGCCAATTGCTGTGGTTGCAATTTCCAAACAGGTGGCATGGGCCAGCAGCCTTACTTAATGTGGATTTTGCCAAGTTCTGATAGTTATGTGCTTCAAGAATGATAATATAAGAAAAAAAATAAAGGCAGAGATTTATGTCTGCAATGAACAGATGAGTGTGCGGGGGGGGGTTCTACTACTTTCTGTTGAAGGTGCCATGTACCTCATATTTTTAGCCATGTATCTTTTTAAATAAATTGTTGAAATTGTTGTGGCCCATCTACTGTTACAGCAATATAATCAGAAGTTCTCCTAACAGAAGCATTTTCCACTGTGGTGCCATTCAGCTGCGTTGGACTTTACTTTCCATACATCCCAGCCAGATGTTTGTGCTGAAATCCAACACATCTGGAGGGCACCAAGATGGATAAGATTGTTCTGCTGAATATATCCACTATCCAAACTCATACCATCCCTTTTTAGAACCAGGCCCAACCTATTAAATGGGGCAGGAACCTAAGGAGTCCAAGGAAAGGTACAGTTATGGGAAGAAAGTACTCTTAATTCAAACCACATTCTTAAGGCAATAGATAATGTTTAGTTTTTGGAAAGCTCAGTTCCAAAATCACATTGGACAGGATAGCTATGCGATTGTTGTACTGCAAATTTCTAATAGGACCCAGGAGCTCAGTTAGGTTATTAATCACAAACTTACATTTGCAAATATTCTTCATATTTGTCAAATTTCAATCTCATTTTAAATCAAGCGAACCAGCATATTGTACAGAGAAATGAAGATTCACATGAATTTTCAGACATCAATATAGGTGATCTGTTATACACCACATGTTTGAGCCATTCTGGCTTGGCATTATTTGAATGGGCGTCCAGAACATGTGGACAACAGTGACTTCCTTTACTCTGCCATACACAAAGTCTCTCTTCATTTTTTTTGTTCCATTTGCTTCTAGAACCTGTTGAGAAACAGTCTACAAATCTCATTCGGCTCCCCAGCCTATTTTAATTGGTCCTTGGAACTCCTTGAGATCATGCAGCTGCAGGGATTAGTCAATTTTCAAGGAGAGCATTTCCATTTACATACTCTTGAGGCATTCAATTATGTGGCAATAATTATCAGATTTTAAGTGATCAAAAAAGAAAATAAGGTTAAACTAGATTGAGCTTGGTTAGCAAATAGATGGCAGATTACTACCAAAAATGATCTCAAGCTGTAGACTAGACTGGTAAGCTGAAACAAGACTACATCACTACATGGACATATCTGTGTAGTCATACAAAGTCATATTTCACTCTAAAGATGTTTTACAACATCCCATCTTCTGAATTCACATAGATTTCTTTCCATGTGCACAACGTTGTATGCAGATATTTGTTTATTTGCTACATAGGAACTTCTATGTATTCATGAATAATACTCATTCAACTTTGGATTATTAGAGTACTAGACATTATAAAAAAATCACATTTAATGTATTATCCCCCTACAATAGTCTTGAAGGCACTTGGTACATACAAATTATTTAGGCAGTAATCATATCATGAACAGAATCATGAGAAAGCAGTGCAATCAACAATATTATTGTACCTGGCTATTTTAAACAATATAGTACTGTAAACAAACAGTACTGTATTTGATAGGGTACATATGGCAACCTATCTTGATTTTTGAAATCTGTAGTTGTTGATGATACCATGATAATCATTCAATGTTCCTTCTGTTACTAAGGTCTTGAATAAATGTTGACAGTACTGCATAGCTTTATGTGATTGATTTCAATGGAAGTCTTCCCAATGATCATCTCTGATTCAAAACAGATGAAATCTAAACATGGGAAAAAGGTTATAAATTTTAAATAAATCCAATATGCTGGAACTATATTAACTATCAAGTAATAGACAACAGATTTGAAGTTCACATGGTTTTTTTCAAACAAAAAAAATAGGACATCACCAGAAGGCAAATGTAACTACTATACTTGCTTTGAACCAATGTTATGAAGAAGTTAGAATGGTAGCATTAATATGTAAATGCACAGAACTATTCAGTTACTGTTATTCTTGGGCACACAGTCCAGATAGATTAACACCATTTGTCTGTCTGTCTGTGTGTGTGTGTGTGTGTGTGTGTGTGAGAGAGAGAGAGAGAGATAGAGAGAGAGAGAGAAGAGGAAGGAAAAGACATTCACTTTTTCTCAGCCATATTCATGCTTAGAGGCATGCATGAGGCATGTTGCTTTATTGCTATGTGGAGCATATATTGCTCACTCTTTTTAACCACTATGTTTTAATAGTAATTTTATTAAAAACTGTAACTTAGATAAAAATCTAATAGAAACTAAAAAATAGAAAATGAAAGGTTCAGTAAGGAAAAAATAAAAAAGAAAAAAAGAAAATAAAAAAATGACTTCCACCTTCATCACAAGTAAAAACAATTTTAGTAGCGTATCGTCTCTAACATATAACAAATGTTCTCTTCTTCCCATGTTTGTTTCCAATTTGTTTATCTATAAACAATTTGTTTATCTATAAACAAATTCTTAAAAACCTTGCTATTTCAGTTCTGATTGGCAAAAGTCATCAAGGATTACTAGAGATGACAACATATCTATTTTAACCTTGATCAGATAAACAACTTTATATTCATTCTGTTCACTTTCAAAAATCTTGATCTTTAGTCCCTTCAAATAATGTCCTAAAACTTGATTTCCTTTATTTTTTATTTTGTCCCTTCTCACAAAATTCTTCAAAGCTTTAATAAGGCTCTTTTATAATCTTCTTAGGAAGATTATATGGGTTACTCTCTTGGTTTGTTATTTATTTGTTCCTTCTAATTATTAAGATATTAGATTGTCTCTTTTATATGTCCCAATGAAAATATGATCATATGTCCATGAACAAAGTAAAGACCTGCCTGGATATATGACTTCCTGTATAAAATCTTAGTAAGCTTAGAATGATATCTTATTTTTTGTATAATTGAGGTGGAATCAAAAACAAATAATTTATACCATGATTTGAAAAAAAAATGCTGAAACCTCAGAAAATATATTGTGCAGAGATTTATAAAGACACAAAGACAGCTTATAACATTTTAAATAAATACAAATAAGTTATAACACATCAGATGAAAATACTGAAATTGCTGTTCTATTCCCAGAACACAGATGCAGATTGCATTTTGGAAACATAGGTGCATTTTTTCATCAGGAAAGCAAGACAGCACCATATATTTCCAGCTTTAATATTACATACTGTAGGTAACATTTTCCCTTTTATCCAAGCTTATAAAGTTTACATACAGGTATATGTAGTTGCTATGAGTCACGTAACTGCTATTGTACATACAACTGTCCATGCACAATTCACCTTTCAGCGCATTAAAAGTATAAATGCCAGAGGAACTATGGGATAAGTGCAATGTTGCAAGCAGTGTTATCCACAGATTATCTACCCATGCACTGAAATAACTGCTTTGTAAGAAGACTGGAAATTCTTGCAATCACTCCTGTGTCACCTATGCAAAGATGGTAATATACAAGGTAACGGATTGGAATTCTCTTCCTCTTGACAGGTTAATGCATCACTTAAAAATGCAAGTTTACTGATTAGAACACAGTCAAATGTTGCCCTCCACTGCCCTTTACCAGGTCTCATTGCATATCTGGTGATATGGGTAAACAATGAAGCAGGGTTGAAGGAGAAGTCAACAAATTGACAGGTGACAAGATGTTTTTTTGCTTTGTCAGGTTCTGAGCAAATTTATGCCCACTGTCTCCTTTAGTATATAACAAAGATCTAGCAATCCATTTCTTAAGTGATAAGTTAGATGGCAATGGAAAGCTATAACCATGGAGTGTAGTCATCTTACTTATATGACCCAGACTGACATTTCTTTTAACTATAATTTCTTTAACTGTCTTTTTGGCAAAGAGTGGGTTTCGGTTTATAGCTTTTAAAAAGTGTGCAGTCTATGACTAGCACTGATGTTACCCAGTTTGGGTCTTGAAAAGTCTGCAAGAAAACAAGCAAGTTCAGAGAGCACCAAGGACCGCCCCCATGTGCAGTCTATGTTAGGATTACTTTATACATTCTACACATTTGCCACATGTCATCTTTCAACAATCGCACCACTAAATTTTGAAAAAGAACTCTGAATCTCTTCCAAATACACATGCAAGCAATAGAGAGTGCTTGCGTGGCTCAGTGTTCCCCTATTCCATTTTAATTCTGCATAAATTAACCGTAAAACATAGTCTTTGAATATATCCCAAAAGATTTTAATATGTATTACTAAATGTAAGGCCAGAAAATTGAAATAAGGAAAACTGTTTTATTATGGAAGATGCAATTAGTTAGAAAATTAAATGGGCAGGACTGACTCATAATACTAGTTGTGAAAATAATGTTTTAATTCCCAATGTGAATACATTTTGATTTACCTGCAACCCATCATATTTTCCTTAGTCTTATTTGTATGAATACTGTGTTCCAACACCAAAGGAATTCCAATATATTTGGAGAGTACCATGTTGAACAGAATATTTTTTTAAATTTTTGTGACCCTCCACTCATCAAGTGACTCTTATAGCTATGCAATGGGAATGGAGAACCCATGATCCTCTAGATGTCCAAAATGACAGCTCCCAAGCATTCATGAGATGTGGTGGTGCAGTGGTTGGAATGCAGTATTGCAGACTGACTCTGCTCACTGCCAGGAGTTCGATCCTGACTGGCTCAAGGTTAACCCAGCCCTCCATCCTTCTGAAGTCAGTAAAATGAGGAGTCAGATGTTTGGGGGCAATATGCTGATTCTGTAAACTGCTTAGAGACGGCTGTAAAGCACTATGGAGCGCTATATAAGTCTAAGCACTATTGCTCAGGCTATAGTGGTAGACAGCTTGGGAAGTGGCGGAAAGAGAGCTGGGAGTGATTCTTTTGCAACTTCTTGAAGGTCATAACTTTTCCAGCTATGTTAAACCAAGAAAGATTATCAGTCAATACAATAAGTGTAAGAAATATCTTTTATGAAGCTTAATAATTATAATGCCATCTTCTGGGGGAGCAGTTGAATGTTTAGTTTTCCATACAGCCAGTGAGAAAGTTATCCAGTGACCTGAAGTTCAGTAAAAATTCTGGAACATAACTACAGATTCAAAATTCCTAGAACTGTTGGACAGTTCTTGTGTGTGAACTTTCTCATCCAAATTGAACTTTAATTGCTCAATAGTACAATGCTAATCAAGAGGTTGACATCAAACTATTGTGTAACTCATGTCAGTTTTGCAAACATTCTTTATTTTAAAATCACACCAGTGTTCAAGGTAGTTTTATGAATATTACTTCCCTAATGAATGACAAAGATTAGCAAGGTGTGTTAGTGGCAGGAATGCTAATGGTAAATTTATAATAATAATAATAATATTGGAAGGGACCTTGGAGGTCATCTAGTCCAATTTGGAAACCTCCTTTTAAACATAGAAAATAAATAATAGTGTAGTAGGCATCAGGGGATATATCTGTCTATCTATCTATCATTTAGCTACCTATCCCCTCCGCCTACCTATCTATCCATCTATCCATCTAATCACATAATAGATTCCTGAGAAATAACAATAAAAAATAAAAGCATAATTAAGCACAGTTAATATTATAAAGTCACAACACTGAAATAATTTAATCCACCAAGCCAACAGTACTCACTTTCCTCGTTTTCTCAAAACTGTCCAGAATAATTCAAATTTTACCACCCTATTGATGTGCCTGGTCTTAGTTGGTGAAAGGAACATCTCTCCCTCACCTAAGAAATATGAAAACTGAATATGGATGAGAAGTTAGTTGAACAAAGGATCACTCAATGGATCACCGATGAGCAACGTTTGAGGGGGTCAGGGGCTTAACAATGGGTCTGAAAGAGACAACCGTGACATAATCACTATCATGGGCATGACTACATTTTTAAGCATGTGAGTTAAAGAATCAAACTGCTTCTATTTCCATTTTTTAAATGACCCAATAGATTTCTGGGGACTGTATGCAGCAAATATGCAACTATAGGTAGCCACTCCTATTCTAGTCTGCCAGGGCCAAAGGAAAGAGAAAGGTGAGATATGTTATGGAAGGATGGAGGTCTAGGGCAGGGGTCCCCAACCCCCAATCCATGGACCAATACCCGGCCACGGCATGCCAGCAACCGGTCTGCACAAACAAGCAAAGCCCCATCCATGTGTGCAAGCAGCACACAAAACCACACACCCTCCAGTCCGTGGAAAAACCTTCCTCCATGGAACCCGTCCCTGGTGCCCAAAAGGTTGGGGACCTCTGGTAAAGGTCAAAGAGAAGAAAGAAGAACCAATTTCCTTGCTAAAAACTGTATAATGCTGTGGATTCCCCAGAAATCTGGTAGAGAATGAGAATCTGGACAATTAAAATTAGAACAGAATAGAGCTGGAAGGGACCTTGGAGGTCTTCTAGTCCAGCCCCCTGCTCAACCAGGAGAACCTATACCATCTCAGGCAGGTGAATGTCTAGTCTCTTCTTGAAAATCTCCAGTGATGGAATGCCCATGATTTCTGGGGGTATGCTGTTGCACTGGTTGATTATCCTCACTGTTGGGAAGTTTCTCCTTAATTCCAGGTTGCTTCTCCCTTTGATCAGTTTCTAACCATTGTTTCTTGTCCTTCCCTCTGGTGCTTTGATGAACAAGCTACCCCATTCTGCTTTGTAGCAGCCCCTCAGATACTGGAACACTGCTATCATGTCTCCCCTATTTCTTCTTTTCTTCAGACTAGCCAAACCCAAGTCCTGTGGCTGTTCTTTGTATGTTTTAGTCTCCAGGCCTTTGATCATCTTAGTAGGTCTTCTCTGAATTTTTTCCAAACTCTCAACATCTTTTTTGTGATATGGTGACCAAAACTGATTGCAGTATTCCAGGTGTGGTCTTACTAGGGTTTTGTAAAGCGGTACTAGTACTTCATATGATCTTGATTCTATGCCTCTGTTTATATACCCAGGATTGCATTAGCTTTTTTGGTTGCTGCTGCACACTGCTGGCTTATAGTCAAGTGACCATCCACTAGGACTCCAAGGTCCCTCTCACAGTTACTGTTTTCAAGCCAGGTCTCGCCCAATCTGTACTTGTACCTTTGATTTTTCCTGCCTAAATGTAAAACTTTTCTTTTCTCCACATTGAAACTCATTTTGTTGGGTAGAGCTCATTATTCAAGTTTGTCAAGATCTTTTTGGATCCTACGTTTGTCTTCTGGGGTGTTGGCTACTCCTGTCATTTTGGTGTCATCTGCAAATTTGATTAATCTGTGTTCTTGTTATGAATCATTCTCTTAACTCGGTTTGTATATTTGAACAAATAGAAACACCATTAGTGGTGTCTTTCCAAAGAAAATTAGTCCTGTGTAAGCACTGGTGCCTCAGCTTAGCAGAGTATGTGTATATGAGTTATTAAAGAATAGACAGAATAGTTGCTTGAATGTAGCATAGTCTTTTGCCAAACAGATGAAGAGACCACTGGTGATTATGCAAGGGAATGCCATTTTGCTAATTTCCTTTTTCCCATACAGTCAGCCAAATCAGCTTAAAGGGCTCTTCTATTGTTTTACAGTAGATTTGATGCAAAGGGAAGGACAAAAGCATCTAAAAATCGCCATGCACATTCTTCTATAAACTGTTAGTTAGAAAATGTATACATATAAAATTGAGAAAAGCAAAGATAGTGGGGGGGAGGAAGGAAGGAGGGAGGGAGGGAGGGAAGAATTGTTGCTATTCCCAAGTATTTTAGAATTTTAGAAAATATCTAAGAAATCAGAGTATTTATTGTCCAGTCTGGGCTGACATGGCTTGCAAAATGCAAAAAGCAGTAAGATGCAAAGAGAAAGATGGCTTGAGTATTTCTTTTTTCCTTTCCTAATATAAAATATACTTCTGATTTCAAAACAAGGGTATTTTCTAAAGAAATGCAAAGCCTTCTCCACAGCCAAATCTGAGTGGTCAGAACACCAAACAGGTGGCCCTTAGAGGTTGGCTAAGAAATCAGGCATAAATTGCTTAACATGAAGTGAATGGTTTAGGTTAAAACACTTACACAAAGGTGCTTGCTAATGACAATAAAGAGAAGGCTATGGGGAACTGGGGAATACTTCAGGAAAGTACAGGTTGTACTATGCACATGTCTCATAGTCTGCTATATCAAGACAAAAGTTCACAAGTACTTTTGGATGACTACTAAATAATAGCCTGACTCTTAGGAATCTTCTACATACTTGGGTGTACCAAAGAAGGGACTAAATCATCACTTGGGACCTTATCTGACATGAAAAACTGATGTTTGAAAGCTTAAATAAAGAATGTTAATACTGAATGGCTGTGTAATTATTGCCAGCTTTAGCATTCAGATGCTAGCAATCTGCTGAACTCCCGAATGTTGCATTTTATAACATATCAGTTTGAAAAATATTTGAGTTCTTGGCCAGATGTGACAAAGCAAGTGAGAAACTCTGCAGCCCAAAGCTTGCTTATCCTTAGATCACCCTTCCATTTCTCTCTCCTTTTCCCCTCCCAAAGTCAAGAGAGGAAAGATTTGTCTATTGCACTTCCAGATAAATATTGATTTTAAGACTTAGTAATGTTTAAAGATCTAGTGGCTTCTACTACAACAAAATAAGTATTAGAGTTTGAAATGATATTGTTCACAACATAAAACCTTTCCTAATTTTTAATTGTTTGTCACTTTGAAAAAAGGCTGGAATCATCTCTCACAAGAAAGAATATTAAATGAATAACACACACACACACACACACACACACACAGAGAGAGAGAGAGAGAGAGAGAGAGAGAGAGAGAGAGAGAGAGAGAGAGAGAGAGAACTTTTTATCAAAGTTAGGAAAAGGGTACAATATGAAATGGCAGGCATAACAAGAAGGGCTGCAGGTTTGGACTGCAAAAAAATTAACAACTACTAGATGCAACACAGGGGTTCATATAATTCTAATTCTTTGTTCCAATCCATGGTTTTAGTTGTGTTACCTACAGCCCCAAACCTGCAGTACTTTACAAGTAATAGAGAAGCTAAAGAACTAATTTAAGAGAAAATAATAAAATCTTCAATCTTTGGCCTCTCTAAGTTTATTTTATTTATTTATTTAATTGAATTTATATACCACCCTTTCCTGCAGGACTCAGGGCGGTTTACAGGGTATTTAAAACAGGAAATACAAAAGTTAAAAACAATTAAAATAATTACAACAGTCCCTGAAAAAGTAAAAAAACCCAATTAAAATTAAAATTAAAATTCTCAGCCTGGGCCAGAGAGCTCGAAGAGCCAGGTCTTCAGGTCCCAGCGGAATGAACGGAGGTCGGGGGCAGTCCTAAGCTCCACGGGCAGCTGGTTCCAGAGGGCATGCGCACCCACTGAGAAGGCCCTCCCCCTGGGTGTTACCCGCCAGCAATCTTTTACCGGCGGCACCCTGAGAAGACCCTCCCTGTGGGAGCGCACTGGACGAAGGGAGCTTGATGCCGGCAGCAGGTGTTCCCTCAGATATCCCGGACCCAAGCCATTTAGGGCTTTATTGGTCATCACCAGCACCTTGAATCTCACCCGGAGGGCAACCGGAAGCCAATGCAGCTCGTTGACATTGGAGAAGACTCTTCTCTGGAATACTGGGGAATTGTTGCCAATCAGTGTACCCCATGAGTGAACATTCTGAAGTCCTTGTACTGCTAATTTATGACAGCTTTAGTGATTCTTCTACCAAATGCAGTGATGAAGTATTTCTCCCCAATTTTCAGCAGCAAACTATGATTTTTATGATAGTGAAAGACTTTCTTCTCCTTTTTAGTTATGCTTTGAGGTAGTTTAAGGTAGCGTATCACAGAGTTTGGAGTGTGACTCCTAAACAGTTGCAAAACATGGAATGTCACCCAACAGTATTTTCTTCACATTCTTCTAACAAGTTTATTAATTTGATACAAAAGTATCTGAATGCAAAGCAAAGGTTTAAGAGTCTTGAATTAAACTCTTCCTCTTCCTCCTCTTCTTCTTCTTCTTCTTCTCCTTCTCCTCCTTCCCTTTCTCTTTCTTTCTTTCTTTCTTTCTTTCTTTCTTTCTTTCTTTCTTTCTTTCTTTCTTTCTTTCTTTCTCATCATCATCTTCTTTCTTTTTCATCTTCTTCATTTGCCTTTTAAAGGAGTAATCAACCCTGGAGGGCACAACACCATCTCAATGAACTCTTACTCTACAAGAGGCGGCAGGATTTTACAATACCAAGATGGAAATGAAAGAACATCTAAGCTATTATTTTTATGGGTGCACTGAGAGAAGGAGCATCAAAAGGAGTTTAGCAATGGAAAATCACTTCTGTCTCTGCTGACAGAGAGTGACTGGCTCAAAATCAACCAATTACCTGTCATGTCTAAAGCAATATTAAAGCTCTCAGTCTCCCGGCTCCTTCACCTAATTGGCTCACCTGTTCTGTAAGGTTTATTTAGCATTGCAGAAAAAAAGCAGGTAGAAAAGACACATTGTTCCTGCCAGAACAGAGAACAGAAAGGAAATTAGCGATATATGAATATAAGTCTGAACATACTGAATTTAATAGGAGTATACTTATACCTGTTTCATATACAGTATAGCAGTAGATTCAAAAAGCACAGTGGAAACCAAACATTTTGTGCGGTCACCTTGATTCACACTTTATTCAAGAAAACTTTATCTTGATATTTAACTTTTTTAATAAGGTATATCTGATCAACCTATGCAAACTCCATACATTCTGCAACCTTTGAATAGTTGCTGTTTTTCAGTTTTATTAAACAACAAAACTGCATATAATAATGGTGATATAAAATTAATTTTAAGAGAGAAAAAACCTGGGGATTTGCATCCTAAACAAAAGAACCCAAGAAAAATTTACCAGAATAGTAGAATGTTCTCTTCCTTGACCTCCTATTGGAAAAAAAGTTTATTTCCAATAGCACTTACCAGCAATCCACTGCTATGCATAACGTATGGAGTTAGCCTTCCAATGTTGTACAATAAATAATTCTTTTGGCCACCTTCATGCACACAGGACCCATTGTTCTTGATGCTTTGATAAATTCCAAGTGCTAGAGATAGAGCCAAGAACAACATGTGCACCCTTGGGGCTTTCCCCATTGCTGAATTAAAGCGCTATCCACCAATGCAGTACAGTACAGTAAACTATACCGGCATGATGTCTGTTGCCCCATTGCCAATCCCTATCCTGTCTCAGCTGCCTCTGTGATGATTCACTGCAAATGGTGCAATGTACCTCCACAACATCCTCTGACTTGGCTATCCTCCCCACTCCATACATTATCTGTTGGTAAGAAAACATCCACCAGTTACAGCAGTGAAAGAGATGAGAACTAACATCTTTGACCAGCTGATCCCTTCTCCAGATAAAAGAAAGGTAAACATTGAGAAGAGCCCACGACCATAAAAAGAGCTGAATTACATACAGGTAGTCCTTGACTTACCACCGCAAATAAGCCCGAAACTTCCATTGCTAAGCAAAGTAATTATTAAGTGAGTTTTGCCCTATTTTATAATCTTTTTAGGGGACGCGGTGGCTCAGTGGGTTAGGACGCTGAGCTTGTCGATCAGAAGGTCGGCAGTTTGACGGGTCAAATCCCGAGTGCCGCAGAACAGAGTGAGCGCCTGTTACTCGTCCCAGCTTCTGCCAACCTAGCAGTTCGAAAGTAAAAATGCAAGTAGAAAAATAGGGACCACTATGGTGGGAAGGTAACAGCGCTCCGTGCGCCTTTGGCGTCTAGTCATGCCGGCCACATAACCATGGAGACGTCCTCGGACAAGCCCTGGTTCTTCGGCTTTGAAATGGAGATGAGCACCGGCCCCTAGAGTTGGAAACAACTAGCACGCATGTGCGGGGGAACCTTTACCTTTACCTTTTTATAATCTTTTTTGCTAAGGTTTTTTGTTTGTGGGGGGGTTTAAGTGAATTACTACAGTTGTTAAGTGAATCGAGTTGTCATTAAGCAAATCTGGCTTCCCCCATTAACTTTGCTTGTCAGAAGCCAACTGGGAAGGTTAGAGAGGGTGACCACATGGCACTGGAACAGTGCTGTCGTAAATATATGCTAGTTGTCAAGTGCGAAATTTTGATCATATGACCATGGGGATTCTGCAACATTCGTAAGTCATAAGTCACTTTTTTCAGTGCCATTGTAATATGGAATGGTCCCTTAATGAACTACCTGTATTACTACTTCTTCTATTAAGTGTTTTAACTAATAGCTACATGGGGAAGAAATGTGTAAGTATCAATTATTTCAGTTCACACTTCCTGGCAATGGCTTTTGTGGGCAATGGCAATGGAGGAAATTTAAAGTATATTAGGGAAACAGTAGAGTAATAAACTGCTAATGGAGTAATAATGGCATAGAAGTATTGTGCCACTGTTGTGCATATCTTTAGGATTATTTTATATTTCTATAGAAATTGTCTTTTTTTCTACAAACTGAAGAAACATACAATACACTAACATGGTTCATGAGTTCTAAAAATCATTGAGCAGTTTTAATATAGGTATATTGACTGGGAAAATTAGATCAGACATAAAAACAATTATGAAAACTTTTTTTCTGGATCAGGCTTTGGCTTCATCCATCTATTCTACAATTTATTATGTTTGCTTAAACCAGAGATGGAATCCAGCAAGAGAAAAGGATAGCTGCCAGTTAAAAATAATAATCACAAATATCTCTGAGAAACATTTTTAAATGTTCTTGGGATTCATGTCAAACTCTCAAAAAACCTGGACTAGAAACCATGCAACAAAAAGAAAGTGCTATGATGACTTTTAGATACCAAACTATGGAGATAAAATGAACTCCACTGAATGCCTAGCAGAGAAGAAGCTATAAAAATCTCATTTTTTTCTCAGGGTAAGAAAATTTTTGTGTATTGGTGTGTATATGAGAGAGAGAAAGAGAGAGCAGGCATCAGAATTTCATTATTAATATGCCAGTGTGTACACAGAAAAAGTGTTGATAAAGATTATATTATTATTGAGAAGAGAATTCTTTCTTCTATAACCCTCTAAATCAGGGGTGTCAAACTGCCAGCCCACGGGCCAGATGCGTCATGCGGAAGCCGCGCCCACCCCATTGCCGGCAATGGCAAAACCGTCCTGATACATTGCGCGACGTCACGTGACGTTGTGAGTTTGACATGTCTGCTCTAAATGTTTATTATCTTGTCAGAGAAAAATATCAATATATCAGCTTTTACACATGAGATTAAAAGAGATAGTCTACTCCAGGCAGTCCCTTGCCTATCCAACTAATCTTCTACTTTTTGATATTGAGGAAAACAACTTTTTAAAAAAATACTTAGTATTTTTTTATGTGAATAGAAATAGAAATGTCCAGCTGCAAATTTCTATTGTGTTTAAGTGAACATTAAGCTGTTCCCTTCCAGGCTTTTTCCATCACTGAGGAAAAGTTGAGGACACACAATCCCCTTTATCCATTAAATGAGTCTGATCCCCACCCAAATATGGAGATTTCACTGAAAGATTGTTTTCTGCCTGCTAGAGTCTCTCAGTCAATATCCCTCCATTGAAATTTCTCAAGAGTTTTTAGAAGTTACCAAGCCAGTTAATGTATTATACATTATTTAGTCTGCAGAAAAAGCCTGGCTAATTATGATAATTCCATAGAATTACACAATAGTAATCCTAAAGCAGACTTTGCAGTGGTACAATACTTATGTAAAAGTAGGCTAGGTTCCATAGTTAATTCCAATATAACCTACAGGGTTTCCTCTGGGAGACCACATTCCTTAAACACTGAGAACTTTTAACATCATTGGGAAATCTTCTTTCACCAACTTTTTAAAACTTGAATGTTACAGTGTTACAATCAAACAAAGTATACCTATATTTTTCACTTATGAAGATAGATAGATAGATAGATAGATAGATAGATAGATAGATAGATAGATAGATAGATAGAAATACTGTAGATAGACAATAGATAGAAATGTTAAAAGGCACTGATTTCCAAGGTTTTGCCACATGTTGGAATGTCCAGTTTCCGTACTTTCAAATAAAATGTCTATTCATCTCCCTGTTTTTCTATTTATCTAACAGCAGATTGAGGTTGCAATTGTCTGGATGACCATTAGACTCCAACAACAAAAAATATGGAAACAACAAGATGCATAAATTGTAACACGTTGCTGCCATCTAATGGTGGTCCAGATTTGCAGCTCAGATCTGGTAGCCTTATCTATCTTGGCACTTGGTAATACCCACTCTTCTTTGAATGCATATAGATCTTATTTGACCCATGATAAAAGGTTAAAATCTGTGGTCTTTGTGCCCACCTCTCCAGTCTAACAATTAGCTGTAATATAACACAAGATTGGAGTCAAATAATAATTTAAGGACTATAGACTGAAGTCAACATACAGTATAAAGGTATACAAGATTATGTCTTCTGGACATGTAGAGTTCCAGCTTCCAGAATCCTTTGTTACTATTCATGCTGATTGGAGCTGATGAGAGCAGAAATCCAAAACCTTTGGGAAGTACAAAGTTGCCTTCCGTTGAAATCCTTGCTCCTCAAATCACAGGCTTTGCCATCATTTCTCTTCTCAAACAAATTTCCCTGAAGTTTGCCCTTTGCCTCAGGCATCAAAATAACCATTTCTAGGAAAAACAAAAACGAAAAATATTCTCAGAAACACTTCAGAGTATAGTTCAACTGAAAATGCAGTAAAAGTGTGGAGTATATGTTAGCACTTCTTTTCAAATGATGAGATCAACATTATTATGATATTGATGACAGATTCATTTTAAATAATACTCAGATTATTCATTTTCGCCCAATTCTATATACTATTGGCTTGACCTATGTATTTGTTATATACAATCTATAATCCACTAAACCAAGGATTGCTAAATAGTTTAATATATTAAAATTATATAACAAAATAACACTATCAAAAATCCCTATAAAAATCCCTTGCCTGAAATATTTTCAATGCCTTCTTAATGGCCAGCAATGTTATTAATTCCTATTTTAAGAGTAGCTACTGAAAAGATATCATTCTGAATTGTCCCCATAAAGGCTACAAGAATGCATAGCAAAAGTCCATATGGTCACTAAATAACTGCATGGAGATATGAAAGACTTTAACTTTTCTCATTTTAAAGAATGGTAAAGTCATGCCAAAATTAGCACTCTCATAGGTGATGTAGATGGAAGCCAAAAATAGATTTCGGGTGGGTGGGATTAATATCTGAAATCTATAAAAGCTAGTCTTCAGAGCAGTGCTTCTCAACCTTGGCAAATTTAAGATGTGTGGACAGGAGAATGAACCTGCTGTTTAAATGTCTTTTATGGAAACAACTTTAGTTCTCGTATATCTGACAGAAAAATGAGCTGATGACAATGGTAAAGAGAACATTTCAAGCAAGGGAAAGTACTTCTGAATTACATCATTGCTCCTGCCCTATTAAAAGTGAAGCCCCTTTGCTACAGAAGTCAGCTACTGAATGCGTCAAATACTAACCCTGGTTTTTCCCCCCAAAAAGCCACTAAAATTGTATGATTCAGTCTTGTGAGTCTGTCCAAATGTAGCCCAGAGATTTGATTACTAATAGATTAAACTAGGAGCTAACTTAACTTACACAATAGGACACCTCATGGGAGCTGACCAAAGGAATGGGGAAATTCCTCTATGCCCCCCCAGCCCCCAGCCCCAGCCTGGAAGTAATTTCTCTGAAGATAAATGCAGAGGAATTCATGTGCATTATACTGTAGTCAGCGAAAGTCAGCTTAGACATATTAATGCTATGGTTGACGGTGAAGGCCAACAAGGGCCTTTTGAACTTGCATTATTTTGGCATCCTAAGAAAATGGCAGTTGCTTCCTAGAAGCTTTCAGAAGGGTGTGTAACAAAGTGACATGTTGTCAGAATGATGAAAACCTCTCCACCCTTTACATACTTACCTGCAAGCTTTTTATCATTTGGCCTCCATCCATGAGTATCCACAATACCTTGAACAAGGCAGACCAAAGCATCAGCTCTTCTGATCACCCAAGAAGACCTTTCGGCAGGGGATAGAGTGGGCAGATGCATGTTCCATGAAAAATTTAGCACCTCTGATGTTACCTAGTTTGGGTAATGAAACGTCTGCAAGAAAACAAGCAAGCTCACAGAGAACCAATGACGCCTCAAAATTTTCATAGATGCTGACATCCATTGGTCCTTCAGATTATTTCAGATTTGCCAGTTCCAAGATGAGCTTGAAGAACTTGAAGAATACCTATTATTTTCATCCTTTACGCAAAAGAGATTTTACCTCCCATTTTAATTAAGAATTATTCTAAAGGATCAGTTTCTCATGGGAATAGGAATCAAAATTTAGATTCCTACCAAACACCAATAATTATTTTAAGATATCTAAGTGGAATTAACATAGATGACTCTCTTAAAATATATTCCAATCTTGAGGTAATATTTATTTTTACAAGATGTTTCCCTCCCTAAAGGTATTAAAATTGCCATCATTAATCCATGTTATACAAACAGAAGGGTTCAAATTTATCACGAAAGTTATTTTTCCAGAAATAAATAGGTAAAGAAATCTGAACAAAAAACAAGTTTGCTTTTACATATTTCCATGGACACCATGTTGTTGTTCACAAAATATTAGTTATATTCCAATTTTATAACCAGAAAATAATAATAATAATAATAATAATAATAATAATAATAATAATAATAATAATAATAATAATAATAATAATAATAATAATAATAATAATTTTATTTATATACCGCCCTTCTCCCGGAGGACTCAGGGCGGTGAACAGGGCAACCATATAAAAATACAAAAAATACAAAAGTTAAAAAGAAATTAAACATATGCCCAAGCTAAAAAACAGTAAATACATATAATAAAATGACAATAAAAACCCAACCCATCCCCCATCAGGCCAAGCCGGCTTGTTCAAATAAATGCGTCTTCAGATTGCGCCGGAAAGAGTGAAGGTCGGGCGCCATCCGGAGCTCCACCGGCAACCAATTCCATAAATCTGGGGCGCCCACAGAGAAGGACCTCCCCCTGGGGCCCACCAAATGACATTCTCTGATCGGTGGCACCTTGAGGAGGCCCTCTCTGTGGGAATGCACAGGGCGGAGGGAAGTTGATGCCGGCAGCAGGTGCTCCCTAAGGTACTCCGGACCCATGCCATGTAGGGCCTTGAACACCATTACCAGTACCTTGAATCTCACCCGGAAGACATATCTACCCCATTGTATAATCTTTCCCAAATCCAGGTAAAAAATTTTAATTATACACATATAATATCTTATATTAAGCTCCCATTGCTTAAATACTTTGAACAATAAAACTGGTCAACCATTCAAAACTACATCTTGCTAGTAATTTTTCCATGTGACTGATCTTGGTATAAAAACATTGATCTCTCCAGATGTCAGAGGAATCATATAAACATTAAACCAACATGCTTCTACCTCAGGTTTAATTTTCAGTTGCATAGATTGGTTCTAGGCACTGAGACAGTGATGTCCTAAGCCAGTTGGCCCTTCCCAGCAAAGCTGGTTTCAAGATAAATGATTTGAATAACAAACATTAACTCAGACAAAGGCCATTGATCTTGATCCTGGACACACTGCAAAAATTCTGCAAAGTAGAATTGTTTTAATAGGAATTAGATTTGCATGGTTTGATTCAGTGGGTTAATATTGTTAACCCAATTAAAGTTCAGTGCAATTTATGACATTAGAATATACATAATGAACACTGAATGCTTAGGGATTTGTTGAACGGGAAAGATTTGAACTGAATAGGAAGGGACATAGAATAGAGTATCCTGGAATAAGGCATAATTAATTGGAACAATAAACAGCAAGATATGCCACAGCAAGATTCTGCTGCAGTTTAGTGGTATGAAATAATTTTGCATGCTAGTTTTTTTGTTCATGTGGAAAAACCTGCCGAGTGGACATATATTTTTCTCTGGGGGCATATAGCAGCTTCCAGAAGAGGGAAAGGAAGAAGACAAGGGAAATTTGGAAGTAAAAATGTGGCTCCTAGCAGACCATCCAATTTGATTTAGTCCTACACCAATATTGCTTTAAAAACAAATCTAGTGAAAGATTTCCAAATGTCTTGTGTTGTTTGGCACTTAACTAAGGTGACTAGTTTGATACCATTTTTGTTCTTATAATCATGGCACATATCCTAACAGCAGTGCATGGCCTTACTCTATGGTTATGTTATATACTACTAGAGGAATTCACTGACTTGTAAAATTCAAAATAAATATCTTTTTTTATATTTCCTGGGGAAAACCTTTTTCAAATCTATTGGACTTTATCAAGCAAATAGTTTGAAGGGCCCTGCTGACTAAATGGTCATGTTTATTTTATTAATAGAAAGGCTACGATCTATTAAACAGATATTCTTGGAATATTTATTTATTTATATTTCATATCTCTTAACCATCCATCTCCCTCTTTACATATTATTTGTTCACATTTCCAGGATTCAGTGGAGTTTACAGAATTCCTAAGTATGCATGTACGTGTGTCTATAAATGTGTGTATATGTATTATGCGGAGGGGTCTGAGTAGGTACCTAGCTTGATTTTTGGGGGTGGACCTAATATAAGTCCTATCCCAAACCTAGTTTGGAGGCAAGTCACATACTGAAAAATCAAGCTAGAGTGGGGGTAGGGGTGTGGAGCTGGCCCACGTGCCCTGCAACCACTTACCTGGCAGCCAGGCTTCTCCTCACTGGCCCACTTCTTCTGAGGCGTCTTCTGCAGCCACGTCTGCATTTCTCAGTCACAGGCCTTTCCAGAAGGTCTGTGTAGCCAAAAGCTGAGCTATTGATTCAAGACATAGCTTGGTATTCGGCTGCATAGGCCTTCTGGAAAGGCCTGACTGCAAAATGCAGGCTGGAATGCAGCTGCAGAATGAAGCTGCTCCTTCAGCCCCAGAAGAAGTGGATCTGCTGTTGGTGCCAGAGTTAAGTAACACATCCCCCCCAAAATAAGACCTGGTGCCTCTTTTGGAGGAAAAAAAAAGACCTGGTCTTATTTCCAGGGAAACACATTATACAGATATGCATATACAGGTAGTCTTTGACTTAGTAACCATTCAAAGTTCTGACCGCCAGCACCCCTTCCAGTGGTCATATGATTGCATTTTGAGCAGTCACATTTACGATTGTTTGTAGGATCCCATAGTCATGTGACTGCAATTTATGACATTTTTGCCAAAAACCAATATTTACTACTGGTTTCCAGCAAAAAATGCCCACTGCAAATGGGTTTGCTTATCAACTGCTGTTCACTTGACCAACGCATTCATTTAAAAACCACAAAAAAATGTCATAAAATTGGGTTGGTCACACAGGTGCCTTGACTTGTAAATGTCATGATTACAATGATACATATACATACACATATACATACATATATACATACACACAAATGCATATATATATACATACACATATGATTACAGCCCAGTTTTTTTGCATCAGGGTCCAGCCTTTTCATTAGGAACAGTAAAGCTGTTAAATTTGCTTTTCTAGCTCATTTGAAGTCTTATGAAAGCATAACGTTTACTTGATCATATTTTCACTGCCAAGGGAAGGGATATGAGGGATTTTCATTCTGAGGCCAAAACCACTTCACTTATCTTGGGTATTCTGTCAGCGTACTTGCTGAGAAGTGCTGTTCGTTGTTTAAGCAGAAACATGTCTTATATCCACCCGGCTTTTAGCGAGATGGTTTTATGGCAGTTTAATCCACTATGTGGATATATGAGACAAAATGATAAAAATATGTTTTTACACTGTTAGGAAAAAGTGTCATAATCAAAACCAAAGTGAGAATTGTTCAGCTTTGTATTTTCTAAGCTAGATTAACAGGGATAATAATAATAATAATAATAATAATAATAATAATAATAATAATAATAATAATAATAATAATAATAATAAGAAGAAGAAGAAGAAGAAGAAGAAGAAGAAGAAGAAGAAGAAGAAGAAGAAGAAGAAGAAGAAGAAGAAGAAGTAGTTGGAAGGGACCTTGGAGGTCATCTAGTCCAACCCCCTGCTCAGGCAGGAAACCCTATACCATTTCAGGCAAATGGCTGTCCAGTCTCTTCTTAAAAACTTCCAGTGTTGGAGCATTCATCACTTCTGGAGGCAGATTGTTCCACTGGTTAATTGTTCTAACTGTCAGGAAGTTTCTTCTTAGTTCTAGGTTGCTTCTCTCCTTGACTAGTTTCCATCCATTGCTTCTTGTCCTGCTTTCAGGTGCTTTGGAGAATAGCTTGACTCCCTCTTCTCTGTGGCAGCCCCTGAGATATTGGAACACTGCTATCAAGTCACCCCTCACTCTTCTCTTCGTTAAACTACACATACCCAATTCCAGCAACCGTTTCCTATATGTTTTAGCCTCCAGTCCCCCAATCATCTTTGTTGCTCTTCTCTGTACCCTTTCTAGAGTCTCGACATCTTTTTTACATTGTGGTGACCAAAACTGGGTGCAGTATTCCAGGTGTGGCCTTACCAAAGCATTGTAAAGTGGTATTAGTAAATACTATTAAAAGTGGGAGCACTATCAGGCACAACTGCTGTCTTACAGATTTTGGATCCAGTAGGAGCCCAACTTACTCCCAAAATTTAGGGTTAGAATTTTGAAGGACCACATATTTCCTCATATAAGCTACTTCAGCCTCAATACTTCAAGGCCCCTGCTTTTTCTTCTTATACTTTTTCTTAATCTTTAAACAGATTAGGATTGGACTACTCTTTAAACAAAAAATCATTCTGTTTAATATAAAGTCAACATCCATTGGTTATCTTCAAATTAGATTAAATTGGTGAAATGCATCTACCTAGACATGCTCTTGGAAGTTGTAGTGAATTCAGAATGCAGCAATATGTGATACCTACTCACTACCCTCTGTAGTTTTCTGAGTTAAATTCAAGGTGCTGGTGTAAAAATATAAATCCATATAAAACTTTCGGGACCCAGCTACTTAAAGGAATAACTTCTCCCTATGTGTCTGATTGTCCTCTTGTCATGGGTGGTAGTCAAGAGGTAGGATTGTCTAGAATCAGCCAAGAGAAAAGTAGTACCATTCTTTGTAAAATTCTCTCCCTGTTATAATTAGGATGGGTCCGTCTCCAGCTTGCTTGAAGACAACATTAAATACTTATTCTTCTACTCAGAAACTGTTATTTTAGACTGTAGTTTGGATACTTTATTATTGAATCAATAAATATTTGGGTTTTACTTCTTGTGTTTTTACTGTAATTTATGGATGTTGTAATGGGTTATGATACTTTGGGATAGCTGTGAGTTTAGTGATGTTGCTCTGGGTTGGGCCGGCCAGAGTAAATGGAAAAGAAATATGTTAATAAATTAGGAGACCAGGCTACTCCTCTAGTTCTGTAAGTTATTGCTAGCACATTGATGCAATAAAGGATACAATAGTATTTGCTCTCTGTTTCTTATTCTGTGGTATAATGCACCTAATCATATTGTAATATTAGCAGAATGTTAAAGATTTTGTTATGTTCTTTTACAATGACCACTTTTTGTTCCCTTTAGGTAAACCAGCAGGTTATGGAAGCAATAGACGTTCCTCTTCTACTAGGGGAATAGTGGATGAATGCTGTTTTCAGAGCTGTGACCTGATACGGCTGGAGATGTACTGTGCTCCTGTCAAGCCACCTAAATCTGCACGATCTCTACGTGCTCAGCGACACACTGATATGCCTAAAGCACAAAAGGTAGCTAAAGTGTGATCAAATTTAATCTGATTATTTGTTACATATGAGGATTTTCAGCATTGCTCCAAGCATGGGATGGACATATGGTTGCCCAGTACCAGAAGTCCAAATTTGATATCTATGGGCAGCTTTCACTTCCAAAATACATTTCTATCTAGCTTTCTTTCTTCTATCTCAAAAGACTTGACACTCTTGCCCAGATGCAAGTCATTGGATACTTCAGAAATTATTGCCCTCCGCGTATGATTTACTCTCTAAGGATCGTGTGTTGATATCATCTTTTCTGTAAAAATAATGCTGCTTTAGCTACTTAATGGCTGGTACTCATCCTTGAATTTTGCAAAGGATAGTTTACTAAAAGTCTCTAGTCCCAACTAACTTTCATAAACTCTGTTGTCCATTTTTGTATTGCCATCACCAGTGCTTTTTTTGTAAAAGAAAAAGGTGCCGGAACTCATACATGTCATACAACCCACCTTGCCTACTCTACAAGGTTCCATCCAAAAAAAGGTGCCGGAACTCCGTTCTGAGCATTCTATGAGAAAAAAAGCCCTGGCCATCACCCTTCTGTCCATGTTTATGAAATGCCTGTGGTTGACCATTGTGTGACACTGAATGCTGGACTAGAAGGGACATAGGCTGATCCAACAGAACTCTCTGTTCTTATGTTCTTTTCTTAGGCTTCGGTCCAATGTAGTCATCTCAAAGTAAGTCTCGCTGAAATCAGCAGGATTTACTTCTACTGCTGCCTACACATGGGATCAAGCAATGATCTTACAACTGATTTTTATCTGAACATTTTAGAGTTAGTTTTACTTTTTAAATTTTCCCCAGGCTTTAGAGTGGTCTAGAATTTAAATTAGTAAAATAAATAAATTGGCTTCTTTTAACAATCTTTTGAAGTCATGAGGATTCAGCTTTGGGGGCAGCTTGTTGGTTGGAATGCAATAAGGCTCAGCTTGTTGGTTGGAATGCAAGGAGATCTCATTATAAAAATCAACTGATGGAATAAGACCAAGGTCAGAAATGATTGTATTCTGTTAATACCGCTAGCAGACAGAGAAGTCTCTCTCGTTAGAGTAATGCAGGGGTCTTCAAACTTGGCCCTTTTATGAATTGTGGACTTCAACTTCCAGAATTCCTCAGCCAGCACACTGGCTGAGGAATTCTGGGAGTTGAAGTCCACAAGTCATAAAAGGGCCAAGTTTGAAGACCCCTGGAGTAATGCCAGAAAACAGACCAGATGCTTCTACTGATTTTAAAATGTCTCAAGTATTCATGTTAGTCAGAAACAGGGCTAATTAGACCAAACTCACTTTTTATTTTGCTTCTTTCTTCATTCTAATTGTACTGTGCTTTCTATTCTAATGAGCAGTCAAACTGACTCACAAATTTAATAAAATAACATTTTCCAAAAAGAGGGAGTTAAAATATTAGTTGAAATTGTTACTAAATTATTTAAAAAATTAAAAATGCGACAAAACATCTGCCACCTCACAGGTTTTTTAATGGCTGAAAGACCAAACATCTAAAGGACTTCATTCCATTAAGTGGGAGTAATTTATTTATTAAACTATTTATTTATATGCCACCCATCTCATTAAAGGCAACTACTATAGGTGAACATTTTCTCCTAAGTGCTAAAAAGAAAGAATTTAATTTGTACAATCAGATTTTAAGTAGTGCTTTAAAAGTTAATATCCAAGCTTAACTTGTGGCTGGTAAGCACATGGTAAACAGTGAAAATATTTCAGTTCAGAGTTAATATGATGTCGATATTTTCTTCAGCTTCTGCAAACTAGGTGCTGCATTTTGCACCAATTTAAACTTCTGTGGGTTTTCAAGGACAGCCCCAGGTAAATCATGCTGCAGTGTCAAAACTGAAGATAACCAAGGCAAAGACGAAATAAAGCACTGGATAAAGTAAAGCACATTTGCTAAATTTATATTAAAAAAATTCCTTCAGGAATGTAATGATATACGTGGCATTCTCTCTTTGTTTTTCCCCACAACAAGATTTGGGGTGACAAATCATTGCTCAATGAATTTCTATAGTTGAGGTAGATTTCAAGCAGGATCTCTTTAATTCTGGTCCAGCACCTTAACTATTATATTACACTGACTTTTATGTTATCAGTGGCTAACATATTATGCTTTGTCAGATTACGTTTAGATTCTCCAAGGAATAACATTCAAAATTCAATACAGTGTTATTACTGGACACACATTGTCATATCATTTCACAAATTAAACTTGTTATAACTTTGTTAAAGTTTGTTGTACAAGGTTTTCCATTGCAGACAAAAATAGCTGCAGCTTAAACAACCAGGAGATTGGCATAGTCTCATACGAACCATTTTCTACACATTTTCAACTAATCCTCAGCTACATGCCCAGAAAAGAGATTTTTTGTTATTATAACAGGAGATTCATGTGTAATAGTCTTAATTTTGGAGCATAGCAGCTTGAAATCTTCATATACTGTAAGTGGGTTTTAAATGTTAACTCTAACAACTTTAACAACTTCAACTCTATCAGTCTACCTACCTCCTGGCTTCCTATACAGTAGGAGATGACAAGGTTTAGCCCAAGGGAGGAGTCTCTGCCCATGAGATCTAAGCCCAGTTCACCTTGAATTCCTTTCTATTAGTTCAGATTAACGTTAAGGTCCAGGGAAATCAGGAGATTCAGGCAGTTCAAACATGTATAAAGATTTATTGTAAGGTGAAGCTCTCTACAATAATCCGAACTACTTACAGTCAAGGGAAATTAGCAGGAGTTAAGAATTAAAAGGAATTCAAGGTGGACTTAGATCTCTTGTGATGCATTTGGCCCCTCCCCCAGTCTCAGCCTGATCATCTCCTACATGTACTACATTCATGTTGGTGCTTCCAGGTTAAAAGGATTAGCCAGGGACATCGCTCTTGCCTAGGGGACACCTGAGGGGGGGGTCCTTTCAGGTCCTTGTAATTTTCTAACTGAATTGGTACCTATTTATCTACTTGCATTTGCATGCTTTTGAACTGCTAGGTAGGCAAGAGCTGGGATAAATTGAGGGGGTTTATTCTATCATGTGGCTCCTGCTCTTGGGTTTGAACTGCGAAGCTATTGACCTCTCAATGGTCTTCTGACTCAGCATCCTAACCACATGAGCCATTGCAGCCCCCACTTTCTGGCCTAATTCCTTAAGACAGGAATAGGAAACTCTCTTTCACATTGTTGATAATATCTGGTCCCTATTTCTGTTCTATGGTCTTCAATATAGTCTTAGATTGCAATCTATGAGTCAGAATAGGACTGAAACTGGCGGTGAAACTGTCCCTTGCAAATTCTGAATTAAATGCTGATGTATTTCCAAATATAGTAAATTACCTTGGAAAAAAAGGAAGTTAACACAGGTTAACCATACAGGCAAATAATGGGAAAAGACAAACTCTGCCAAGGAAACTGCTTCCAGTTAGTATTTATGAATTTATTTATAATCAAATTTAAACAGCCGCTCATCTCACAAAAGCAACTGTGGGTGGTGAACAACAATAAAATAAACAACAGGGGAAAAAACCCAAATGTAAAAACCGACATTAAAAGAAAAATGTTATAAAAACAAAATGTTGTTGGGCACGCTTCCCAAACTAGAAGCAATGCAGATGTAATACACTCTATCTCCCATAGATCCAAGCCACCATAATTGAAAAATAAAATTTATACAGTAGATAAACTTACAGTTTCAGGATTAGGACTTTTTGTTTAGCATGAAATATTATACTCAACCAATGCAAAATTTGTCATAGCATCAGTGATAGTAATGAATTTTAACACAATTGAGTATATTTTTGAAACTACAGACAGAAAGCTGTATATTACAAAATGTTACACACAAAAAGGTGTACAGAAGGGGGCAATTTTATTAAATAAACATTGTATTTAGAAAAGCCACATGTATGCTAGAGAAAATATCTATGAAAGCTGAAGAATTGTTTGTTCTGAATCTGTGTTTTATTAGCTTGCAGAAAAATGATGGAAGAGAATTTTAAGTATTTAAATATGGACAAGATTTGAATTGTTCCATTTGATATAAACTAGCTCCCCATCTTCCCATTCAGAAAAGTAGGAACAGTACTGCTGCAATATTCAATGACACGAGGACTGTCAACAGCATTCACTTATACAATAATATGTCTTTTATTTTCAGGAAGTGCACTTGAAGAATACAAGTAGAGGGAACACAGGAAACAAGAACTACAGAATGTAAGAAAATTCCATCCGTAAGAGTGAAGAATGAATGTGCCACCTGCAGGATACTTTGCTGTAAATAGTCAGACATTGGACAAAGCTAGAGTTCAATAAGTTTGATGAATTCTCCACTAATGGGCATTCTCCCTAGGAACGATCCAAGTAAACATATCAACAAAAAGCCAACTCAGTGCTCAAAAGGTTTCTGAGGCTGGTAGATTGCTACTGTAATTGTTCACTTCCTGCTATAAAATGTCACATATACACAGTCCCACACCTCGTAAAAAATCTTCTGCCCTCAAAGGGAGCCTTTAGTGGATTCAATTGCACTAAATTAATTTATGAACCCTGCTGTTGGAGTCACTCACCAGCCTTATCTAAGTGGAGTTTATTTTTTTTTACTTTTAAAAAAATATTTGTACTTCTAGATAAGCAACAGATTGTTTGCCTTGCAGTGTCTGATAACACTGTTTGATTTCCCTTCTATATTTGCACAGTTTGAAATTCCCAGTAGCAACAGCAGTAAAATTAACACGTTAATTTCACTACCGTAGTGGCTTTTTAACGGCACACAAGTCTCATGTGTTAATCTCACTCGGAGATCCTTATATGTTCCAAGATCCATATAGAGTTCTTGCATATGTGCAAAACATTATTTTCTTCCATTGAGGATGTTACTACTCATATTGGATCCTTATGCAAACCTAGAAAGAGCTTGCATATACTGGAACTCCCTGTGCAAACTCCCATACCTAAAACAAGCTTCTGGGTCTAGATTTCAAGATGGTCATTCCCCTGCCTGTAACAGATGAAAATAGAAATATATGCAATTTGAAGAATATAATATTTTTTGTCGAGGTAAGCTGAGAGCACATATGAGCTCTCTTAAATTCTCAGTGACTTTCAGAAAACTTATTCACAGCAATATAAATAACATGTCTTTTTCTTCCTTATAAGGCAATACATAGAAATTTAGCATATTAATCATAAACATATAACCAACAGTATGTAAAATCTCTTTAATAGTACAGTGGTGCTATTCTGTAGCTTGTTTAATGAAAGGTCTGACCAAAACTGTAAGAGGTACAAGCAAAGTAGCATATTTGAAATGAGGTGGAGACCATGGCAAAGGTTAGATAGAAGAGTTTGTTAAAAGATGCATGATTGATTTAAGGTTTCTAATTAATTAAAACATTAATATCGAAGAGTAATACAAGTAGTCCTCGACTTACAACAGTTCATTTAGTGACTGTTTGAAGTTATAATGGCACTGAAAAAAGTGCCTTATGACTGTTTTTCACACTCCAGTGTCCTGGAGTCATGTGATCACCTTTTGCAACTTTCTGAGAAACAAAGTCAAAGCCAGATTCACTTAACAACTTTGGTGAGAAATTTTGTAAAATGGGACAAACCTCACTTAACAACTGTCTCACTTAACAGCAGAAATTTTGGGCTCAGTTATGGTTGTAAGTCAAGGACTACCTGTACTAATATCCAATAGAAAGGACATCTACGATTCATGGTACTGTGAAAAAGCTAAGATTTTAAAACCACCGTTGAAAAGAAGGGGCTTTTCAGCAACAAGGAGGAAAAGTGGAATGAGCTTCCCAAGACTCTTAAAACTAGTGTGGTTGTAATAGAAAAAGAAGACTGCAGGATACTATAGCTTGACTTCCTTTGACATGTGAAAACATCAACTGCCCTCCACTATCATCGCTAAGATAGCAACCTAGTACAGTACTACCTTATTTATATGGAATTTTAGTTTAGGGCAAGCCAAAATCGAATATTAATTTAATTTCAGCGAATGATATTTTAAATAATAAATAATAAACCTTTATTGTCAAAGTGCAACATGTGTACATTGAGATTAGCTGAGCCTCCCCCCCCCTGTGCTCTCTCTCCCCAACACACAGTGACAACAAACCCTCCATGTGAACCAACTACACCACACACCGGCCTCCCAAGTCAAAAAATCTTAGAATCAGAAAGAAACTTGGAGATCCTATGGTCTACAGCAGGGGTCTTCAAACTTGGCCCTTTTATGACTTGTGGACTTCAACTCCCAGAATTCCTCAGCCAGGCACGCCCGGGGCATGCCTGGCTGAGGAATTCTGGGAGTTGAGGTCCACAAGTCATAAAAGGGCCAAGTTTGAAGACCCCTGGTCTACAGTGTCCTCAGTTCAGGATGCAGTCCTAGAAAGGGCTCATGAAGTTGATGCCTAAATGCACGGAGTGGAAAAGAGAAATATGTGACAAAATTTGCTTTACCTGTTACTGTTTTTGGTTAACAATACAAAGTGGTGCTATTGTTCTGCTTGAGAAAGTACTTGAATAACAAAGACATAGAACAAACCATAAAAAAAGTTTTTAAGATATGCAAATTGCACATACAGAGATTGTACTTAAAAACCCAGATCACACGCTGATTGAAAAATTAACATATGTATGTAGAGAAAAAAATAATAATAAAAAGCTTACTTATAAAAGAAAAGAGATTGTACTTAAAACTGAAATATGTTTAGCCATAACTTTTCAACTTTTTATGATTATAGAAAGGAAAGATTTTATGAACCGAGAGGCTAGCCCAATTTAAAACAAGAAAATTAAATTTCAAATGAATACTAACGCTTACATATATTGACTTGTAGGAGATAAAGGATGATATTAAGCAAATACTTAACTTCCATTTGTTGCAATGGACATGGCATAGATCTGACTCATCTGGGATAATTAGATATTGCACTGCAAAAAATACTGCTTTAGATCCCAATCCAGCACATAAAGTGTGAGTAGAGCTTCAAGTATGGAACTCCTTCTCTAGGAGGTAGCAAAAGGACTTGAATCTACTGTATATTGCCCTTGAGCATGGGGTTGGACTAGAAGACCTGAAAGGTCCCTTCCAACTCTCTTATTCTGTTATTCTGATCACACTTGCATAGGCCTATTATTGTGAAATTATCAAGATGATTTCACAATGAAATATTTTCAATTCACAACACATCTCTCATTTTCTGTCCTGAAAAAGATTATATGGAAATCCATTTTGAACTTGGACACAGAAGAAAAAAGGGGACAGCTCCATGAGAAAGAGTTGAAAATGTATGGCTAATATTTTATGGAGCCTAAGTTATGTATGCTTGTGTGTTTGTGTGAGTGCACATGCCTGTATCTTGATCCATGTATATGATTTAAAATGGTAATTTCCATAAACTTTATCATGTGAAAAAAAATAACATTTTAATTTCCAGGATTGTTCTTTTTTTTTAATGAAAGTTAACCCAATTAGAGATCATTTGAATCAAAGTAGGAAATGTTTTTGTATAAAATATAAGCATTTATTCATTTTTAAAACTGCTTTTAAAGCAGAAGTCCTATCCCACTGATTTGGGACCAAGACCTTTTATACGAAATGTGACTATACAGTTATATAGGACTGCTCTCTTCATCTGGAAATAAATTGAATAATTCATTAAACAAACAAATGAATGAATCAACAAACTGACTCCTCCTCTAAAAATAGCACTACTTCTACACAAAACTATGCCACATATATTTTAAAGATAATTTAAACAAACATTTTATTGTTCTGATTGCAAATAGGCACTCTAATGTAAATGCCTGTGGGTTTAGGGATTATTTTTAAAAGGGGGATCAAATTTCTTTTATTTTTGTCAAAAGTTTTAGTTATTTAATAAGTCACATATCTCCCTTTGTGACTTTTCTGCAGAAGTAATTTACTTCAGTTAAATCATATTCAGTAAATCATGCACATCATATTTTGGTCTTGAAAGAGAAGCAACTCTATCTTCAGACCATGTTCATTTTTATTTTATCACATTTTTGCTATCACAACAATACAATCTTATTTTAACTTGATTTTTATGAAGGAAGTTATAAGATTATTTGAAATTTGGCTACAACTAATATAATACATAGATACTATCACTATGGACAATGTTTTCATTTGGCTTGAACATCTAAGTCTAGCGATGGATAGATAATCTCTCCTCACCCCCTTCCATTCAAGTAAATTATAACTCAGAAAAGTACGCCACCTCTTAGATTTCAATTTAGTTCTAATTAAACTTAGCTGACCTGGGACAATAGATTTTCATAGGCTTGAAGGCAGAATTATAGAAGTAACATTGCCATAGAGAAACATCTTTTTTATGCTACAAGTTGTCCTTACTAATGACCTTAATTGGGACTTGAATTCCATCATTAAGCTAAGCAGTCATTATATGAAACATCTCATGACCATACTATCTAGAGATGGCAGTTCCAGTAGTTCCAGTTGTGGTCATTAGGTGAGGACTGTATTGTCATTAGGCAAGGACCTCATGATTCTCCTGCCCTGTCACACATCTGCCTATCTCTTCCTCATCTCTGCTCTTTTGGTCACCCTGCACTCTGATCCCCACTGGAGACCTCATGAAGGGCCAGCAGTTGCCTCGGCCCAACAGCAGAAGGAGGAAGATATTGAAGGTCAGCTGTGCATGGCAGGAGTAGGTGACAGTGGGGGGAGCAAAAGGGCAGAGATGGGGAGAGGTAGGCAGGTTGGGGGAGTTGAAGTACACATTGTGGTCTTTAAATTCAGGCAGGTTGCCAAGTGCTCAAGTTTTGATGACATGATCATGGGGTTCATGTGTTGCAACAGCCATATCTTTGAGGACCAGTCAGAGCTACCACTTGTTCAGTTTTATCGTAACTTTAAATCAGGGGTCCCCAACCCCCAGTTTGTGGACCAGCACCACTCCATGGCATGCCAGAAACTGGGCTGCGGAAACAAGCAAAGCCCCATCCATGGGATGCAGGCAGCACACGAAACCATCCCCCCGCCAGTCCATGGATAAATCTTTTCCCACAGAACCAGTCCCTGGTGCCTGAAAGGTTGGGGACCGCTGTTTTAAATGGTTGCTGAACAAATGATTGTTAAGTGAGGACTATCTGTACTGCTTATTATTCCTCTTTAGCTTGGTTCTTTTTCTGAGCAAGATCAGACATTTTCAAACAAAGCACCTTCCTGCAGATACTAGTTTTTCTTTTATTTTCTAAAAAAATGTATTTGGCACATCAGTTTCAATTTTTATAGAATTACTTCTTACATATAAAAAGTTAGTTGGACAATAAACCAGGGCTCGGTGAGCACTACATTTGTTGGAAATAAAGAATTCATGAACTTATATGACAGAAGCAGAGATTGTGTGGTTACACTATAGGTTAAGTGTTACGCAATGCAAGAGGACAAGACAGCAAAATATATACTGGCAGAGCTCACTTAGCAACTACACTGTTTGTCTATGGAGATTTTCAGTCATCCAGATCATGGTTGTCCCAAAGGGATTTTTTCAGGAGACAACTGGACTTCCTTGTTTTTCTTTAAAGATGTTTTGCTTCTCGTCCAAGAAGCTTCTTCAGCTCTGATTACTATCTAGTCAGAGTTTAAGAAGCTTCCCCACCATCTAGTCAGAGCTGAAGAAGCTGCTTGGATAAGAAGTGAAACATCTTCAAAGAAAAACAAGGAACTCCAGTTGCCTCCTAAAAAAAGCACCTTTGGGACAACTGCACTGTTTAGCAACTGCTTCAGGTTACTACAGCACCAAAAAAAGTCATTTTACAACCAGTCCTACCATTTACAACCGTTACAGTTCCTTCTGTATCCATTAGTATGTGTACATATTGAATTCTCTGCCATTTTAAACTGCCCGACTGCAGTGGCATCTTGTTAGAAATGGAGAGGACAATTTGTCTTAAGTTTCTAGTGTAATGAGGTCTCATATCAATCAGTAATGCTAAATCCATGTATTGGTGAAGCCCTTAGAAGTCGTATAAGTGGCAACCTTGATCTACATGGCCATAGCAACCCTTTTGCATGTGTACTTCCCCGGCAAAATTACTGTTTGGGGGTAGATCAAGTGCAATTCACCCTTGCTTGGAGATCAGTACAATAAACTGCCATGAATCCTTGTCTAGAGAGGCAAAAAGATATATAAATAATGTTTGTTGTGACTAACTTTACAAATCCCACTGAATTCAGAAGTATTTAATTGTGACTACCACCCTATAGTATATCCAATCCACTATTTACCTTATGGCACCAATATCATGTTCAGTATTTTCCTGCAATAGTATTCTAACTTGGACTAGATTCCAATAGGAACGATGTAAAAAATTTTTCTCAGCTGTTGTTACTCTACTATCTTTGCCACTTATTTTCTGCTCTATTGCATAGTGGAGTCTTAACACGCCCCAACTAAACATCACTATCAATGAACTTTCTAAATAGACTTAATTATGAGTGTTTACCTATTACAGGACATGTAAATGTTGCACTGAGAAACTGGAAAAAAAAATAGAAAAAACACTGAGGAAATAATTGAAATATATAAAGGAAGGGTGGGTGCCTTCTTAAATGAACTGATGAAATTATCGACTTTAGCCTTTTTTGGATAAAATTGCATTTAGTAAAAACAAGTTAGTGAAATATTATCCAAAAGAGGTGGGGTCTCTTACTTAACTCAAATAAATAAATTTATTTAGAGTCAAAGCTGATCCATATCAGCACTAAATGACAATTTGGCAACTTCAGTATATTAATCTCTTTTCTATATGTGTCAATACCTTGCAAATTGTGGGACATTCTCTAGAAGGGGGGCAGGAGAAAGAGGGAGTTGCGTAGTATTTAAGATGTAGAAAAGCTTCATCTGAACTCAGAAAATTCCATCAGGAAAAGTGGTTTGTGGATTGCAATCTAGACATCTATTGGCTAATTATTTTTGTTCAAAACTTGAAAAGGAAAAACAACAGCAACACATCATTGCTATTTGTTTACAATGTTTTGCTCTGCAAAATGTAAGTATAGCAATAGCACTCAGTTATTATACTAATCTGAAGACTTCTCTGCTAGGCCTGGGTTTGGGAAAAAAGCTCCATACATGTCACTAGTTTTGTGTGCCTGGTCTTAAGTACTGTTGCTTTTTTTTTCTTGTAATCATTCCATTAACTTAAACACCTATTTCCAGACTATGTTGTAATTTAGGTTTATTTCCCCTTGCAGCCCAAACCCCAAAGCGCTCCACCGACACAAGCCACATTGAGGACCAGAGTCTTAAGCAAGGAACTTGCCTGCATCAGACTAACCCATGGGCAAGTTTCCTGACAATAGAGAGTAAATGACAACAACTTTTACTTTGAGGTATGACAGAGTGACTCTTGACACATTTCTCACCAATTCAATTGCATCCCAAGAAGAATATCAAAACTACCAGCTGGTGTCTTATGGCATTTTTTTTTGAATTAGTGTTGCTACCTAAAAGAAAGATTTTTCAGTGCAAGATGTTTATTTCCTTTATTTAAAAAAAGTCAGAATGTAATATAGGGTATGTTTTACATACTTCGGAGAAAATTTGAAGCGAGGCATTTTTGATGCATCCCAAGAGGTTTCGGTAAGAAAACTTGATGCACATTTACAATATCGCTTGCCTCTAACCACTACCTTTTTGCCTAAGTCCTGCATAATCTTCTCTGCAAGCTAATATGACTGTGGACTGGCTTACACTTACGTGGATGACCTCTTACAAATCTAGCATAAGTAGCCCTCCAATTTATGAATATTCTTATTTTTTTAACTGCCAAGGTGCTAAATGTTGAGATTAATGTTGATGTATTTCCCTTGTGGTCATATTTCTCACTTGTGATCAAGGAGAGAAGCACCCTAGAACTAAGGATAAATTTTCTGACAGTGAGAACAATAAACCAGTGGAACAGCTTTTCTTCAGAAGTTGTAGGTGCTCCATCACTGGAGGTTTTCAAGAAGAAATTGGACAGCCATTTGTCCAGAATGGTGTGGATCTCCTGTCTGAGCAGGGGGAAGGACTAGAAGACCTCCAAGTTCCCTTCAAACTCTGTTATTCTGTTATTCTTTTAGTTTTTTCCTAAATCCATATTCATCAAATCACTTCAGATCATGCAAGTTCTTCCTAAGTGAATGCAAAATGCACGAGCATAAATTTTTGTGCAAAAGGTTGTCCATGTTTAGATTTCTAGTTTACCATTTTCTCCCTTGTGTTCCATCAGAATACAAACTGTCATGACTTCATGACAAGTAAATAATATTTCATACTATGTATGTAACATAAGTATGTTGCAGAATTTCCTATTCCATGACTATCAAATACTTACTACTCATCAGTTATTCTCTCTATTTAGCACTCATTAGTTGCACACAGACACATAGGAAATCCCAGCAACCAAAATTTTACTGCATGTACAAAGAAGGGAAAAAAATCTCACCATTTCGCAGGTCACTCAGAATCATTTAGCCCATGTGCCAACTCTGTCCAAAAAGTTTAGCCCGGTAAACATTGTTCCATAAACAAATAGCATGCTCATGCTTCTTAAAAGCTTTTTAGTGTTTATCATGATAGGTCCAAAAATTCTCAAAAGCTAGCTGTCTGATTTCCACTTCTTCTTTTTTTTTTTTTGCATTGTATCTCTACAATTTAATTGACTGCAGGTTTTTTTTTAATGGACTCAGTCATACTGTATTGAATGAAAGCAAAAGCAATCTTTGGTTTGTAGAATGTATGGAAATATTTGCAACCCTCTTGGAACAAAATAAAAAATGTGAAACATTACTGTAAGAGGGTACCTTTCTAATGTATTTTTATGTGTAGTTTACACCTCTGTGAGGTTGAATAAATAATAATGGTTAATAAATATCTCTGTCTCGGCATCTTTTGTTCCAAATAACTCTTGATTTCTTTACTCGTAACCTGGTTGCTTTAAAACATACTTGGAGTATTTCTGGCTTTCTATCAGCCTGAGCCAAGACCACAATTTTATTGCAAACCAGCCTTCCCTAATCTGGTATTCTCCAGATCTGTTGGACAACAATTCTTAAAAATCCTTCCCTCGGGATGATGGAAAAGCACAGGGAAGTGGAAAAGTGTCATTATTTAGAAGTCATAGCTGTTGGCTGTTGATGAGAACAATGGCAGCACCTGGGATACTCTATACCAGGAGTAGGCAACCTCGGCTCTTTTATGACTCATGGACTTCAACTCCCTGGGAGTTGAAGTCCATGAGTCATAAAAGAGCCGAGGTTGCCTACCCCTGCTCTATACCTTTGATTGTTGAATAAAATGTTTCCTGTCCTTTCTAATCAAAAGCTGCAGATAAACATAATAATGTATGCTTTTGATGACAGGAATAGAAAAAAGCTCCGAAATTGCATAGAATTCTTCTTAAACACTATTGTCCCAATGGTACCACCTTAATCTGCTTAGTTTTACCATTTCTGCAAGCAATAACTGAAGGCATACAACTGTTATTATGTCAGCACAATTTCATCTTCCACTAAGTTTGAATTTATACTTACTGAGGATTGAAATTAAGAAAAAGATAGCTGTGCAGTTGAAGCAGTGATCAGCAGTGACTTGAAATTCATTTGAGCAAGAGCTCATCTGAGGCCAAATTCTCCTAAGGTCAGAATGCATTTTTGAAACATTACTCTTTCTAAAAGCAAATTCAGATGGTTGAATGCCAACAGAATTTAAGCCAAAACAGAGGCCCTCAGAAGTATCATCATGCTTTAGGAAAGTCCGAGGTTTGCAATAATACAACAAATTTTCTAGGAAAAGAAGCCTAACATGATAAAAAATAAAATATATTCTGTTATGTAGTGAGTTCTTTGTAGGCAGTAAGCAAGATGAGAGGCTACAAAAAGGAACATTGCTTGATTGAGGCAAACAGGAACAGAACTGAAACAGAGGCTTCTGCGCAGCTACTTATATGGTTGGCCACTAGGCTACGGCCAATAGGTTTAAAGGAACCCATTCCTGCCCCAAATCATCCAATGATCTTCTTGGAGACAGCAGTCTGGGGAGTCAGTGACCGTTACACAGATACACCAATTGAGCAACCTTAAGCAGCATTCAAACACACATGTGAAACAGTTCAAGTAAAATCCCAATACATTACATATTCCCAATTTTTTAAGATCATATCTTGCAAATTATAAACCATATAAAAAGGTAAAGGTTTCCCTGTGCAATTGTGTCTGACTTTAGGGGGCAGTTACCTTCCCACTGAAGTGGTACCTATTAATCTACTTGCATTTACATGCTTTTGAACTGCTAGGTTGGCAGGAGCTGGGGTAATAACAGGAGCTCACCCTGTCATGCAATGCTCAGGTCTCAAACCTGGGCTGTCAGCTTTCCAGCTGGCAAGCTCAGCGTCTTTAACCCTTGAGCCAACGCACTCCCATAAACCATATATCCTATCCAATAGTGAATTCCAGGTCATACAAACTGATTTTTTGTTAAGTGTCAGCATCTAACATAAAATAATAATGCACAGAGGAAATTTTTTGATGACTTTGTCATCAAAAGATGCAGGAAGGACCTAAAAAGAAACACTGAACAGAAACACCTGACATAGACAACTACTAGCAAAACTGGTTCCCAATGAAAGCCACAGATACAAGACATATGACCTGTGGCTTATAAGGAAGCCCAGATAAGGACATATACAAATATTTACAGAACAATTCTAATGTGCATGAATACTTTGATGGAAAATGGTTCATTGAAAAAAAACATTAATATGAAAAATAAATATCCATTATATATTTCTTTATCATTTGAGTACTCTTTCAAAATACATCAAAATCATACATTACAATTTGTATTTCTTCTAGTAAACAATTTACCAGCTAACATTCATGTATTAGTATAAATGATTTTATTTAAATTTATTCTGAAGTAAGTCTGAAGATATTTTATCCCTTTTTCCCCTTAGCAAGTGTGTTAAGAATTGTAACTTTACCATCAATATCCTTCTTGATATGGGCAACAACTGGATAGAATTATTTCTGTTACACCTGACTTGAAAAAATCCTGAAAGTATCCATTTGCTGAAATGGGAACGAAGACTGGATTTGACTGGCAGTTGCTCTGATTCAGCAGGGCTCTTCATACAAAAATCTCTGGTTTTGTTTTAACAGCCAACAATTATTAGGAATTATTATTAGTACACACTTTTGAATTTGAAATGGAAGGCTTGGACCAAATGGAAGAATATATTAATACCTATAACTTATATAATTGATGTATTGGTTCCAGTAGCATATCCTGCAGTAGATTTGCAACCTTGTGAGCAATTCTGATGGAACAGCCTGGGCCTATTTCAAATAGTATCAGATTCAAAATATCAAATTGAAAATAGGATTCAAATTGGTTCTTGACTTCCATATCTAGTTTTCCAGTGCTAATTAAAACCAAACCACAAGTAGAAGAGGAGATACTTTATCTCAATTCCTATTTTGTTCTTTACAATGAAATTAGCTAGAAGCTCCTAATTTATTAATCATTGTGGTTAATGAACAGTTGGTGAATCCTCTCTTATATACCTAATATAAATCACGTCAGCAAAGCAGGTATATAAGCAGGTATATAAAATGGTATATAAGAGGTCTTTATGAGTTTCTGTGCACTAAGTTTCACAAGTGAGTTAGCTGTGTCCCATGTTTTTAATTCAGAGGAAGAGATGTTCAGAGTGATGCCTTAAAAGAGCAGTCTGATTCCATCCATTTACTTAGTATGCTAGTGGTATATATTTGGAAAACTGCCTCTATGTGTAATCTCGAACTTTGGATAGGAGGAACAATAAAGCAAATAGAACTCACTAATGAAGGCAAATATATGTGTCCCAGGGTAATATTGCAAGATTCCAAATAGAACTTTTCCACTTCTGATGATGATTCTTTTAGATGGGAATGGAACCATCACATATCGTGCCCTATTGCTAACTCAGAGACTTATTCTAGCAATATTGCATGATGATCAATGGCATACAAGCATGAACATCAGGAGTATGTTGCTATCTATGTAACTCTATGTGATCCTCTATGTCAGAGGATCATGTGTCTTGTGCAGTGTTGTACCCAGGCTGCTGCAGTAGTTGCAGTACTATATTAGCCCCTTTCTGAACGTAAGTAAAAGGGATGTAAGTATAGCCCTTTTACTGGAATTTGCTTCCAGAAAAGGCATTCACCACATTTCTCTCCAGTAAAAATAATTTGGGCAAACAAGACTATTATATTCGCAACACTGTCCAGGACTTTACTGTTATATCCAGCCTAAAGATGACCAGCTTCTTGCAGCTATACTTTCTCTTTTCCATAGAAATATTTGCAACCTGTAATTGCTTTCCCAAAAACACAGCATCTAAGGTGTTTGTTTCTTTTCTTTTTTTTTTCAAGAGAGGTCATATCACCATCACTTTCAAACTGACTGGCATAATTCCTTCACCTAAATAAGTATGGCGGTCTTCCAAAACAGATCCAACTACACACTAATTGCTTAACAAGAGTGGGTAAAGGTCTAGAAAAGAGATAATTCATTTAATCCCCACATGCAACTTGTCTACTTCCTTGGGTGGCAACTCTGAAAATGATCCTACTACAATCCCCTAAATTGAATAGATTTTCCAGTAATTGTGATGACTAACTTGGAGTAGATGTGAGCAACTTCATTCTCAGAGTATCTTATAATTGTATTATACAACTCCCAAGAAAGCCTTGCTGGATATTTCACTTGGGTTCAGTAACACCAGAAAAGTAAGCCCTCTTTGTCATCACCACGTAAATAAAGTTGCAAGTTCTGCATCGTATTTGGTTGTATTTTCTGTATAATTGGTGCTCCCATTGTCCAGCTTCTTTGTCCAGAATTCCTTGATAAATGGAAAAGAATTTCAGGTTTTACATAATTGTAGAAAACACCTAGCGGGGAAAATGTTAGTGACCCTGCTCATCTTGTTGTACCACAATGATTCATCATATCCTCCAAATATTTTCCCATGGGGAAAATTGTTGTATTAATGGGAAGAAATTGCATTATCTGTTTTTACTACATTTTATGCATTTAATTTTTATCTTTGTTCTTCTCTCTTGTTATAAAATCTATTTAGTGGATTACAACACTCCCTAAACTAATCAGGCACTTAGTGCATAGGTTGGATGGATGGAGAGAGAGAGAATATGTGCGCAAATAAATGAGACGTTCTAACCCAACTCTGTCATGATTTAGATTTTCTCAATAAGTGTAGCCTAATTTCTCTAATGTCATGTAGCAAGAGCTCAGTCATTAGCTAGCAAGATTTCAGGGCCCAGGTTCTGGATTTAAAATGTGTTTTTAAGCACTATCAGTTCTCCTCCAAGACCAAGTGAGTCTCAGGACCTGATGCCTTAAAGAGGAAGCTGTGGGTACTTCAGTACTGGAGACTTTCAAGAAGAGACTGGACAGCCACTTGTCAGAAAAGGTATAGAGCAGTGATGGTGAACCTTTTAGAGACCGAGTGCCCAAAGGGCAACCCAAAACCCACTTATGTATCATCGGGTGCTGGGTGGGCGTGGCCCATTGGGTGGGAGTGGCCAATTGGGTGGGCATGGACCATTGGATGGGCGGGGCTGCGGTGGTAACAGCAGACTGGATGTGACTAAAAAGTTCAGTCAATCAATTCCAACTTTGCGAGATCTTTCCCCCCCCCGCAAGAAGTTGAAATTGATTGATTGATTGAACCTTTTTTTGTTTTTTGCACACGGCAGCAGAGGCCTAAAGCAAAAAGGTTTTATAAAACCCAGCTGAAGGCCTAGGAGTGGGGTGACGGCATGTGTGCCCACAGAGAGGGCTCTGCATGCCACTTGTGGCACGCGTGCCATAGGTTCACTACTACGGGTATAGAGTCTCCTACTTTAGCAGGGGGTTGGACTAGATGATCTACAAGATCCCTTCCAACACTCCTGTTTAACTTCCCCTGAGTTCACACAGACATTCAAGCCTGACATATTCACTTTGCAGACAAAATGCTGAATTGTCTTTAAAGTGACTTTGATGCTTATTTGTAGAGGAATGGGAACAACCAGCTGTCATTGAACAATTGCAGAACAAGCCAGAAACAATCAGTACTGATTGTAATGATAGCATTTGCAGCCTGCTTGGAAATCAACGTCTCCTGCTTTGGGATTAGGGAATCTTGCAATTTAGTAGGAAGTCCAAATGCTGGCTTAGCCTTCCCATTATTTTTCCAGAATATGCTAATGCCTTAACATGGTACCACTTATTACAACTTTATAAAAACAACAAAATAAAAATAGACCTCCTCCTATTATGTCTTCTGGCATAATGCCTCCATCTGTAGATGTTGCTGTTCTAGATGATGCTCTTTTTATCACTTTCTCTCCACCACCAGTGGTTTTCGGTAACTCAATAATCTGATCATTTGAGCAGATTCGTTGCTGGGCTACTGTAGCATTTCTATACACACCCGAGGAGGAGACTCAGAAGCTTTTTTGTACATAAATGTCTCCATATTGCCTGTTTCTGCAACAATCCAAGCTTGGCTATCAAAAACACAGAAGAAGATGGCAATTAAAATAGTTTCTCAATGTTAATTAGAAAATGACATATCTAACTAAAACATGCTATCTTTTTTCATACCTAAATATCCCAGTCATCTCTTTGTCAATGGATTTCTTTGCAGGCAATATTTCTACAGCTGAGTGCTTGTAAGGTTGCACAGAGGGTTTCCAGTCTTCCTGTCCCTCATCTACTTTTTCTGAAAATATTCCACATCCCTAGAAACTCAAGACTTCCCAGAATGTGGCAGTGTTTCTTTCTTCTACATGAGTTTGGCTATTGAGGGCAGACTCTTTCCTCTGAAGTTTGGAAACCGGGTACGTGACATCAACCACCATTATTTTGGCGAGTAAGAGGTTTTTATAAACTCTAAAATTATTTTAGCTATCCTACTTTTCCCCTCCATTTCTCTCATTTGGATGGAGTTTATAAGAAGTTGTCATGCTAATAAGAATGCTTTTAACAATTTGGTGTGCAGCCAAAGTCAAACTGACCTGGCTATAAGTTCAGAGAACTTGTTCTCACAAAGCATTATGGCCATATATTATTTTCTGCAACTGGAGCCAAACTGAGCCGGTTCCAGATTAACTAGAGAGGAGGTTGAAAGAATGGTTGTCAAGACAGCCACAGCAACAAGCACTGACGTCTTTAAATATCTGTTAAGAAATCTTGATTTAACCTTCCATGAGGAAGACTGGTCGGGGATTGTGGGAGACAGAGTTCATCACAATTGGGGAACACAAAAGAGAGAAAAGTTGCTATAATTAAATCAAACCATCTAGTGTTCACCTTGGATAGAGGGAGAACATCTTCCAGGACCCTAGGTATTTTGCAGACTGTCTTAGCTGGCTACAGGGAATCAGGACTCATAGATCACGCTTCACACACTAAGTTAAGCTGTTATTTGATTAGCTAAAGTTTACTGAATCAAACTTTTTAAAAATTTATTGGATTTTTTTAAAAAAAGTACAACACAGACAACTCAAAAACATTAATAAGCTACAATCCATACTGGGCAATGACATTGCACTTTCTTGAGCATTGAGAGGCAAGCAAATATTGCATCAAAACAACAAGCCAAACTGAAGCAGATTCTCAAGAGCAACAAGCAACAACAGGACAATGATGCCAACATGGTAACTGGAGCCAGCAACAAATCCAGATGACTACTTTGCCCCACATCTACACCCACAGCACCATCACAGTCCACAACAAATACACACACAAGATTAGAGGAACTTTCACATGCCATCATCTGCTACCATTGTCCTTCTGGGTTTTGCGTACGACAAATGGGGTAAACTTTGCACCAAAGAATTAAAGGATGAAAATTTGAAATCAGCATTCAAAACAAGGACATCTTAATATCAGAACATTTCAGCCTCCTAGGAAATTCCATAGCACATCTCAAAGTGACTGTTTTGGAAAATACGGGACTTTAATAACACCATCAAGTAGTAAATTATTAAACTCACATAGTTTTAGGCAGTCAAAGAAGGCCTCTACCACCACAATGAATTTTTAATGTATTATAATAGTTGATTATATAATTATTAAGAAGGTACTTGTAATCTGTCTCACCTGCACCTGTATAACCAACTTATCTCTCCCAATTTATATCCTACATCAATCTTGTCACACTACACATCTGATGAAGTGAGCTACGTGTTTCAATAAAATTTCTTAGTTTGGAAATAGTACTACCAAACTCCTAACATTTTGCCACCATAGCATAGTCTACAATGTCAGGAATATATATGAGAATGATAAAGCTCAGATGAAAGGCACATGTAAAAATATGACAGTATTTTGCCAATAAATAATATGGCAGACTGCTCAATTTGGTAAGAAGGGATTGCTCATCCGTGCAGCAGATGATCTGGGAATACTGCAATTGTTGCAAGCAGACAGAATACTAATTCAATTAACTGATGTAACCTGTCATATCAGGAGTCTGGCCTGTCAAATGAAATTTGGAAATAAGCTTTTTTTTAAAAAATGTGCATGAACATGGACAAGAATGTCACTTTTCAACAGAGTTACAGCTAATAATAGTATCTCTCTAACTGTATACCATGACCTGGATAAAAATAGAAAGTGGATACTTGCTATTAATTGCTTTTAAAAGCTGGAATGCTTACTAAGGACACATTTCACATTTATCTACTTTAGGTCCTTGGCTGAACTTCAAACGTGAAGGTAAAAGTTCACTGTAGAGTTACAGCCATAATGGCATCTTGGCAAAAAAAAAAAAAAGTCTACATCTGGCGCACATAGCATATTTTCTGAACATAAACACAATAAATGGACCCTGAACCAGTTGCAAGTATCATTTTTACCTTTTAAGCGTACACAAACACCTCCAACCAGCAGATGCCCTCTGCCCTTTATGTTGTTCAATCACACAGAATAAAGGGAAGCCAAAACGTATGCAAATTTTTATTATTATTATCAATAAAAGGATAAAAAATTCAAGAACATACACTAAAATATTTGTGGGATTTTGAAATCTGACCCAAATAGGAAAAGGCAATTTATCATGGGCATAAAAAAGCATATAAATAAATTGGAGAGTTAAAGGAAACAACACTTTTTTTCTCCATCTTCCAAATTGATGTGTAGAATCAATTGCACCAGTTTTTAAGAGGTTCTTCTTCTCCTTCTCTGAGATGTCCATCATTATTTTTGGGCCAGCAACTTTACTATGGTTTGCTTTAAAGTGCAATTTGCAACCTTGATTAAAGTGGATTTGCAAACAGTAAGTTAATATCAGTATAGGTAGAAAACAATACAGCTCCAAATATGAAAAAAAAATGTCCCTACACAAAAATTGGGGGGGAAACCATAGTGGGGGGAAAAATGCACCAGGTGCTTCTCTCATACTTTTCATTTCCCAACAAGGTTACAGCAGGAGGTTCCTCAGAAACTCCTGTGCATCATGTAAACTTTTGATGAGATGTACAAAGGCATAATAGTGTTCAAATTTCCTGTTTTTTATTATACCAATTGCCACTTCTATTTCACTTTAGAATCCACTGCTGCTAAAAAAAAGTGCTGACTGAGAACTCTGGCATCACTATGGTTTGTATTCACTAAACAGGAAACACATCTTGCTCCTGCCAAATATAATTTAAATTAGGGCCATTGTCCAGAAATGCTGTTGTGCAATAGCACATCTGTATGTTCTCCCTTCCTCAAATGGCTGGTCAGAGAGAAAAGCAAACTTTTAAATGAGCTTCCTTTGCTGCTATTAAAGAATAAACCAAGCTCTATGTTCCTGTCACTTAACTGCCTGGCTTTCAAAACAACTGTATTATCCGGCTATAGTTTGTTAAAACTTACATTTATAATTTTAAAAAAAATACTTCAGTTCAAGATTATAGGATTATGCTCATTGTATTTCAACTCATGAGTCAAAAAAACAAGATAAAGTGCAACTTTATCTGTAAAGTCTTTGCAGATCCTCTTCAGCCCTTTTGTACAGTTATTTCAGGTCAAGCTTGGACTGAGCAGAAATATGTCTAGACACATATTAGAGAGATTCAGCTAGCCCAGTAAATTCATTGTGGTTTCCCCGATTAAATTATACCTACAAAAATAAAATAGCACCTATTGTTAAAGGTTAAAGCATTCAGCATCTGTACGTTAGAAAATATATGAGTTGTCCTGGCAGTAGGAATCTAACCTGAACAATTAGCAAAATAAATTTTCTTTATAACTATAATAAAAGGGAGATAATACATTATAAGCACAAACAAAGGCTATTATGGATGTATAATTAGGTTGGATGTATGCCTAGGATGTATATGTAGATGTATAGTTAGCAATAACTTGAAAGCTTTGATGGTTACCTTTGCTATTCTTTTAATTTTTTTGATATCGTAAGCCAGGGGTGTCAAACTCAATTTCATTGAGGGCCGCATCAGCATTGCGGTTGCCCTCAGGGGGCCGAGTGGGTATGGCCAGGGTAGGCGTGGCCTACTGGGTGGGCGTGGCCAGGGTGCGTGTGGCCTACTGGGTGGGCATGGCCAGCTCTACATCATTTGCATCAAGGGTGCCTATGGGGGCCTGGGCAGGAGTGGGACAGATCTGAGGGTCAAGGCAGTCGGGGCCGTTCCCTCACTGTTTCCAGGATGGCTTCGTGGGCCGCATGAAACCACGGGCCGAATCCGGCCTCCGGGCCTTGTGTTTGACATGTCTGTCATAAGCCATCATTTGTTTAACTTCAGTTTAACTGATAGTGTGCCCAACTTGCTAAGCATAAACTGTGATCAATCATCCACAATGCCTGTATACAAGAAAAGTATTAGGCCATAAAGAAGCAAATTGCCTCATGATTTAATGTAACGTGAACCCATGTTAGCATCATCTGACATTGAAGTCATAATCTGCAATGCATCTATGGGGTTCAAGATGAAGTGTGCCAGCTTAAAATTCTGAACAGTAGGTTTTCCATTGCTTCCAGATTATTATTTTTTTGCTGTTAATGGCAGAGGGGAAGATGAAAGTTGAGGGTAGTGGCTTGCCTTCAATCCCTAGGAAAGAGTTTTGATACATGTGTGAAATGTCTGTTGACTTGTCTTTGATCTCAGTCTCCACTGAACATGATCAGACAACAGCTTCTTTAATTTTATCTTGACCAGGAACAAAAGTTGTTGCATAGATGAGTAGCTAGGAATATGAAGGTTGTCTGTTCCCAGAAGCTTTCCAATACTGGTTGTCAGGTGGAATTTGTGGATATTTTAGGAGTCCTTCTGGATTCTTGCTGATGTTGATGTGCAACCTTGGCCAGGAGTGCCTTTGCACAAATACATCTGGTTCATTGATTTTGGATTTAGAGGCCCTTTTTGCAGTCACTCATGTCTTAGTCACATCTCATTTAGACTCACTGTAACATACTCTACATGGAGTTGCCCTGAAGACCACTTTGAAGTTTCAGATGAACAGTGGCGTAGCGTGGGTTGTCAGCACCCGGGGCAAGGCAACCGGAAGCGGAAATAGAGGGGCGGGCGGGCGGTGACGTCATGGCACTGCTGAAAAGACGCACCCCGCAGCGGCGTAGACTTTCCAAGAAGAGTCGTGCGCATGCGGGATGCTTCCGGGTCCCTCTCGAGGGCGGCTGGGCGGGGCTCCGACCTGCAAGAGCCGCTGCATTCAAGCTCGCACGTGAGCCCCGCTAAATAAAGCCACGCATGCGCACGAAGCTAGGCCGGCCGGCCAGCGGGTCCGTCTTCGCTCGGCCAAACCTGCCAGGGCGCCTGCGGGGCGCTTGCGGTTGGCCTGAGCCTGGGCGGAGAGTTGGCCACTTCTATTTATTTTATTCAGTTTATGTGGCCGCCCATCTCACCTGCCGGACTCATTTCGCTTTGCAAGAAAGAGCAGCTCGAGAGCGGAGCCAAGCAAACTCTGTGCAGCCCTTGGGGCTCCCTGAGCAGCTCAGTGCGAGCGCGCCCCCCCAAATGTTGCGCCCGGTGCGGCCAGCCCCCCCTGCACCCCCCACGCTACGCCACTGCAGATGAATCAGAATTTGGTAGTTCATAGTTATGGTTGGTTTACTGGTTTGACACCTCTACTTCTCAAGCTACCTTGGTTGCTGGTTGGCTTCTGAGTAGAGTTCAAGGCATTGGTTGTCATCTAAAGCTTTTCACAGCTTTGAAGTAGAAAAATCTTTCTCTGATTATTTCTGCCTAGTGCCTATGTTAAAATCTGGTAGAGACCAAAATCTTCAGATCACAAAATTAGAGCAAAATTATTTTGGGAATCTCAGAGACATGATTTCTCTATAGCCAGTCATGACTTATGGCAGACATGTCAAACACAAGGCCCGGGGGCCGGATCCGGCCCGTGAAATGGTTTCATGTGGCCCGCGAAGCCATCCTGGAAACAGTGAGGGAACGGCCCCCACTATCTTGGCCCTGGCCCAGAGACCCTCCTTCTGCCAGAGACCCTCAGATCTGTCCCACTCCTGCCCAGGACCCCATAGGCACCCTTGATGCGAACGATGGAGAGCTGGCCATGCCCACCCAGTAGGCCATACGCACTCTAGCCATGCCCACCCAGTAGGCCATGCCCACCCAGGCCACGCCCACCCGGCCCCCTGAGGGCAGCCGCAATGCTGATGCGGCCCTCAATGAAATTGAGTTTGACACCCCTGACTTATGGAATTATATTCCCCCTGAAATCCATTTCATTTCAAGCCTTTTGCCCTAGAGAAAAGCCCCAAATTCCTGACTTTTCATAACTCCTGAGACAGTATGATTTATGATACCACATGACATAAGTTACTTTGTATTGTTTTCCTGTTATATGTGAATGACATTTTCTTTATTATTGGCTGTGTGACACCACATCATTAGCCCTGTTGATCTGGTTCATACAATTAGTTATGAACAGAATGATTGTCCTAGTTTAACCAAATGTTGGTTTATCCAATTAAGCCAATTTTTATGTTATTCATTAGCACACTGAACCTAACTCTCAAAGGTTGAGTTTCCAAAGGCTATACTAGGCTAAAATGTGATTAGTTAGTTTGTAGGTCAGTGTAAATATAGCTATTCGGGCACAAAATAACCAGACAAATTTTAAGCACACTAGGATTCCATGAGGATTTGAATGAAATTCTTTGTGAATAAATGGGGGGGACCCAAACCTCTCTAGAAGGGACCTTTTGTTTTTGTTTCTTTTAAGTGTTAAAATACAATGGAAAAGGCACAGCTTGCTATCTAATATTTAGAAGTCCACTTTCTTGATCGGGGATTCTGAGATTTTTTTTTCTAAGCATTTCTGTGGCTTGAAGAGGATTGAAAACCCCTAGTTTAGAATGAATCTCTTTGAAAATTGAAGTGGGCAGGAACTTGGCAATAAAACAGGAGATATCAGCAGACACATTGACACTTATAGGAGTTAAGTGAAACCAGGAGATTTCAGGGATGGCTTTGTGACTTTGTTACTTGAGAATGAAACTACAAAGACTTTGCTTTTATATGAAGACAATTGCATACACTAGACTTCTTCCAAAATCCCAATTATTTATTAAGAAATCTCTATCAAAAGCTATGGATAAAAAAGGTAAAGGTAAAGGTTCCCCTGCACATGCGTGCTAGTCGTTTCCGACTCTAGGGGCCGGTACTCATCTCCGTTTCAAAGCCGAAGAGCCAGCGCTTGTCCGAGGACCTCTCCGTGGTCATGTGGCTGGTATGACTAGACGCCAAAGGCGCACGGAACACTGTTACCTTCCCACCGGAGTAGTCCCTATTTTTCTACTTGCATTTTTACGTGCTTTCGAACTGCTAGGTTGGCAGAAGCTGGGACGAGTAACAGGCGCTCACTCTGTTACGCGGCACTCGGGATTCGACCCGCCAAACTGCCGATCTTCTGATCGACAAGCTCAGTGTCCTAACCCACTGAGCCACCGTGTCCCTTCAAGCTATGGATATTTAGGGATAAAAAAGACCCTTCAGCATTATCTCTAAGTGCACAATCATCTGGAAGAAAACCAAGATACCAAATCAGTACACATGTCAGGACATACTAAGATAGGTAAGTGATCAGGCAACCTTATTAAAAAAACATATTAGAAATAAAATGCCTTTGCATATACAAAAAAATAAAGTTTAACTGTACAAAGAAAACATTAAACCAGTGAAAAAGGAACATATTACAAATGCATATTTATATGTAACATACTATCCTGCTGCTGGCATCTGCTTCAGGATAGATCTAACAATAATTGTGAATAAACCTATTTCTCTCTATGGGCCTTCTTTACTCATTGAGTGTGGAGCAAGCTGAGAATTTTGCAAATTATTATTCTATCTAAATCATAATTGGAATGGCAGATATTCAAGCTCAACCATCTTTATACTATTCCGTTGCAAAATGTGTGCTCTTGCTTCTTCTTATTTATTTAAATTTGAAGGCCACCCAAGTCTCAGAAAACTCTGGGCATATTATATTTCAAGAATGTCATTGCTTCTTTCTGTTTTCTTATTTGGTCTGTTACTATTCTCTTAGTCAAAAGCCACTTTTTCTTGTCATTTAACTTTAGACCAATAGAAAATATGTCCCAGAACTGTTGAACAATACAAGACTGTGCCAAAATATTAGAAATGAGCTGTCAGCTACAAATTTACATATTCACTTATGAAAGGCTGATTTTGCTGTTGGAAATGTGCTGTGAAAAGATATAGCAAACTTTTACATTAAAATCTCTTTTCTATGTTCTGAATAAATTAGGTATGTAAAATGTTGAAAAATCCAACTCAACAGCTACTAAAATCAGAGTGTTACTTTCAGGACAAAGGACTCTTCATAGTAAAGCTGAATTTCCAAATAAATTGTGTTTGGAAGCTGCACTGTTCACCTATTCCCAGCTGCTCTTTGCTGTTTGCAATGCTCAACACAATTTCAAATCATCTGTAAAAAATCAACTCTAGTCTTTAGAGTTTTTGGTAGAAAAATGAAACACTCCTGCCAGGTTTTTTTTTCCTTTTTTTCTTTTTGGCTGATGGAGAAGCTTTGACTACCAGCCAGATTAACATTACCAGACCACTTTTTTTTAAAAAAAAAAACAAAACAGCCTAGATTTTCATGAAATCGTTAAACATTTATCTCCTTCCTTTAATTATATAAAAAGTAGTAGATGGCCTTGTAGAGAAAAAAGAAAGTTCAGCTGGAAAAGACCCAGATTTTTTCTGTCTGTTCTGTTTCTGCACATGGAATTACTTTTGAGTAAAAATGCCTTTAGTCACATTCAGTGAGTGATAACTAAAATCCGAAACAAATGTTCTAAATCTACAATACATGTATGCTCGTGCTCATTTTGATAATTAGGAATTGATAACTTTTCCTGGGTGATGAGTCTATCATCTACTAACACTGAAGTTTGTCTACTACAGAGATCAACATATAAACAGCTACTCAGTACAATAAGAATACAAGAATTGCAAGTCTGAAGATCTAAAAATAAGATTATTCAAAGCAACATACAGTATAACATGTGAAGTAGTTTGTGAAGACGAATATTCAGTTGAGAACGTGTCTGCCCAAGGAAGCTGTGGGTTGAAGGAAAAAGAGAAAATTTAGGATAGTCTAGGGAAAAAAAAACACACATTCTGCTGGTCCACAAGCATCGAATCATTTTGAAAGGCTCATGCAAACACATAAACAGAGCCTAGAAGCAGATCATGTAACCCAGCAAGAACCTGCAGCATGGGCAGCTCTGAGGAGGGCCCAGCGAAGTACTATCAGTTGACTTCTGCCCATAGTCTCACCCAATAAAGCAATCTTGGGTTGCATGATAACAATGATGATGATGATGATGATGATGATTTACTAAATGTGTATGTCACTTGACTCACAACAATCAAAGAAATTATAATAAAACATAATAACAAATAAAGAAAAAAATATGACAAATTAAATTAAGTGAAGGTGTCACTCTCTCCCACTGAAGGCCTGGGTGAAGAGCCAGGTCTTCAGGACTCTTCTGAAGAACAGTAGAGTATGTTCAGATTCCATCTGAATCTCAATTCAGAGGGCAGATGTTGCTTCAGAGAAGAGATGCTTCCAAGTTCTAAGAGATGACACTGTTTGACTGAAGGAATCTGAAGTGAGCCAATCTTGCAGAATCAAATCAGCTGGGAAGATGTTATGGGAGACAAGTGGTCCCTCAGTTAATAAGGTCCTATGCTGTTTCTGGAACACAACTTTATTTCTGGCTGGAGCTTTGATACAATTAATTTATTTGTCACATTTTTATGGCTACTCATCTCACACAAAGTGACTGGGAGGCATAAAATAAAACCTACTGTTAAATTATATGAAGCCTGATTTTTTCCCCAATAGGCGTTTTTTCCTGGAAACCGGAAACACCAGAAACTGGCAAAAAAAATCCCAAATCATGGTCATGTGACCACAAGACACTGCAAATGGCTACAAAGGTGTGTGAGTTGTCAAACAACCAAAATGGAATCACGTGACCACAGCAAGGGAAGCAACCATTGTAACTGTGTCATAAGCCAGCAGTCCCCAATGTTTCCAGGTTGGCCGCCCAGCACAGATGGAGAGAAGAGGGGATGGTTTTGTGTGAGGAACAGATGCGCATGTGCACGCACATGACTTCATTTGTGTAACTGGCATGCATTTGTGTTTGCTGCTCACACAAATCGGGCTGCAAGCACAAGCACCCACAACTCACGCGATAAGGTCTGCGAGTGCAAGTGTTCTTCAAATGTGCAAGTGGGGATGCACGTGCACACATGCTCACCCACCGTTTGCACAGCCTGGTTCTGAATGGGTCGTAGCCTGGTAGTGGGCCACAGCCCAGAGGTTGGGGAACCCCTGTCATAAGCAGCTTTGGGAGGAGGGACCCTTTGTAATTTTGAATGGTCATTAAGGTGACCAGTCATAAGTTGAAGGCTGCCTGTATCTTCTTCCACAAATTATTTTCTTTTCTGTCTAGTCAGTCAGCCCCCCATTCTAGATCCAATATGGTCAGGATTCAGACCTTTTACTCTTGTTTAATGTTTTTTGTCAGGACCAGGATAGAGTGTGACTGTCCTAGTTTTGTAGGACCTCTTGATACCACCAGCCAAGGTATTGTCCTGGATGAAATACAAGGGTTAGATAAGTGTTTGTGTTAATTGGGAGGCTGTACTCTGGTTCTCCTCATTTCTGAATGGCCAATTCCAGTTGGTTTTGGTGAGTGAAAAAAGTCAAGACTTTGGCTATATTATAAGGTGCTATAAGGAAACGCTATGCTGCTGTTGTCATGGTGTGATGTCATGCTGTCAACTTTCAAACGATCTCGGCTGCTGTTTAACATCTACATGAGGCCTCTGAGGGAAGTCATCCATTGGCAAGATAAAAAATAAACCAAATATGCTGTATCCCAAGTCAAGCAGAAGTTGTAACTTGGTGCTTTGATCTTGAGGTCTAGATATGAAGAAATAAGCAAAATCTACTAAGATGATAGATTCTAATGAAGGAGAATATTTGTAGCTCAGGGGTCCTTGGTGTTCTCTGAGCTTGCTTGTTTTCTTGCAGATGTTTCATTAACCTAACTAGGTAACATCATCAGTGCTAGTCCATTGACTAGTCCAGGGGTAGGCAACCTTGGCTCTTTTATGACTTGTGGACTTCAACTCCCAGAATTCCTGAGCCAGCATGGCTCAACTTGGAAACTCTCCCTGTCTCCTCAACATGGCTGGCTCAGGAATTCAAGGACCCCATATGATAGATTCTGAAACTGCGTGTGTCCAGAGATAATCAATCTTTGATTCTGGATGGATAGTGCCATCTCATATGGAGCTTGAGTTGTTAATAATACTAACTGTTCTGAAAATAGAGTGGTGCATAAGTTGTATAAGGTCCTAAATTAGATATAATTGCATGCAGAAATGGAACTTAGTTCTAGATCAGACATGTCAAACGCATGATGTCATGTGATGTTGCGCAATGTATTGGGAGTTTTGCGGCTTCTGGATGACACATCTGGCCCACGGGCTGGCAGTTTGACACCCCTGTTCTAGATTAACTTGAATATATTTGCTAGTGTATAATACCAGAATACAAACAGACTTGAACATTGGGTGCTATCTAATAAAATGAAATTCAGTGGTGAAAAATGTAAGGTTCTACATTTAGGCAAGAAAAACCAAATGCACAGGTATAGTATAGGTTGTACCTTGCTAAATAGTAGCAACTGTGAGAGGGATCTTGGAATCCTAGTGGACAATCACTTAAATATGAGCCAGCAGTGTGTTGCAGCTGCCAAAAAAGCCAACACAGTCCTAGGCTGCATTAACAGAGGGATAGAATCAAGATCACATGAAGGGTTAATACCACTTTACAATACCTTGGTAAGGCCACACTTGGAATACTGCATCCAGTTTTGGTCACCAAGATGTAAAAAAGATCTTGAGACTCTAGAAAGAGTACGGAATTGGTGAGGGCAAGGATGATCTAATTCCAGGCAGAGAAACAGTGTAAAATGCCCACAAATTATAAGTTTTTAATAAATGAAGCAGCTGCTATTTTTACTTCTTGGAAGTTTCCCTGCTTTTCTGCTTTTGCGAAAGTCAAGCATTCCTTCAACTTCTAATCCACCCTTGGCTTTCATGTACCCCCACAGAGATCCTAAGCCTCTGTGATCTGCTGCTTCTTCAAATGTGCCTCACAGAATAAACAGCTGGGCCACTGCAGATTTGACAGTATAACCCCATGTGAGAGGGTTATCCCATCCATAAAACTCATCAAAGCTTCCTCAGGTATACTATTCACTGCCTTTGTACATATTGTGTGGTGAGGTGAGATAAACATCTGATTCCCAGATTTATACTGACTTGACTATACAGAACTGCATCTTCAAAGCAGTGCTGTATTAATCAGTATTGTTGGCAGGTTTATTTACACATTTTTATGTAATTTACACATTTTACACATTGAATTGTGTAATTTACACAATTTACACATTAAGCAGAACTGGAATAGAAGGCATCTTCAGACAGACGATGGTCTTATTAATAGCTACAGGACTGAATTCTGTAAATTGCCACATATAACAATCCTAAAATTGCCCCAACACCAACAGCTTTTATATAAAAATATCCCTTCCATACATTTGAATTTACTTACATCTTAAAAGTCCTGAAGACATGGTTCTATCAGCAGACCAATCAAGGTTTGAGGGAGTAGGGTTTAGGGGTTTTGGATAGTGGATTTTTAATGTTGTAAGCTGGCCAGTAAAACATCAAAGCTTTTTTTTTAATTTTTAATGTTGTAAGCTGGCCAGAGGGACGCGGTGGCTCAGTGGATTAGGACGCTGAGCTTGTCGATCAGAAGGTCGGCAGTTTGGCGGGTCGAATCCCGAGTGCCGCGTAACAGAGTGAGCGCCTGTTACTCGTCCCAGCTTCTGCCAACCTAGCAGTTCGAAAGCACATAAAAATGCGAGTAGAAAAATAGGGACCACTCCGGTGGGAAGGTAACAGCGTTCCGTGTGCCTTTGGCATCTAGTCATGCCGGCAACATGACCACGGAGATGTCCTCGGACAAGCGCTGGCTCTTCGGCTTTGAAACGGAGATGAGCACCGGCCCCTAGAGTCGGAAACGACTAGCACGCATGTGCGGGGGAACCTTTACCTTTACCTAAGTGGGCCAGAGTCATGGATGGCCAAATAAACTTGTTTAATAAATAATGCTTCAGTAATGGTCCTGATCTCTAATGGCTCCTATTCAGCTAAATAAGTGTGATCTTGTCAGTGGATGCTTAGAAAGTTTGATGCAAAAATAGATGTTTTTTTGTACAAATTGCAAATACTCCCTTTATTTAAATTATTTTATTGTCACCTTCCCTGCCATCATGAGTCGTCTCTCACTTTCAAATCTACCAGGTCAAACATGCTGAAGGAAAACATCTCTGTAAGAACAGCTTTTCTCCTTTCCCACCCTGCTTCCTTCTTTCTGATGTGAGAGATTCATGACCTAATTAAAATCAAATCATTTAGAACCATTTATTAAACATGGATTCTTGGATCGTTCCTAGTTAGAAAGTAAGTATATTACAAACCTGGTTCAATGAGTCACAATAACCTCCTAAGTCCATGTAAATTCACAAATTTCTGTTTCAGAATATGCTACATGTGACAATAGCCTGAAGAGGGAATTGCATTCAGTATTTGTTTGCAACTGTGCTGGTGTATCTTTGCTTTTCATTCAGCAGAGCTTTTGCAATGAGCAAAATCATCTCTATATATGAACCCATCCCTAATGAATGGGAAGTATATTAAACTATGTGGGGAAAGTTGATCTCTTTTGGTTTGCATGCTTATCATCATCTCAACATTAGCCTATCTTCAGTTATTTGGCAATATGAAATTTAGTGTGAGTTCTCAAAGAACATATATTTCAATCAGAATAGAGCTGGAATGGACCTTGGAGGTCTTCTAGTCCAATCCTCTGCTCTTCTGGTCCAACCCTTTCAGATAGGTGGCTGTTCATGCATTTCTTAAAAACCTCCAGTAATGGAGCACCCACAACTTCTGATGGCAAGCTGTTCCACTGGTTAATTGTTCTCACTGTTAGGAAGATTCTCCTTAATTCCAGGTTGCTTCTCTCCTTGATTAGTTTCTTGGAAACTACTTCCAAGCTATATGAAGAAAGATATTTGAAGAAATGAATTTTCTCTGTCTTTTAGTGAATGTTATAACATATGAAAGATGTTAGGCAGTGACTGCAAGTAGTCCTCGACTTAGGACAGGTCACCTAATGACCATTTGACGTTACTTGAATTTATTTGAATCCTTTCCCCACCTCCAGGGCTACCTATGACCCAGATTCAAAGCACTGACAGCTGCCCTGGGTCAAATGATCACATTTTGGGGGCTCAGCAATCAGCCCTCATTTTGCTGCGTCCCACTATCACATGATTGCAAATTACAAGATTTTTGTCCAGAAAGCAATGCTTACTTCTGGTTTCCAGCAAAAAACACCCATTGCAGAAAATGGATTTGCTTAACAACTGCCACAAAAACAGTCATAAAACTGGGTGCAGTCATATGGTGACCTACTTAACGATTGGCATGACTTATGATTATAATCCTCGATTCAATTATGGTCATCAGAATCTCAGAATCTCTCTTGCTGCCATGAACTTAGGTTCAAAAAGAGTATTTATTTTATTTTATTTTTTACCAAGAATGACTTGCAATAAGTACATAGACAGAAATTCTTAGAACAAACTGGCTTACTTGGGAAATATTTTACTTTCATAAAGTACTAAAGTACTCTTAATAGTTCTGGGCTATAAATGATTAAACCAGAGAAAAGGAAATTGCAAAGGATTACAAAAAATACAAAACTATACGTGGTAATGTAGACTACATTTGCTGAAACACTGTTTATTAATATTGATCTTTCTCCACTTATTTATATTTTAGGAAAATGGTCACTGCTTTTTTTTAAAGAAATATGCCATTTTCACTTTTTTTGGAATAATTTTGGTTTACTATTTAATGTTAGAGTTCTTCATACTAAAGAATATTTGTGAAACCTAAGCAGGAAAGGGGATTATGTTGAAATTTAGACCTCTGGGACAAAACTATTATACTCTGTGTGCCAGTATTGGATGCTACCTTAGTAATATTATTCAACAACTCGGGACAGGGGTTGTTCCTCTGTCCTAGTCCTATTAGATCTCTCAGCGGCTTTTGATACCTTCGACCATGGTATCCTACTGTGGCGTCTCAGGGGGTTGGGAGTGGGAGGCACCGTTTTACGGTGGTTCTCCTCCTATCTCCTGGGCCGCTCGCAGTCGGTGTTGACAGGAGGGCAGAGATCCACCCCGAGGCCTCTCGCTTGTGGAGTTCCTCAGGGGTCGGTTCTCTCGCCCCTCCTGTTCAACATCTATATGAAGCCGCTGGGTGAGATCATTCATGGTTTTAGGGTGGGGTATCATCAGTACACTGATGATACCCAACTTTTTCTTTCCACCCCAAACCAACCCAGCGATGCCCTTGCCGTGATGTCCCGTTGCCTGGAGTTGGTCCAGGTCTGGATGGGGAGAAACAGGCTTTGTCTCAATCCTGCCAAGACTGAGTGGCTGTGCATACTGGCATCTCGGGTTAACCAGACTCTTCCACCTTTAACAATGGGGGGTGAGGTGTTACGGCCTGTTGATAGGGCTCGCAACTTGGGCGTCCTCCTGGATTCACGGCTCAATTTTGAAGACCACATAGGAGCCGTGACCAGGAGGGCTTTTGCCTAGGTTCGCCTGGTGTGCCAGTTGCGACCCTACCTGGACCGAGATGCCCTATGCACAGTCACTCATGCGCTCGTGACCTCCCGTTTAGACTACTGCAATGCTCTCTACATGGGGCTGCCTTGATAGAAATTGACTCAGAAACAGAACTCGTTAAGGATTGTATGATCAAATGGGCCCAAAATATCCAAGAAGTTATTACAATGGACACATGGGAAAGGATTTGGGTGAGGAACGTAAAATTCACACAAGCTCAAAATTTAAGAGAAAATTTTTATAAAATGTTTTACAGATGGCATTTAGATCCTAAAAAGCTGGCAAGTATGTATCCGAACTATCAGCCTAAATGCTGGAGGTGTGGTGAAGAAGATGCAACATATTTTCATATATGGTGGACTTGTAAAAAGGTTAAGGCCTTTTGGATAAAAATTTGGTGGAACATGCAGAAGATTTTCAAGCAAAGGATAAAGTTTTGTCCGCAACTTTTTTTGTTGGGTATAATTACAGATGCTACGGTTGTGGACACTAAGCTGATGTTGAATTTAATTACGGCAGCAAGACTCTTAATAGGCCAATATTGGAAGAAGGAGGAACTGCCGACTGTAGAAGAATGGACTTTAAAGGTTTCTGACCTGGCAGAGATGGCAAAGATCTCGGCTTATTTGAAAGATCACTCGCAAGAACGTTATGTTATGGAGTGGAGAAAATGGATTGAGTATATCCAGAACAAATATGGGACTAAGAAGTTTCATGTAGCATTTGAATAAGTCTTCCTTTTTTCTCTCCTCTTTTTTTCTCTTTTCCTTTTTTTATATATCTTATATTAATAGTGTTTGTAACTACCCTATATGAGCTAGAGAGAGATGGATTTCAGAGTTTATGGTTGTTAGCATATGAATGTTTACGATTGGTTTTTTTTTGTTCTTTATACCTTGTACTTAGCTCTGGGAAGTCGGGGGGGAGGGGGGGAGGGGTAGGGAGGGAGGGATAGGGGAGGGCTAGGGGGGATTGTTAAAGATAAAATGTATGATAAAACTTTTCAATAAAAAAAAAACAACTCGGGACAGGGGTTGTTCCTCTGTCCTAGTCCTATTAGATCTCTCAGCGGCTTTTGATACCATCGACCATGGTATCCTACTGCGGCGTCTCAGGGGGTTGGGAGTGGGAGGCACCGTTTTACGGTGGTTCTCCTCCTATCTCCTGGGCCGCTCGCAGTCGGTGTTGACAGGAGGGCAGAGATCCACCCCGAGGCCTCTCGCTTGTGGAGTTCCTCAGGGGTCGGTTCTCTCGCCCCTCCTGTTCAACATCTATATGACGCCGCTGGGTGAGATCATTCATGGTTTTGGGGTGGGGTATCATCCTGATGATACACTGATGATACACTGATCATACACTGATGATACACTGATGATACCCAACTTTTTCTTTCCACCCCAAACCATCCCAGCGATGCCCTTGCCGTGATGTCCCGTTGCCTGGAGTTGGTCCAGGTCTGGATGGGGAGAAACAGGCTTTGTCTCAATCCTGCCAAGACTGAGTGGCTGTGCATACTGGCATCTCGGGTTAACCAGACTCTTCCACCTTTAACAATGGGGGGTGAGGTGTTACGGCCTGTTGATAGGGCTCGCAACTTGGGCATCCTCCTGGATTCACGGCTCAATTTTGAAGACCACATAGGAGCCGTGACCAGGAGGGCTTTTGCCCAGGTTCGCCTAGTGCGCCAGTTGCGACCCTACCTGGACCGAGATGCCCTATGCACAGTCACTCATGCGCTCGTGACCTCCCGTTTAGACTACTGCAATGCTCTCTACATGGGGCTGCCCTTGAGGACCACCCGAAGGCTTCAGCTGGTGCAGAATGCGGCCGCACGAGTTGTGATGGGGGTTTCCCGATACTCCCATGTAACACCTCTACTCCACGAGCTGCATTGGCTCCCGGATGCCCTCCGGGTGAGATTCAAGGTGCTGGTGATGACCTATAAAGCACTAAATGGCTTGGGTCCAGGATATCTGAGGGAATACCTGCTGCCAGCATCTTCGTCCAGTGCGCTCCCACAGGGAGGGTCTTCTCAGGGTGCCGCCGGTAAAAGATTGCCGGCAGATAACACCCAGGGGGAGGGCCTTCTCAGTGGGTGCACCTGCCCTCTTGAACCAGCTGCCCGTGGAGCTTAGGACTGCCCCCGACGTTCGTTCATTTTGCCGGGACCTGAAGACCTGGCTCTTCGAGCTCTCCGGCCCAAGCTGAGAATTTTAATTTTAATTGGGGTTTTTATTTTTTCAGGGATTGATTTAATCTTTTTAATTGTTTTAACTTTTGTATCGTTCTTTGTTTTAAATACCCTGTAAACCACCCTGAGTCCTCTGGGAAAGGGCGGTATATAAATCCAATAAAATAAATAAATAAATAAACTGTTTTGGAGGCAAAAAATGTTTTATATTGAATCTTATCCACCTTTTGGATATTGTTCTGTATGAATCTAACAATATGCTTAATTAATAGCTCCTTTTGAGGAGCACAAAAAAGCCAATTCTCCTCTAGGGAGTTTAGATTAGAGTTGGAGGTTATGATGAAGCTTACTTGGGTGCTACTTATGACCTGGGTTTAAAGTTTCAACAATAGGCTTCACCGTGTTTGTGTTACCAAACTTCAGGCATTCAGCAACTTGCGATGCCCTGCAGTCACGTGACTATGCTTTCCGAGTTTTGCCAAAACCTGCATTTACTTCTGGTTTTTGGCAAAACTGTGCAAACCATTGGTTCACTTAACATCCATGGTGTTTGCTTAATGACCATAGCATTTGCTTTGCAACCAAGTTCACTTAACAACTGTCACAAAAAATGTCACAAAATCAGGTTGTGATGGTTATGATAAAACATATGCCAGGTAGCTCTCCAGCTTGGTAACGACCGCAGTAGTAGTACTTGTATGTATAGGTAGTCTTTGTCTTATGATCATAATTGAGCTAGAATTATGATCATTAAGCAAGTCATCACATGACCAACTTGGTTTTACATATTTTTAATATTAAGCGGTTGTGGTGGCTGTAATGTGAACTCATCATTCGTAATTGGTGAGTTTTGGTGGAAACTGGAAATAAACTCCGCTTTCACCAAAAGAGATCATAAATCAGTCATGTTAATGTGATTCGTTTGCTAAGCATTCAAAATGCAATCACATGACCAAATGGTGTTAAGGCATCAGAATTTCAGATCTAGGTCACAAGTAGCTTTCTTGGGGCCCATCGTAACTTTTAATGGTAACTAAGCAAGGATTTCCTGTAGAGAATAGCCCATTGAATAAGATCTTAGATGGTGACATCTTTAATGTATAGAATTTCAGTATACTCCTTCCATCCTGGTTTACTCTTTTTAAATCATTGACCATCTTTCCATTACCACTCTTTAGCATATCAGTTCAAGGTTGCAAGATATTTTAGAAGATTTTCCTTGTGTTTCTGTGTACGCTGCCATTTTCAGTGTCCTTACAGATGTTATTAAATAACGGCTTCTCATCTAACAGCTGTCTGAAATTCTTTAAGTTCCTTCCCGAGACCTTTGTCTTTCTTGGCTTTGATTTCCCTTTTCTTCTTGGCAATTTTTACCATTTGTTCTGACATCCAATTTGCTATCTTTTGTATCTAGGTCTTTGGCAGTCCCTTTTCATCCTTAACAATTTCTTTGATTTCATTCCATAGTTCCTGTCCTATCACTGAGATTCAGCACTTCAAAGAGATTCTGGAAGTCCTCTCTAAAATTGGTAGGGTATATGTTCAAAATGTTGGCATTATTCTTTTGCCTTAGTTCAACTGGAACATGCACATGAACAGTTTGTGATTTATTTCACAGTCAAGTTTCAGGCTTAAAATGTATTGTTTTATGACCCATGTTTGTTGATTATAACTCTTAGTGAGCATATAAATAACCTCCATGATGATCTGTACCTAATCTGATCTTCCAAAAGCACATCCATTGCCATTCTGAGTCCATCCACCAGCTTGTTTGGCAGCCTTGTATTTTTCCCCTACAGTCTATTGAATAAGAACTTAAATATCTAATTTAATTAATCATCCTTTTTTCATGATTCATTATTTGTGCAAACTGGTATGTACATTCTTTATTGAATCTCTGATTGAAGCTTAGTACAGTTAATTCAGATGCCATTACCTGAATTATTCCTATATTTTTTGGCTTATTCTATTGTTTGATATCTTCTAATCTATAGCCAGAAGTTTTCTAAGGAGAAACTTGTAAAACAATGTCTTTGTCATATCTGAATATTGTGCTCTCCAAACATCAGCAACAATCACTGCAAAAATAGATCACAACCAACTGAATAATAATGTGCCATCAAGTTGATACTGACTCTTAGTTACCATGTAGATAAATTATAAATTACAACCAAAGGACAATAATAAAGACCTCAAAGGTATATCAAACATGCCATAAACTTAAAAGTTTAAAAGACCAACCCAGATTTTATGGGGAAAAGACTAGATTGTGAAAATAAGATTTTACATCTTTCTGGAAGCAAAGATGGTGGAGCAGTGGGATAATGCCTCCTTAAGTAACACCAGCTGCCTGCAATTAGTTTAGGTTCGAGTCCCACCAGGCTCAAGGTTGACTCAGCCTCCCATTCTTCCGAGGTAGGTAAAATGAGGACCCCGATTGTTGGGGGCAATAAGCTGACTTTGTAAAAATGCCGCTTGGGGCCCCCCCGAAAGCCCTAATAAGCAGGCATATACATAGAATGAAGGCTATTGCTAAGCACATTGATTTGTGCTTTAGATTGTAAGCCGCCCTGAGTCTTCGGAGAAGGGCGGTATATAAATGGGATTTTAAAAAAAAACATTCACAGTCCTGACAGTGTTACTGAAAATATCCAAGTGAGTTGCAGCCAAGTGTCCAAGATAAAAACTACGCATTGCATAAGGATGGGGTATTCTAAATGAAGATCAATATTTTTGAATTCTGTTCCAGAAATGCTCCTCCATGTACCTTTTCACATGTTTATCCCTTTGTGGAGCAAAGGTGGAACAATTCAAAATCTCAGACAAAGCTGCTTGAGAAAAACATTAGACAGACACAAAGCCAAGTTATTCCTCACTCTTGTCACTATTCCTATATCAAATCTGTCTCCTCTGAACACTTATAAGACAAAGGTGGGCTTTGCAACTCGTTTAAATAATATTCTCTCCTAAGGAAGCAGGAGTCATGGCATCTAATTCAAAATTAAAGCATGTCTGACGTATTTAAAATTATATCTATGACCCCTTATTTTTATGCACATGTATGAAACTTTTTGTCTGGGTAAGTAGAAAGGTTTGAATTCTCTTTAAGATAAAGTTTACTTGCTTAAGACTTTTCCTCACAGAGACTGTTTTTCTCTTACTTCTCAAGAAGTGTTTTTAAAGAATGAATAATAAAGATTATTTGCCTTTTTCTACACATGCACAAATTAATTCTTTCCTGAGACTGTGTGAAGTGGAATTTAAAGATTAGTTTAAAACTCAGAAGAAAATTGTCCTGTGGCATTTGGTAAGATAATCCAAGGTATACAATGAATGTATTAAAAAGCAGCTCATCACCTACGGTTTGGAACAAAAGACATGTAATGATATACAAAAGGTCAGTCCTCTTTACTCATAGTTCTTTGAAAAAGGCATAAGCCATTGAAGTGGTATCTATTCAGTCCACAAGCTATATAATACCATTTTTCTGACCATGCGCTATTTTCAAATTAGCCTCATTTAAGTAATATTTAGTTTGCTCACTTCCATGCAAACATCTAAATATTGGAGAATGTGTATCTCATCCCATGTATTACTATTAATTTTTTCTCTTTTGTCTCAAGGTTCTTTGCTTTCTGTTTCTAAGTCTATGAGAAAAGCAGAAGATAATATGCTGCTAAGCACATTCAGCCTTGGAAAGATAACGCAGAATGGTGACAAAGCTGGAAAGTCTTTTGAGCGTTATAAAATGGAGGACAGCAGTTTTTTGGATGAAGACCGAAACCCACATTTCTCAGTGAGTTTTCTCTGTGTAGCTATTGTCTAACACAAATTAGCATTCTGGACCATAAATTTGTAACAAAACATTGGGATAGGTTATTTCAGATATGCCAATATATAGAACTATGGGGGCGCAGTGGTTAGAATGCATATTGCCAGCAGTTGAATTCTGATCAGTTGAAGATTGACTCAGCTTTCCATCCTTCCAAGGTCAGTAAAATAAGGACCCAAATTGTTGGGGGCAATATGCTGGCTCTGTAAGCCGCTTACAGATGGCTGCAAAGCACTGTGAAACAGTATATAAGACTAAGTGCTATTGCTATATAATTAAAATATGAAATATGATTTGAAGTGGCTATCATCCTAAAATCAAAGAAAACAGAATGCTGTGCTTTGAATATTTGAAAATACTAATATTGTATTTTCAGTCTTAAGGGCTTAAATATAGAGCCTTGGTGGAGCAGTGGGCTAATGCCTCCTTAAGTAACACCAGCTGCCTGCAATTAGTGCAGGTTCGCATCCCACCAGGCTCAAGGTTGACTCAGCCTTCCATCCTTCCGAGGTAGGTAAAATGAGGACCCAGATTGTTGGGGGCAATTAAGCAGACTTTGTAATAATGCCGCTTGGGGTGTGTGTGTGAAAGCCCTAATAAGCAGGCATATACATAGAATGAAGGCTACTGCTAAGCTTGTAAGCCGCCCTGAGTCTTCGGAGAAGGGCGGGATATAAATGGAATTAAAATAAAATAAAATAAATAAATAAAATGAAATATATGCCTTTCAGCTTTAATTTAATAACGAATCTGAATGCTGCTCTTATCATCAATACTTAAATTTACAAAGAAAAAGTCCTTTAAGATTTTGGCCTCATCAAACTTAATTAAACAAAATCAATGTTATTTAGTATTAACATCCCTGGGATATGTATTAAGATACGTCTTGCTTTGAAAAAACCCTGGTTTGACTCTTTGATTTTAAGCTAAAAATTAAACTTCAAGATAGCTTATGCTGCAATCAGAAGATAACTCTTTTCTGAAAATGACTCATTAGTGGGTTAAGGTCTAGAATATTTTTATTTTGAATATTTTGCATCTACTTTTCTTTTGAGTGCAGAATATAGGTTATAAACATGTCACTAACTATGGCCACCCACAGAGCCTAAGTGTTAAGCAACTTCCTTATTTTGAACTGGAGGGACCTATGACTTTTCCATCAAATGCTGAGGTTGAAAAAATTGAATCAATACAAGATCGGCGTGAGACAGGAAGTGATGAAAACTCGGCTAACTTGCCTGTTGGAAGAAGAGATTTTGACAGTAAGCTATATTTTCATGTTATTGCAAAACAGTAATATTACCTTAATTTGCTGAAAGAGTAATTATAACTGTTGAAATGAATAACTGTGGCCACCATTTCTCCAATGATAAGCAGCAGCACTCTAGGTAGAGTTCAAGGCAAATTCTCAAATTTCTCAGCTGGTTGTAGTTCACTTAGTGAAAGTTACAATGGCACTATAATGTTACCCATGACCATTTTTCATTTTTTTCATTTTTCATTTTTACAACTTTTACAGCATCCCCATGATCATGTGATCAAAATTAAGATGCTTGGCAACTGGTTCATATTTGTGACCGTTGCTGTATTCCAAGGTCACGTGATCACCTTTTGAGGTCCAACAAGCAAAGTCAATGGGGAAAACAGATTCACTTAACAATCGGATTACTAACCTAACTGCAGGAATTCACTTAACAACTGTAGCAAGGTCATAAAACAGAGCAAACCTACTTATCAAATGTCTCACTTAACAACAGAAATTTTGGGCTCAATTGTGGTCATAAGTGTGGCACATGCTGCCCATCATTTCCTTTTGGGCAGTTGTCCCTAAGCTATAATAGCAGCCGTGGGCCACTTTAATTTGTCAGCATTCCTCATGCTGCTGGGCCAGTGGTGGAAGTTGCAAGGAGCATCCAGCCAGAGAGAAAGAGAATTGGCAGACTGATGCCTCCAGGTTAGTTCCATTGTCCAGGTGCCCAAACATAAGTTTTCCTAAGTTGGTCTAGCAGGAGTGACCCAATCACTTCTCCCTCCTCTCCCTTGAGCTGTCTTGTTTCATCATCTTTTTCAATGCATTCACACAAAAGGTAGTCAAGCTTCAAACTCCTGAAGACTTGGGTTGCCTTAGACACCAGCTAATTTTTTAGCTTAAGCCTGCGCGGGAATAAACCCGTGTTTCATTCACCCATGTATATTCAGTTTCATCTCTACATATGTACACAGATAAAACTATATTGAGCTGCCACCTGTTTATGATCAAAGGACAAATGTAGCAATCAATCATTCTTCAGTATATGCTTCTCTGAAAAAGAAAGGGTTGTTGTTGTTTTTTCTCAGTCTTTAAAAATTGTAGGGTTCCATTCAGTCTTTTTAAAAGAGTGACTGGTTAAATGTAAGATTAAAAAAAGCTAACATGTTTTCTAAATATTTATTAGAAAAAATGAGTTTAAAATTCAAACAAGTGAAAATTTACAACATGCCATGACAGAGGACAATGTAGTTAAACTTGTTTACAAAAGCATGTACTTGACAGTCAAAACCACAATTTTTTTTGTGTTTTCTTTAGTGCTCAGATGTATGCTGGGAAGAGTCTATCGACCTTGTTGGCAAGCCTAAAATGACCCTGAAGTGCATCACTTGGAAAAGACAAACCCTTTCCTTGATGAGTCACAGAAACTGCAGTTGTGGTTAAAATATTGCTGTGTTTGTAGAGATTCTAAATATTTCTATGTCAGAATGCAACCTGTACAAGTGTAAAGTTACAGTGCATCATTAAACTGTGAATTCTGCATAAAAGTTGATGATTTAATTTTTGCAAGTACAGTATATATAAAACTTCTGCATAATCGTGATTGCAATGGTAAACTTAACACGAGTCAATTTTTTTGTCTTTTCAATCCACTGACATTTACAACCTAAAGAACTGAGTTAGTTTCGCTTGCCCAGTAATAAGCTTATTTTTGGCTATAGCCTTTTTGGATTTTCTGGTTTCTTTTAGTTTGCTGTCCAAACTATCTTGGCATTTCACCGCAGTCTTTGGTTTCTTATGGTATATATGCTGGGGTGTTTCATTTTCGTTAGTGAATATGACATTTTCACTAATTCTGTCCACCAGTTTCCTCTTTGGGTTCTCGTTCTCTGGCCGGCAACTTAATTTTCCGATTTCTTTTCTTGTCCTTCCGTTCTGACAAACACTTCCAGAACCAGTTCCGAGTATAGTATTTTCAAGTGATGAATTCAGGCTTTCTGAGGGTTAAGAAAACAAAACATTTTATAAAGGAAAAAGACTACATTATTTTTTAAATTGTTTTTGTTGCACACTAGTCACCATTGATAATTTTCAAAAGAGACAGTGTTCTTGTAAATTGAGTTAACTAAATCTAATTAGTAGAGATCATTAGTTGAAAACAACATTATACAATCTGAGCCATCGCCCTTGACATAAAAAACACTTCAGCAACCACGTCAGAAAATAAACATGTAAAAAAACAAAAGTACAAGAAACCATTCATTTTAAAAGCATGTGCAAATTATTGTAAAATATGAATAGGATTTTGATGCAGGGTCCAATCACCGAAAGGTATTACCCAAGCATACTTTATCAGCCATTTAGCTAGATAAATACAACAAGTCAATCTCGTAATGATACAGGTGGCAGCAGATATTAATTGAGGAAAAAACAACAGCAGAGTCGTGGAAATGTTCAAGATAAATGAACTGATAACTGCATAAGCTTTTATGACTATGGGAACTGCTGCAGTGTATCAATGTTCCCTAAGTTAACATCCGAGATATTTTTTTGCAGCACTTTCAATGAGGTTTCAGTTATTTACCTCTAAAAGCAAACAAAGAAAATGCCCTGAAACAGCAATATGCAATGCTATTTTCAAATCTTAAAAGTTTGATTCCCTGTGTTTCATCATGCTCTAGGTCAAGTGATTGGATCTCCACAGAGTCTGTTCTAAAAATAGTGCTACTTTATGTGGTCAGAGATGATTCTGTGTCAGGAAAGAATAGAGTGTGAAACCAGTGAGTGATGCAAGGATAAGTGGGCATACTTGGATACAAAGTGAGCAAAGGTGCTTCAAGACTGGTACTGACAACCTGACTGCATCTGTCAGTAGCATCTTCCTTATGCTTACTTGGTAGCCATAGGAGTTCATGGAAATGCAAGTTTTGAGTTCAGGAGGCATTAAGGAGACATGTAGTCACAATCTGTCAGTGCCTCCTTAACTGAAATGAATTTTCTTGACCCCCACACAACTACCATGCAAACTCTGGAAAAGATAAGAGCTCCAGTAAAAAACAGCCAACGGGTACAAGTGAGGTCATCACGCTAAACTCCAACTGCCCTTTCCTGTTTTGGAGCCTAATATAACACACAAGTTACTCAAGATAGTGAAAACCAACATTAACTGAAAAGAGATTGAAAAAAGATCTGTGAACACAGGGTGTAATGGGGGGGGCGCTAACAATATGATTTCACATTACACATTCAGAGAAATAATAATTGATTTTATATACACATTTACGTGTGTATAAAGGGTTGCAGCCTGAATTGGATTTAATAAAAAGGAAAAAGATAGTGGACATGATGAACAACACAATAATTTTCCTGGTTTTGAGGAAATGCAAAATTAATGGCAGATGGAAAAAATATGTAAAACAAAGTAACGACCCTGCTAGTCGTGTCCAACTCTAGGGGCAGTGTTCATCTCCAATTCATACCCAAAGAGCCAGTGTTGTCTGAGGACGCTTCCTTGGTCATGTGGCTGGCATGATTATACGCAGAAGGCACATGGAATGCTGTTGCCTTCCCATCAAAGTGGTACTTATTTATCTACTTGTATTTGCATGCTTTCAAACTGCTAGGTTGGCAGCATGCACTTGCTGGACCATCTTAAAGAAGCTTGGGTGTGTTTTTTTTCATGACAGTCACTTGATCCCAGAAAAATGTTTAAGGAAGCAATGGCATGGAATTGTTAGCTTTGTGGCAATAGTATTTCAAAATAGATTCCAAGAATGCCACATATATTAGGTTGATTTAGAAAGCCCCAGAGTTTTCATAATAGACATGAAGTCCTTAAATGATTTTCTCAGCATGGACAAAAAAGTTTCACTGCATCATCCTGGAGTTCCTCAACTCTACCTTGGTGAGTTACATCATTAAGAATGATTCACTAGAAATACTATGTTGTATCTCTTTACCCCTATATCAGTTACATGAACTCAAAACTGATATTAGATTATGAGTTAACATAATAGGCAAAAATTATGGGGATTATGGGGAAGCTGAGTTCCACCACATGCTTATTGGACCCGTGCCCTTCTTGGCTGGTTTACGCAGCTAGGGAGAGGACACGAGGCTGGCTCCAGGCGGTTATATCTGCTTCTTTGAGTGAGGGTTATTTCCCCACCGTCTTGAAGGAGGCGGTGGTGAGACCTCTCCTCAAGAAGCCTGCCTTGGACCCAGCTGTATTGAACAACTTCCGTCCAGTCTCCAACCTTCGCTTTCTTGCGAAGGTTGTTGAGAGTGTGGTGGCGCATCAGCTCCCTCTGGTCCTGGATGAAGCGGATTATCTGGACCCTTACCAATCGGGTTTCAGGCCCGGGCACAGCACGGAGACGGCATTGGTCGCTCTGGTGAATGATCTCTGGAGGGCTCGGGATAGGGGGTATTCCTCTGTCCTAGTCCTATTAGACCTCTCGGCGGCTTTTGATACCATCGACCATGGTATCCTGCTGCAGCGTCTCAGGGGATTGGGAGTGGGAGGCACGGTTTTTCAGTGGTTCTCCTCCTATCTCCTGGGACGCTCGCAGTCGGTGTTGGCAGGGGGGCAGAGGTCGACCCCTAGGACTCTCGCTTGTGGAGTTCCTCAGGGGTCGGTCCTCTCGCCTCTCCTGTTCAACATCTATATGAAGCCGCTGGGTGAGATCATTCGTGGTTTTGGAGTTGGGTATCATCAATATGCTGATGATACCCAACTTTTTATTTCGACCCCAAACCACCCCAGTGATGCCCTCGCTGTGATGTCCCGTTGCCTGGAGGCGGTTCGGGTCTGGATGGGGAGGAACAGACTTCAACTCAACCCTGACAAGACTGAGTGGCTGTACATTCCGGCTTCCCGAGACACCTGGGATGTTCCACCTCTTTCTATGGGGGGTGAGCTTTTACCCCCTGTGGATAGGGCTCGCAACTTGGGAGTCCTCCTAGATTCACGACTCACTTTGGAGGATCACATAGTGGCCGTGACTAGGGGGGCTTTTGCCCAGGTTCGCCTGGTGCGCCAGTTGCGGCCCTATCTGGATCGGGAGGCCTTGTGTACGGTCACTCATGCGCTCGTGACCTCTCGCCTAGACTACTGTAACGCTCTCTACATGGGACTTCCCTTGAAGACTACTCGGAGGCTCCAACTGGTACAGAATGCGGCCGCGAGAGTTGTCTTGGGAGTTTCCCGGTACTCCCATGTTACACCTTTGCTCCGTGAGCTGCATTGGTTGCCAGTTGTCTTCCGGGTAAGGTTCAAGGTTTTGGTTATGATCTTTAAGTCCCTACATGGCATGGGTCCGCGATACCTCGAGGACCACCTGCTGCCGGCGTCGACTCCCCTCCGCCCTGTGCGCGCCCACAGAGAGGGCCTCCTCAGGGTGCCTCCTGTCAAGGAATGTCGACTGGTGGCCCCCAGGGGGAGGGCCTTCTCTGTGGGTGCTCCGGCGTTATGGAATCAACTGCCGGTCGAGCTCCGGATGGCATCAGACCTCCGATCCTTCCGTCGCGGGTTGAAGACCCATTTATTTGAACTAGCGGGTCTGGCCTGATGGGGGTACTTGGGTTTTTTATTGGTTTGTTTTAGTATTCTGGTTTTAACTTGGGCATTAATTTAATTATTTTTTAATGTTTGTATTGGTGTTTATATTTATGCCCTGTGAACCGCCCTGAGTCCCTTTGGGAGAAGGGCGGTATAAAAATCTCAATAAATTAAATTAAATTAAATTAAAAACATATCCAGTCCTCCAATCTAGGTTGATACTTGATCAGACTCACAAAACATAGTCAGATCAAGTTCACCTGGTTTATCTATGTAAGAACTGGTAATAACCCCACTGGCTTTCTCACTGTGCATGAAGACTTATTATGGCCCAACTTAATATTTAAATGCACCACTACAAGACTAGAAGGCAGATTGGTCAGGTGGCCTTAATCTTGAAAAATGAAGAGGAACCAAAACACAAAATAACTTAGAAGCAACTAACCAAAGTTCTTCTTAGCTAACCTTAGTCTCTCCCACAATGACATACTTCCACCCACCCCATATTACCTCTTAATCTCTTTCTCTCTACTCTTGCCCAGGCCACATCATGCTATCATGTACTGCCAATAATTAGCTCTTGAAAGACAACCAACCAACAAGCAAGTAACAGTTCAGCAGTAATTAAAACAAAATTATCTGCCTGGCATGCCATCAGCTTTGTGGTTTTGCCCTTTGGTAATCTCATCATGTCCTTATCACTCCTGAACAGCAAATCTTTGTATTTTTTCTGCCCTACAATTGTTGAAGAAAATGTCAGTTTCAGACCTCTCTAGAAGTAGCAACAAGATCTTTGTGGTGTACTTTGTCGCTAGAATGTAGCAAACTAAAAATTAGTCTAACTTGTTTTGTTTTGTTTTACAAAACTTGTCTTTTTTACAAAGATGGCACATTTTGTGCTGCAAAACAGTATTAAAGATCTAAATTTTCACTCAGATGTAGAACTACGGGTGATTTCAGGACAATATTGATCATTCTCATACTACCATTGTAAAGAAAGTATGGGAAATGACCAGGATGGGCCCGAGGGAGAGGTCAAATGCATCATTAGTCTCAAGTCCCTTCCCACAAGAGATTTAAGGCTAGCCTACTTTGAATTCCATTGACTCTTATCTACTTTTGCTCTGACATTAGTAGTTCAGATTCTTGTAGAGATCATAAGCTTGCAATAAACCTTTATATTCATCTGGACTTCCTGATTTTCCCATTCTTGACATTAAGTTAAGTTGCCAGAGGGAAAGACTGCCTACAGTTTTGGGAAAGCAAGACTTTTTAAACAAATACAACAAAATAAATAAAATAAAATAAAATAATAAAATAAAATAAAATAATACAATAAAATAATACAATAAAATAATAAAATAAATAAAATAAAATAAAATAAAATAAAATAAAATAAAATAACTAGGTAAGTGCATGCTGGCTACAAAAAGCTGATAGATTCAGAGACAACATAACATTGAGTATCAACTGTAGAGGGACACTTGGCAGGGAAAGACTGACCGCCATCATGCCTTGCTCTGGGCTTCCTGTGGCACCTGATCCGCCACTGCAGGTGCTGAGATATGTCAAGTAGACCACTTATTTCTACATTTGTATAGCAATTATTTCATTTATTTGGGGGGTGTTCAGTTAACTGATAGCATACTTATTCATTCTGGTCAATAAATGAGGAGGCAGAGAAGCAGATATTGCTGACTGAATTTACCTGAAGTTGATCTGTCATCCGTATGAGAAGCTGCTGTTTTTTGGAGTGCTGAGGATACATATGTTAGGACAGGAGATGAAACGAAGGGTTGATTCTTTGGCTTGATTATTTGATCATCTTTGTAAGTGCAAGCAAACTGAGATCTAATTAAAGGTTGCTTCAACTAAAAAGGAAGTAGATCAATATGAATTATAATGTATAATGGTGAAGACAAGATTTTTTTAACCCACTAGCAATAGCAATAACAAAATCCTGGCATTTTTTTTTCTTTTTTTAAATTCACTTGCTGGAATAATTAATTATATGCCTAAAATTACTATATAATTCCTTGTATTTCACGTGAAAAAACAACCATGTTAAAAGTGTTTTAGAAAGCTGAAACCTTTTTTTGGTTTTTTGAAAGGATTCCCATAAGTTCATTAAAAAGAATCTTTTTTCCACTGTATGCAAACATAGATGTATATAAACAAACCTAGGTCAGATATAAGCCATGTTCACGTATTGCACTAAGTCAAGACTTCTTTAGTCAAGAGTTACTAAATCAGTCACACTTGGCACAACATTTATAAAGCACAATGACTGTATTCATATAACAGACTAACACAAATCCATATTGACATTATGCAGTATCTTGGTGTGATGTACGAACAAAAGTCACAAAGGTCTCTTTCAGAAAAAAGCAGGTAGAGCCAAGAAGAAAGGTAGGGTCCAGAGAAAGAAGGGACAAATTCGTGCAAGTTGAACCACCTTCAACTGGTTCTTTGGTAAGCCATTCTTGACTTAATTAACAGGCAGGGAGATTAAAAAGATTTAAATATATGTAAAACTATAGCAAATGTATTTATATTTTATTCTGCCCTGTGAACCGCCCTGAGTCCTCAGGGAGAAGGGCGGTATATAAATGTTATTAAATTAAATTAAATTAAATATTGTATTTTTGTTATTGTTGCAATAATTAATAGATGAACAATGGGTGTAGCTTCTTATGCACAAGCAGCTGAAGTAACTAATGTTCACCAAGATGTTATATTACAGAAGCTATCAAAAATGGAATCTGGGCATTTCTAAGCTGTAATCTTACAGAACCCAATGTTTTGGAAATATGGGAAAGGAGGTTTTCCACTTTATGTTTATTTTGAACCTAAAAAAGACGGTGTGTGTGTGTGTGTGTGAAGAGAAATACTCCTTTTCACACAGAAGCAAGCTTTTTTTCCCTTCCATTTTCTGGCTTTGTTTTCATAACATCCCCCTGCACTACTTGAGGTGGTGAGGAGATATAATCAGTGTAAGGGCAAATGTTCACAAGCTTAGGGGAAAAGGGGATTGTTAGAATAAAATTCAAAGGTACCAATCACTTCTGCTAGGAAACAAAAGACTCTCAAGCCATTGCAATGTAAAGGCAGGAGAAAAAAATGTAGGATTTTATCTTGGGGCTGGCAATATGTAAGTCATGAAGTGCTGCTTTTCTTTCTTAGGGCTTTTCTAGAATCAATAATAATAATAATAATAATAATAATAATAATAATAATAATAATAATAATAATAATAATAATAATAATAGTAGTAGTAGTAGTAGTAGTGGTAGTAGTAGTAGTAGTAGTAAAGTTGGAAGGGACCTTGGAGATCTTCCAGTCCAACCCCTTGCTCAAGCAGGAAAACCTATACCATTTCATACAAATAGTTGTCCAGTCTCTTAAAAACTTCCATTGCAGGAGCATTCACAACTTCTGGAGGCAGGTTGTTTCACTGATTAATTGTTCTAAATCCCAGGAAATTTCTCCTTAGTTCTAGGTTGCTTCTCTCCTTGACTAGTTTCCATCCATTGCTTCGTGTCCTGCCTTCAGGTGATTGGAGAATAGCTTAACTCCCTCTTCTTTGTGGCAGCCCCTAGTCCTTCTCTTCATACATACCCAATTCCAGCAACCGTTCCTTATATGTTTTAGCCTCCAGTCCCCTAATCATCTTTGTTGGTCTTCTCTGTACTCTTTCTAGAGTCTCAACATCTTTTTTACATTGTGGTGACCAAACTGGATGCAGTATTCCAGATGTGGCCATACCAAGGCATTATAAAATGGTATTAACACTTCACATGATCTTGATTCTATCCCTCTGTTAATGCAGCCTACCACTGTGTTGGTTTTTTTGGCAGCTGCAGCACACTACTGGCTCATATTTAATTGATTGTACACTAGGACTCCGAGATCCTTCTCACAGTTACTAGTACTGAGCAAGGTAGCACCATACTGTAGCTGTGCATTTGGTTTTTCGTGTCTAAATGTAGAACTATTTCTACATTTACTATTTTCACCATTGAATTTCATTTTGTTAGATAGCGCCCAATGTTCAAATCTGTCAAGATCCTCCTTGTATCTTAAGCCTATCTTCTGGAGTGTTGGCTATTCCTGAAAGGTTGGTGTCATCTGCAAATTTGATGAGGTCCCCATAAAAATAAGTATCTTTATGTTTAAACCTCTGGCTGAAAACCTTCTAGTTCAAGTAGGACAACATTAACAGCAATTCTGCCTTAACATCGTTAGTGACCCTCCTGGACAACAGACTTATTTCCATCTAGAGGTAACCTATTCCTACCTGTTAAAAACAAACAAACCTAGAAAATAGAACAGTAGCATCATCTTTCTAAGCTGGATCAAACAAGGATACATGGCCAGATGAGCTAATTCTACTTAATGGTAATATTATATTAACAGAAAATCTTGCAAATTTATTAAAATATATCCCCCCCTGCTGCTCCGTTTTACACCAAAAAAACTAGGGAGGGTCCCTTCTGAGCTGCATTCTTGCTGTAGGGTAAGTTGCTTTTTATCTGCCCATTCCCTTGGCTGTGTCTCTTCTCTCCATAGCTGAAGGTCAGTCCCACATACCATTACAAGTAGTATGCCAGAATGCATAAACAACAACATTTAGATTTCAATAGAAGCTTCATCTTGTGGGGGAGTGGGGGTGGCAAGGGAGATTTATGGTTAATCTACCTTAATTTTTTCACACACTGCCATTTGAATCCGCTGTCTCAGAGCTTTGGGAGAAAATCCACTGGACTGTGTTGGAGATCTGTATTAATATTTGAACAAAATACAAACAACTGTAAGGTAAAAGGTAAAGGTTCCCCCCCGCACATGCATCCTAGTCATTTCCAACTCTAGGGATCGGTGCTCATCTCCGTTTCAAAGCCGAAGAGCCAGCACTTGTCCGAGGACGTCTCCGTCGTCATGTGGCCAGCATGACTAGACGCCAAAGGCGCACGGAACGCTGTTACCTTCCCACCGTAGTGGTCCCTATTTTTCTACTTGCATTTTTACTTGCTTTCGAACAGCTAGGTTGGCAGAAGCTGGGACGAGTAACAGGCGCTCACTCTGTTACACGGTACTCGGGATTTGACCCGCCAAACTGCTGACCTTCTGATCGACAAACTCAGCGTCCTAACCCACTGAGCCACCCCGTCCCTTACAAACAACTGTAGTAAGCATGAAATATGTTAGCTACTAGACTTATAGGATATGCATTTATAGATTTAAAATATTTGTTAATACATTAAATGAAGTACATGACCACAACCCTTATAAAGTAAAACTAACTAACCAAAGAATTCTGAAATTCAGAACCTTTGTTTAATCCATTTTGAGAAAGCCAATTTACTTAGATAAAGGGTCCCACTATAAAATGAAAGATTCTGTGGATGCTTTACTGCCATATATGCATACAGACTCCTATATGTATACTGTGACTGATTGGGTCAACTAAAAATTAGATATCTGGTTATTCTTCCTTATTCTTTCACTTTTTTTTATTGAAAAGTTTTAACATACATTTTATCTTTAACAGTCCCCCCTCCCCCTCCCCTACCCCTCCCTCCCTGCCCCTCTCCCCCTCTCCCCCCCCCCCCCGACTTCCCAGAGCTAAGTACAAGGTATAAGAACAAAAAACAATCATAAACATCCATATGCTAACAACCATAAACTCTAAAATCTATCACTCTCTAGCTCATATAGGATAACTACAAACACTATTAATATAAAATATATAAAAAAAGAAAAAAGAGAAAAGAAAGGAAGACTTATTCAAATGCTACATAAAACTTTTTAGTCCCATATTTGTTCTGGATATACTCAATCCATTTTCTCCACTCCATAATATAACGTTCTTGCGAGTGATCTTTCAAATAAGCCGAAATCTTTGCCATCTCTGCCAGGTCACTTATTCTTTCACTTTTTATACTGTTCACAATTCAAATATTTCTCCTATTTTCTGCTACTGAAATAATCTCTTATGGTCAGGCCTAAGTTCTATATTCAGAAAGGAAGAATCAGTAGCATTATAACTTTGCAGCTAGAATCACCTATCCAGTTTTTAGCAACGTAAGACTAATTTTGATAGGTAATTATTTTTAACATTCAGATCATATCCTGAGGTCCTAAGTATTGTATCTCATCCAATTTTCCTTTGTAACAGCCATGACAGAATATTGATTGAGAACAGAATTTTGACAGATAGCATTCCAAAAAGCTGATGTTTCTAATGCAGAATAATCCACCATTCTAAAAGTTGCAGACCTCTGGATTCATTTGTGACCTTAGCCCTCCATGTACTCTATTCTAGCTCTCTGCAAACTATTAATTCTGACAAATGCAATCTTTTCCCAATTTTTGGCAGCTACTAAGCAAAGCAAAAATGGGGGGGAGGGAGGGAGGAATGGAGTGATCAAAAAGAGAATGAAAGCATGCTGAGCAAGGCTTGTGCAACTCTTTCCAACTTAATAGCTGCCTGCTCTGATCATTGATTGAGAGGGAAGAAAGTGGGGAGGGGTTAGAATTCAGATGGCAACATTCCAAGAGGATCCCAACTTCCTTCTCACTCTCTGGGGAAATGCACTGGAGAAATTTTCAAGATTTTCATACCATTACCTCCATCCTTCTTTTGTTCCACACACATATACACCAAATTTGAGCCCACACACTTCGGTTTTCAGAAAGTTATATTAGTGACTGTTAGACATAAATCCAAACCTTCTTCTATAATTCTTTCAAACATTCCTCTAGACTGGATAGAATAAACAAGGTAAGGAGCCAGAACATAGCTTCTGGGATTTTTTTCCAACTGATTTATCAACAATAGTCACAGAAGACATCTATATTTTCAGTAATATGTTGCATCTGTTTGTGTATGTTTCTGATCTCCCTACTGTCTTGTGTCTGGGTTTTGTGCACAGTAGAAAACACAAAGTGGGCAGAATATACAAATAGTTCTTGACTTAAGTCTGATCATTTAGCAATGATCTGGTTACAACAAACCTGAAAGAGTTACCGTACTAATGATCCAGTTGTGAATTTCTGATGGCCATCCCCTCCCAGAGTTATATGATCACACTTTGGGTGCTTGGCAACTGGTCAACATTTATGACCATTTGTAATCACATTATGACCATTTGTAAACACATTTATGACCATTTGTAATCATGTAACTGTGATTTGCAATTTTGCCAGAAACGGAATTTATTTCCGGTTTCCAGCAAAAATGCCCCATAGTGAACCATGGGTTTGCTTAATAATGGCAGCATTCGCTTTATGACTGTTACATTCAGTTAAGAATTGTTGCAAGAAGGGTTGTAAAATCAGGTGCGGTCACATGATGACCTGCTTAATTACCATCCTGACTTACGAGTGCAATTGCAGGTTGAATTATGATTGTAAGTGGAGGACTACCTGTATTCTGCTCAGGGTCATGTGACTGGAAAAAAAAGAGGGGGCTTAGAATGAAGCAGTTAGCAATATTCCAAGCCGCTTGTTGATTGTCTCCTTCGTAGAGATGAGTTGGGAATTATTTTCAGGGAACTTTTTTCCCCAACAACCTAAAAGCCAGATTTGGCCCTTTTTCAAGCTCAACATTTCTTTTGCTGGCTTCTCCTCAGACACCAAATTTTTGGTGTTTAGTTTTTGGAGAGTTATCCTGCTGATGGACAGACAGAAAGTGTAGCATCATACATTCTACATAATTTCTTAATTATAGCAGGGGCGTCAAACTGCCAGCCTGCAGGCTGGACACGTCACGCGGAAGCCACACCCACCCCATTGCTGGCAATAGCAAAACAGTCCCGATACATCGCGCGATATCACGTGACGTTGCGAGTTCATGTCTGCTCTATAGGGTTGGAAGAAATAAAAACGAGTGGTAGAAAGACACATTGAAAAAGTGGAATTATTCACTTTCAGTTTTGGCTTTCATCAGCATCAGCATTACTACGTAGTTTCCCAGATATCTTCTGCAAAATAGTTTTCTTCACAAAACAAAGACGGAATCTATCACATTATCATTATCAGCATCCTTAGAACTTACTTGAACAATAACATGGTAGAAGGAAATCCAAATTCTTCATCAAATAACAAGAGAGCTTTGTTGCTGAAAGGAGAATGACTAGCTGCTTCATCTAAAACAGCCAATAAGGACTTCACAGTATCTCTGCCACGGTAAACAGTGTCATGGTTTATAGAATGTAGTTTTGGCTAAAAATTAAAATAACTTTATTAGCTATACTCTATGATAAGTTTATTAGCTACATTAGAGCACACTGAAGGAGTTTGATCATAGATTTCATATTATCTTACTTCCAATCCAATCACGTTCACATGATACAAATTTTCTCTTAAACCCTGAACTGCAATATCTGAAATATTATTCATATCTGTTTTGGTTTGGTTTTAATAGTAGGCACATTTCTGTAGGAAACAATCTAATGCAGATTTATCAGATAAAATTTCCTCATGGTAGAAATCTTCATGAATCAAGTGGATTTGTATAATTCAAGGCAAGTGCATACAAACAGGGTACAAGAAGCAGTAAGGTGTACAGGCTGGTGTCTATACAAGCAAAGAGGCAAAAAAAAACACCTGACATAAGATTCAAGCAAGGCAATAAAATTTTTCCTAGGACAGCTAGCCAATCATGTCAGGAAGCAATCAGCAGATAAATCACTTAACACAAGATAGGGAAGTCAAAATAAAAATAACCACTGCCAAAATATACTTGGAAGGGAGGGTGGGGAGCAAAAGTAGAACTTCCCAAAGATTAAACTAATTATCAGCACTACATTAGAGGAGAAAGCTTTTTCTTCTTGTAGAAAATATTTCCCATTGAAAATAAGAACCTTTTAAAAACACATCACCATTTCCAATGTCGTTCAAAGCAATTATTTTCTTCAACTAATGGACAAGAAATAATCAGGGTATTTAGAAAAAATCTCTGTTATATCAAGCAATTTAGAAGAACAAAAGGAGGCCCCTTACTCGGGCTGGACTGCTTCCAGTAGCGCTGGCTGCCACAGCCTCATGCTGAAAACTGATAATATTTTTAATCCTCAAATCCAAATCTTGTACAACTTCCTCTGCTGCTTGACAGAAAGGATCCCTGCTGTTTCGGCCTTTTATCAACTGCATCTTGATTGTTGATAGGATTCGGCCCCCTGCATGTCTGAAAAACAGACCTAGGGTCATTTCCATATTCATTTTGGCACTATCGTAAGATATTTAGTAATTTGAAAACAGAGAATATTCACAGTTAATCAAAAATGCTCAGCAAACAGCTTTGATCTGTTAAGTTGCACAGCATCTTGCAATGAGATCTGGCCTTTTAATGAAATAATTTGGTATCATGAATTGGGAGATTACAGAAGGAAGGAAAACAGGCTCATACCTTGTTAATGCATTGTTTAAGTAGCAATGAAAATAGCCTGTCAGAGGTTTTAATTACATTATCATAGATTAGCTCACATTATCCAAATCCTGCTTAACCACTAAGATTTTGAAATCCTCTACCTTGCTACATATTTGTTTCCCATCTACTTAGGAGCATATTAACTTCTTATGAATAGTGTTTTCATAAAGACTGATAAACTGCATTTTAGACAGAATTTCAAGTACCATAATGCAAGAGGGAAAGACAAAGTGTTTTAACTAATTACTTTCATAACATAAAATGCACCCTCCTAGAGATATGTAAGTCAGTTTCCCACATTCTATCTAGTGCAATAGAAAGTTGAAGTTACATAAATGGGATCAAATTTGACTTTAAGTTGGAGTAATTAAAGACGAAAAGATTTCATCTCCTTTCAATATATTTCTTTGAAATTAGATAGTACATGAGTATACGAGAGCCAACTCTCTTTTGGCTAGCATATTAGAAATTAGATATGTATTCTGAAAGCTTGTTTCCACATTCTGGAAGTCTTCCTTCCATTAGTCTAAATCCGATTCAAGTAAGTATAAAGGTAGCCTCCAGAATGTTAGTATTTTATCCCATTTGTGCTTTTTTTATATGATGAAAAAAATAAACATAAGATATAAAATTGGCCCGTTTTCTTTGGCAATAACTATAGATTTTCCTCTGGCTATGTGTTAGCATCATATAATCTTTACATTGCTTGTTTCAAATGAGACTTGTTGCAGACCTGTTTTTCAGACTTTCTTGAACTGTACCAAATCTGTGCTCATGCACTCGTGACCTCCCATTTGGACTACTGCAATGCTCTCTACATGGGGCTGCCCTTGAGGACTACTCGGAGGCTCCAGCTGGTGCAGAATGCAGCTGCGCGAGTGGTGGTGGGGGCTTCCCGATACTCCCATGTAACACCTCTACTCCGTGAGCTGCATTGGCTTCCGGTTGCCCTCCGGGTAAGATTCAAGGTGCTGGTGATGACCTATAAAGCCCTAAATGGCATGGGTCCGGTTACTTACGGGAGCACCTGCTGCCGGCATCAACTTCCCTTCGTCCAGTGCGCTCCCACAGAGAGGGCCTCCTTAGGGTGCCGTCGGTCAAAGAGTGTTGACTGGCGGCCCCCAGGGGGAGGGCGTTCTCTGTGGGCGGGCCAGACCTTTGGAACCATTTACCGGTGGAGCTCCGGATGGCTCCCGACCTTCGCTCCTTCCGATGTGACCTAAAAACATATTTATTTGAACAAGCCTGCCAGGTCTGATGGGTTTAGGGGTATTTTAACGCTATTGTATAAATTTATTGAATTGGGCTGTAGTATTTAATATTTTTTTAAATTTTTATATATTGTATTTTATTGTATTGCCCTGTACACCGCCCTGAGTCCTTCGGGAGAAGGGCGGTATAAAAATAAAATTAAATAAATAAATAAATAAAATTGTTCCAAGATCACTATGATGTCATTCTCATTTCGCTGTTTATTGTGTAAAGAGGATAACGTAGTGTACTTGAAGTCCTTAAGAATAAAGTCTGAGTTCAATAAACTGTCTACCAACCCATTTGTAGACTGCATCAGCAAAAGTACACAGGTAGTCCTTGCTTATTGACTGTTTTTCAGCACCATTCAAATTTATGATAGTACTGAAAAAAATACAGCATATTTACAGCATCCTTCACTCACATAATCATCATTACACTCAGTGCTCACTATCTGGTGTCTGATATGTGATTTCCCCCCCCCTTACAGAGCAGATTAATTGGAGAGAAAGGGAACATGATTGCACCAGAGGTCTAGCTAAACCATGGAGATACTGCAGTAGTGGATTCTATATTGGAAAAGAGATTGGATCTCCAAGTTGCTTCCAACTCTTATATTTTATATTCCAAAAATAAGACGGTTATAAAACAATATTAGATATTCAAAAATCTGTCTTTTGTGTACAACACAGCATCCATAAGCATATGGACATCACTCTTGGCATCTGCCAGTTTCTTGATCCATCTGACTTTATTTAAAAATATTCACATTTTAAAAATAGGAAGCTAACATTCTGCAAAAGGTACTGATACCTGGGATGATAGGAAGCATCCTGTAGAAATAGATCTAGACAGCATGCTGATTTTCTGTGCTTTGTTAACTCATTGTCTTCTTTAGAGCAGCTGTTTTGTATATGGACAAACCAACTGTCATTTGCAAGAGCACCTACTACGTGTTCTCCAGATTCCTAACTATGACAACCAAGTCCAAAAAGGATGGGGAGCCCTGATATTCAAAGTAGAAGTATTTTACTGAGTACCTTTTAATGATTAACTACATTTTTGCACCACATAAACCAATGAGGCAAAGATTTGACATCCTTGCCTTGAACTAATATTCCTGCTGTGAGCAGTTAACGTCTTGATTTTTATTTAATCTTTCTTCCCACAGTCTTCATTTCCAAGAAAAAAAGTTCCCATTCCCCATCAGATATTCATAACTCTAGCTGGACCAAAGAAAGGAAAACTTCATTCACTTTTTATACAAAGAAGCCAAGATAAAGTGCTGACCTACTATGTGAGGGATTAGTTTAGGACATCATGCCATGTCTGACTTCATTTTGCATTAAGATATGCTATTAACAGGCTATCCTTCTAATATAGAACTACCTATGATTGCTAAATCCTACCAAGCTCAACAGGATTTGCTCCCAAATAAGTATGCATTATACCGTGGCTAGAGACTGCTTTTATTAAGTGTTGAAATACTTTACCCAGTGTATTAAATGTGCTGCTTGTAAATTACATGAATGATTTAATCTGAAAAAAAAAATTCCAAGGAGTTAACATTTGGGATTGTTTCCAATTCTTCCTCTCATCTGTGCCATTTTAGTTAAAATGCAAGTATCAGAGGAGAATGCTCCAAAATGATATTTATGTTTCTGATCCAGCCTTGGATGGGAATGATATTTAGAAGCAATTCAATCCAGTTGTTCAGAGTTCCAACCGGTGTAGCTATTATCCATCAAAGCAGGAAATAACCAAGTGTGGCATTTCACCACTCAATTCAAAACAGAGGGAAAAGAAAGGAGGGGGGGAAGTAAAAAAAAAAAAGACTTATTCTTTCCTGGAAAAGCAGCTCCTCTGAAAGTCAGATCAGTTTTTCAATTGCTGGATGCAAAAAAACTAACCCCCCACCCCCATCATAGGATAACTTTCAGAGATCAGTTATTTTAAAGCTTGTACTAGGAATACATTATTTAATAGAGATGTGACAAGATTCCGTAGATAACAAAACAGTTTAATGTTTGGAGTAATTTTTAATTTTCCCCCCGTTTGTACCAAATCTATATAATATTCTTTTTTCTTCACTAAATTAAAAATGACAATTGTATGTTTACTGTAGTCAAAAGTTAAAATAAACAGGGATTCAGGAGAAATTCTACAATGGCCTTATAGAAGATACAGGGAATCACCAAAATAATCCAGTCTTTGAAGAATAAAAATGCTCACTAACCTTTGGCATACGCATTTTATTTATGAGTTTGAGAGAAAAGTAATCATTTTACATATGCTAGATTTTCTTTAGCACGAAGACTTTCCCCAGGAAAATTTCATAGATCCTTAATGAATTCAATAATTGCCTTTAAATAATATTATGCTGTATATTTATATTCTTTTTATTTGTTCAACCCAAGGTGGCCATATGGTCCTATGGCCACTAAGGTTATCATACAGGGAAGCTGTCCAAAGATTATACAAACAAATCCCAAAATACTTCATTCATATTTCAATCTGAAGAGCCTTGGTGGAGCAGTGGGCTGATGCCTCCTTAAGTAACACCAGCTGCCTGCAATTAGTGCAGGTTCGCATCCCACCAGGCTCAAGGTTGACTCAGCCTTCCATCCTTCCGAGGTAGGTAAAATGAGGACCCAGATTGTTGGGGGCAATTAAGCTGACTTTGTAATAATGCCGCTTGGTGTGTGTGTGAAAGCCCTAATAAGCAGGCGTATACATAGAATGAAGGCTACTGCTAAGCTTGTAAGCCGCCCTGAGTCTTCGGAGAAGGGCGGGATATAAATGGAATTTAAAAAAAAATTCTTCTTGCAGCGTGGTAGTTCTATTTCAGTTAAAAGCTTATAACATGGTACTGTTGAATTTTGATTTGAATTGGGTAAGAGACAAATCCATGTACCCTTCTTTCCAACCACTTTTTGTGGGTACCAATCCCTCTCAACTGCTGCAAAACTTTGAGGAATAATGGAAAGAGCTGAAAAGGTGTGAAAGGCTGTTTTTAATCAATATAAAAAAGTAAATAAGGGTTATAATGTGTTTATTAGCCTACTTTTTGCTTGAAATATCTCTCCCTGTCCTCTTGTCCTTCTGATTCACATTTCAGGTGTATTCTGTGCGACTCCTACATGACCCTCAAGTCTCCACAAAGGAACTGTGCATCCATGAAAAGAATGGTTTTTTTAGAATTTACAATTTATCATTGCTTTATTTCCCTGAAAGAAATTTAAGGATTATCCAGTAGACACAATTTTTACCTGGATTCAAGTTCTACCTGTATCAAAAGTTCCTGGCGACGGAATCCCTTCCGTCATCCTCAGGCTGGTGGCTTCAGCTTCCTTCTTCTGGGAGAAGCATGTGGTAGTGGCTGTTTGTTCCTCTTTTTTAAACTGCCAGAGGGGGTGTGTTCTGTGGGTGGAGGTGTGCTCTGATTGGGTGGGGGATTAGGTGTGTTCTGATTGGGTGGGAGTGTGTTTTGAATGGTGGGGGTGTTCTGATTGGGTGGGGGTGTGTTTTGAGTGGGTGGGCTGGTCTCAGCTGCCAGCCTTAGACCTGAGCTGGTGAGTTGTGCTGCTTTTGTTTGGCTTCGTGTTTGTGGTGGTGCCATGTTTTTATAGTGGGTGTCAGTTTGCTTATTGTGTGGTTTGGAGGGGTGGCTGATGTTGCAGCTGTAGTTAGGTTTCTGTTTTGTGGTTGTGCGTCGTTATCATTATGGGTTCGGATTTGCTTTTTGAATGGTTGTGTGGTGGTGATGTCATGTGATGTTATCATGAGTTTGGGTCTGGTATCATTCTTGGTGGTTGGGACTCGTCTGTCAATCAAGGCGGGTTTCCAAATGGCTGGTAGGCGAGAGGTATCATCTTTTTTGTTCATGCTGTGGGGGCGTTTTTCTATCTCAATGGCTTCTCTGATTATTCTGTTGTTAAAATGTTCAATTTTGGCGATAGTTTTGGTTTTTTTTAAATCAATTTCATGTCCCGTGGCTTCAAAGTGTTGGACCAGGGATGAAGTTTGTTCTTCCTTTCTGAGTGAGTTTTTGTGCTCTTCAATGCGTGCACTTATTCTTCTGTTGGTCTGTCCGATGTATGTGGTGGGGCAGGTGGTGCATGGGATTTTGTATACTCCTTGGTTTTCTAACCCAATTATGTCTTTGGGGTTTCTTAGGATGGTGGATATTTTTCTGTCTGTGTAGAATGCTGTTTTGATGTTGTGTTTTTGGAGGATCTTGCTGATACTGTATGTGGTCCCTTTTAAGTATGGGAGGAGGGCTTTGCCATTTTCTTGTTATCTGTCTTGGGTTTTTGTGGGTGTCTCTCTTCGGATTAAGTTGGTAATCATGTTTCTTTGGAATCCATTGGCTTGTCTCACATTAGTGAGAGTGTGTAGTTCGGTTTTTAGGTGTTGTTCGTCAGCTAGGTGTTTTGTTCTGGAGATGAATGTCTTGGCTACGGAGTTGATCTGTGCTGGGTGGTGGTGTGAGAGTGCGTTCAGATAGCGGTTTGTGTGTGTTTTTTTATGGTAGTGTGTCCTAGGGAGCCGTTGGATTTCTTGTAGACTAAGACATCAAGGAAGGGAAGTTGATTGTTAGCTTCTGCTTCCATGGTGAATTGTATTATATATGTGTAAATTTTAAATTGCTAACAAAGAATTAAGGGAGACTGATATGCATTTCAAACTTATTAGTTTTCATCAGTCAGCCATACCCTTCTGAGATTGACTGATGAAAACTAATAAGTTTGAAATGCGTATCAGTCTCCCTTAATTCTTTGTTAGCAATTTAAAATTTACACAAATATGAGCTGTCACCGGTGTGGCCGGCATGACTAGATGCCAAAGGCGCACTGAACGCTGTTACCTTCCCACCGTAGTGGTCCCTATTTTTCTACTTGCATTTTTACGTGCTGTCGAACTGCTAGGTTGGCAGAAGCTGGGACGAGTAGCAGGCGCTCACTCTGCTACGCGGCACTCGGGATTTGACCCGCCAAACTGCCGACCTTCTGATCGACAAGCTCAGTGTCCTAACCCACTGAGCCACCGCGTCCCTTTTATATATATATACCGAGAGAGAGAGGGGGGGTCTGGCTTGCCTATTTGTAGACTACTAACTTAAGAAGAACCCCACACTTTTCCCTAATAAGCAGATAATCAATCAGTAAATGGATAGCAAGGGAAACAGTTGCTTCTGTACTACAGTATTATGATTACAATTGCTGAATGAGGAAGAAGTAGCTTTGCTATTTCTCTTACCTCACTTTATCCTTTCTTGCAGCCAGGACAGGGCAGTTTCTAGATAGCCTTCTCTCTATGTAGTCTCTTTCTATAATTCAAGAGGGCTATGCATATGACTACTCGAATGCTGCATAACTATAACTTTTTCAGTCCAAACCCACATATGTCTTTTGAACTTTAAATTAAAAAATTTAACTTTGTTCAAATCACTAAGAAAAAGTGCAAGTAGTAAATACTGTAATACACTGTTGCAATACTATAAAAACTATATCATGTAAACTAAAAATAATGTAAAATGTAAAATCACAAGATCTAGAAATGAATTTTAGATGCCAAACAATTCCATGTATGAAATTATAATTTGAATTAAATTCTGTGACAAATTTACTTTTTAAAAACATATTTTAGATATCTTAGATTTTATATGTTTTAGATATAATTTCATAGTTTAACCATTCTTCAAAAGATGGAATCAAAGATATTTTTCTAATAAAAAGCATATAGAATCCTTGCATTTAGTAACGAATACAGTGCTGGTGCAGTACATTTTGAAGGGTTATATTATGTTCAAAGTAAATTTTAGTGTTCTTCCATTAAAGTTTGTACTGTCACATCACGTATAACTGAGTTATACTCACAAATAATCTATACATGATGCTTAGCCTATGTCAATAATATGTGTTATTAGACTGTAAAATTGGACAGCCTTTTCATTAGCGTTTCTTTTTACTGTCACACTGCTTATTTGAAGGCACTGAAACCAGTGGCAGAATGTTGCATATTAAGAAACTTGAGAGCTTTTATCTTTGTCCTATTATCAATAAAATCTTGAAATTCATACAAACTATTTCTCCACTGAGCAAATTTATTAGAGGCTTTGTCTTCATGAAAGCAAACTTGTAGAAGACAGCAGGAAGGGAAAAGCCCAAATTTATTATTTTCCTGTATATCCCAGGCATTCAGTAGTTTACTTAGACTTGTGTAATAATAACTTTTAATTTATGGATCCAGATACATATGAAAAGCGTCTAGAAGACTGGAACAGTAATTCATTACTTGTCTGTGCCAAGTAACAAGCTTATCCTCAATAAATACTGGAATCATTTGAAAAAAGAAAGTGGTGAGAAATTCATTTGGACAGCTGTGACTATTCTTAACCAAGACAGATTTAACTTTTCCCATCTAGATATATCTGATATATTTTTTCCAAGTTGGTAAATAATTAATCTTAAATAAATATTTTTTAAAAATCCAAAATATTTTATCTTGTTAGCAGAAAAGTTAGTCTGTTGTTTGATAGGTGCATTACTTTACTTTTCATCCTATCAAATTCCATACCAATGCAGGAGTTTTCTCTTTATTAATTCTGCAACCTAAGAATGAACCATTTTGCCATATTTATTTATTTATTTATTGATTGATTGATTGATTGATTGATTGATTGATTGAATTTCTATGGATCCAGATACATATGAAAAGCGTCTAGAAGACTGGAACAGTAATTCATTACTTGTCTGTGCCAAGTAACAAGCTTATCCTCAATAAATACTGGAATCATTTGAAAAAAGAAAGTGGTGAGAAATTCATTTGGACAGCTGTGACTATTCTTAACCAAGACAGATTTAACTTTTCCCATCTAGATATATCTGATATATTTTTTCCAAGTTGGTAAATAATTAATCTTAAATAAATATTTTTTAAAAATCCAAAATATTTTATCTTGTTAGCAGAAAAGTTAGTCTGTTGTTTGATAGGTGCATTACTTTACTTTTCATCCTGTCAAATTCCATACCAATGCAGGAGTTTTCTCTTTATTAATTCTGCAACCTAAGAATGAACCATTTTGCCATATTTATTTATTTATTTATTTATTTATTTATTTATTTATTTATTTATTGAATTTCTATACCGCCCTTCCCCCGAAGGACTCAGGGCGGTGTACAGGGCAGTAAAAACATTACATACAAAAGTTAAAATAAAATTAAATTAATTAAGCCCTAACAATAAATAATTAAAAATACCCCAAACCCTTAAACCAGGCCGGCCTGTTCAAATAAATAGGTTTTCAGATCATGGCGGAAAGAGCGAAGGTCGGGAGCCATCCGGAGCTCAACCGGTAATTGATTCCAAAGGACTGGCGCGCCCACAGAGAATGCTCTCCCCCTGGGGGCCGCAAGCCAACACTCTCTGACCGATGGCACCCTGAGGAGGCCCTCTCTGTGGGAGCGTACAGGACGAAGGGAAGATGACACCGGCAGCAGGTGCTCCCGTAAGTAATCCGGACCCATGCCATTTAGGGCTTTATAGGTAATCACCAGCACCTTGAATCTCACCCGGAGGGCAACTGGAAGCCAATGCAGCTCACGGAGAAGAGGTGTTACATGGGAGTATCGGGAGACCCCCATCACAACTTGCGCGGCCACATTCTGCACCAGCTGAAGCCTCCGAGTGGTCCTCAAGGGCAGCCCCATGTACAAAGCATTGCAGTAGTCTATACGAGAGGTCACGAGCGCATGAGTGACTGTACGCAGGGCATCCCGGTCCAGATAGGGTCGCAACTGGTGCACCAGGCGAACCTGGGCAAAAGCCCCCCCCGGTCACAGCTCTTACATGGTCTTCCAAACTGAGCTGTGAGTCCAGGAGGACACCCAAGTTGTGAGCCCTATCTACGGGGGGGGTAATACCCCACCCCCACCCATGGTTAAAGATGGAATGGACTGAATTTCCCGAGATGCCAGAACATACAACTACTCGGTCTTGTCGGGATTGAGCCGAAGCCTGTTCCTCCCCATCCAGACCCGAACCGCCTCTAGGCAACGGGACATCACATCGAGGGCCTCATTGGGGTGGTTTGGGGTAGAGATGAAAAGCTGGGTATCATCGGCGTACTGATGATACCCCACTCCAAAACCACGAATGATCTCACCCAGCGGCTTCATATAGATGTTGAACAGGAGAGGCAAGAGGACCGACCCCTGAGGAACTCCACAAATGAGGGGCCTCGAGGCCGACCTCTGCCCTCCTGTCAGCACCGACTGCGAAGGTCCCAGGAGGTAGGAGGAGAACCACTGGAGAACAGTGCCCCCCACAGTGCCCCCTGAGGCGCTGCAGTAAGATACCATGGTCGATGGTATCGAAAGCCGCTGAGAGGTCTAATAGGACTAGGACAGAGGAACAACCCCTGTCCCGAGCCCGCCAGAGATCATTCACCAGTGCGACCAATGCCGTCTCCGTGCTGTACCCGGGCCTAAAGCCCGATTGGTACGGGTCCAGATAATCCGCTTCCTCCAGGAACAGAGGGAGCTGATGCGCCACCACGCTCTCAACAACCTTCGCAAGAAAGCGAAGGTTGGAGACCGGACGATAGTTATTCAAAATAGCCAGGTCCAGGGCAGGCTTCTTGAGGAGGGGCCTCACCACCGCCTCCTTTAAGGCGGCAGGAAAGCTACCCTCACTCAAAGAAGCAGTTATCACTGCCTGGAACCAGCCTCGTGTCCCCTCCCGAGCCGCATAGACCAGCCAGGAGGGGCACGGGTCCAATAAACATGTGGTGGAGCTCAGCTTCCCCATGATCCTGTCCACATCTTCTGGAGTCACAGGGTTGAACTCTTCCCAGATAACATCACCAAGACCGCTCGTGTCACCTCCGTCAGACTCTGCCCAGTCAGAGTCCAGACCGGCCCGAATCAGAGCGATTTTGTCCGACAGATGTTGACTAAACTCCTCGGCACGACCCTGCAAGGGCTCCTCCCTAACCTCCTGATTAAGGAGGGAGCGGGTCACCCTGAACAGGGTGGCCGGGCGATTATCTGCGGACGCGATGAGGGCAGCAAAGTAATTAGACTTTGCCGCCCTCATCACCGCAAGATAAGACCTCGTAGAGGACCTTAGTCACAATCGGTCGGATTCACACCGGCTGGATCTCCAACAGCTCTCTAGGCCCCGTCTCCGACGCTTCATCTCCCGGAGCTCAACGGAAAACCATGGAGCCCACTGGGATCTGTGCCGGGTCAGGGGCCGCATGGGTACAATGCGGTCAAGTGCCTCCATGGCTGCCCTTTCCCAGGCTTCCACCAAGGCATCGGCTGGGCTGTGAGCGAAGGCGGCAGGCGGGGACCCAAGCGCCACCTGAAACCGCTCAGGGTCCATTAGGCGCCTGGGGCGGAACCATCTTGTCGGTTCCATGGCCCAGCGATGGGGGGTGGCAAAGCAGAACGCCAGCCGCAGGAGATGATGATCGGTGCATGACAGGGGCATAATAATTGGAGAACCCCCACCCAGATCATCTAACCACCGGCCAGATAGAAAAACAAAATCGAGCGTGTGACCCCCCCATGAGTCGGGCCCTGAATTACTTGCATCAGGTCCATGGCCATCATGGAAGCCATGAACTCCCGAGCCAACTCTGATGATCCCCCCAGGGATGGCAGATTAAAGTCCCCCAAAATCATAAGTTTGGGGAACTCAATCACCAAACCCAAGAGGATATCGAGAAGTTCAGGCAGGGCTGCTGCTACGCGACTGGGCGAAAAGTACACCAGCAGCAAGCCCAACTGAGCCCTAGGGCCACATCTCAGGAGGAGTGACTCACATCCGGATATCTGGACAACGGTGGCCTCCTGTGGACATAAGGTCTCCCTCACAACCACCGCCACACCCCCGCCCCTACCCTGAGCCCGAGGCCGGTGGAGCACCCGGAAACCTGGAGGGCAGAGTTCAGTCAGAGGGACACCACCCTCTGGGCCCAACCAGGTCTCCATAATGCAAGCCAGGTCCGCACGCTCCTCCTCAACCAAATCTCGGATGAGAGAAACCTTATTAACTACGGACCTGGCATTAAAATACACAAGCCTAAGCTCAGGTGGCTGCTCACCCTCGTTCCCGGAACCACGGGTCGAAACCACGGGTATATGCAGTATACTTCCCCAGCACAATGTTAAAAGATCCTCTGGACTGATTAATTGTGAGTATGATATCATCAGCATACAATTTTAATTTATATTCTGGAGTATTGCACCTCACTAGACCTTACTGTATCAAGTGAGCAGATGCTACAGGAGTCAGTTAACAGTTTTTCCAGTTACCACCTTTCTTCTTACACTAGCTCTTATATCTATAATATTAGAAACATCACCTTTAACCACCTATTGAGTCCCAAAATGTCGTTTTCTTTATCTCCCGCTTACCTATTCTTACTTTCTGTACAAGGCTCATCTATTTTGCCTGTCTTCTTTCTACTAACAATATTACTTTTCTCAAGGAATTAATTCTTGTTCAGCAATCTTTTCAGAACTAACCTTCACTTAACAAGCTTTCTATTACCACATTACCAATTTTTCAACTGTGCTTTATCAGTATTTATTTTTCAACCTTCCAAATATTCCAAACTATAAATTTATTAATCCCAACATGGAATATTAACTATAAAACAATCTGATGATAAACTACTATATGTCCCATCAATAACTACATGTAGGGGTAACATTAAGTTTGTAACTGTTGTAATAATAGCTATCACTATTGTACTCTCAGCTTACACAATTTTTAACCAAAACAATAATAAAACAAGAGAGTTGAAAGAGACCAAAACAAGATTGATAGAAGTAAAAAGTAATAATTAAAATGCAGTTTTCCACTGAATTATTTAAACTTGCATTAAAAAGGACACCACATTGTAAGATTTACCCAGTTTGAAAATGAACTACTGTAATTAAGAATCGGATTTGCTTGGCTTTTCAAAGGCTAATGAATAAAGATACATTTTAAGTTTCAAAAAATAATAGGTAAGTCAATGAGAAAAGAATTACCTTGGATCCAGATCTTCACCAATAATTTCTTCTAATTTATCAATAAAATGAATAAACTGAAAAAGTCCCTTCACATGACTTCTTAAAGGATCAGTTGGTGAAGGAGCATATCCTTTTCCTCCAAGTTCTATGGAACGTATAAATGAAGTTGCCATCTAACAAGAAAAACAAAATTTAGGTTCAGTATGTAAAAGGGTAATAGAAAAGGATAGTTTTTTAAAAACAAATTCTTTACAAAAGGGTATAAAAACTTTTAGTTAATAAAAAAATGCATTCAATGTATGTCGGAAACTGAAATAATGTTTACTATTTTCTGTATGTAATCATAATATATCAAATTTATGCCCACTTTTGATTTTAGAGTCTTAGATTTCGCTACGATGTTCCAGTTTAGCTTCTGAATTTTTCTGTGGCTCTGACAATAATGAGCAAAGATCAATGTTTCTAAGACTATATCAAAAGCAGTAGGCCAAGATGATGTGAACACTAGCATTTTCTGTCCCATTTTCCCCTCATAAACTGCTGGGAAAAACCAGTGTATATGGAAGGTATTTCTTCACATGGCATATGCTCAGCATGTATAAGTCTCCAGTTGGGACTACCCATGAGACTGTGGAATAGCCGGCTCTGGGAATGAGTATATTTTATAGACTTCATTGTTTATTTTACAATTAAAACAATCCAGAGAATTCTAGTGTATCCCATTCTAGCACACATACCCACTTTTTTTTTCTTCTTTCAATAGCAATGACCATATACATTGTATTAAATTGTTCAGAAATCCCCAGATTTCAGAAGGGGCCTTACTGCACAATAGAAATTACTGTTGGAAAATAAAATATTTTGCAAAATATGGCTTGAATAGAAGATGCTCTTTATTACAGCCAAATAGCACAATCATACACAACTCAAAAATAACCACTAATTATGTTATTTTAGACTGTAACCTTATACTATTTTAAAATAATGGTGAAAAGCATGGCCTTTCAGCTCACATTGAAAACTTATAAGCATATTTGGTTATTAACTGATGGTTCTATTTTGATCCCAAAATAACATGAGAAATTGAAGCTGGGGTACAATTAAATTTAAAAAAAATAGCAGGAAAGATTTCTTTTTGAATGTCTGGGCTGGACAAGGAATTACTATTTTAAATCAGTTGATTTTTAATGGTTGTTTTAAAGTTCTTGAGAAACAATGTTTTAAGTCAATATTCTGACTTACCTCCAATATATAATAGGCCAAATGTGTAACAGAAACACATATTAATTAGAAAAACAAGGCTTTATTGCTTTAGCAGCTGCCAAGATGCCTGCATCTTAACTTTTTCAAGAGATGCAGCAATACAATTTTATAAAGTACTAAAATGAAAGTTAGTATGATATATATATGCGTAAATTGTTTGGATTGCTAACAAAGAATTAAAGGGAGACTGATATAGCTATTTCAAACTTATTTGTTCTCATCAGTCAGCCACACTCTTCTGAGATTCGAACCTGGGCTGATTGCACATTAGGCAGTTGTTTTAACCTCTAGGCCACAGGCTCTTTCCCACTTTGTCACTTTCCGTCCCCAATACAGGTGACAAAGCGAGAAAGAGCTTGTGGCCTAGAGGTTAAAACAACTGCCTAATGTGCAATCAGTGCAGGTTCGAATCTCAGAAGGGTGTGGCTGTCTGATGAGAACAAATACATTTGAAATAGCTATATCAGTCTCCCTTTAATTCTTTGTTAGCTATCCAAAAAATTGACGCAAATAATAATTGTCGCAGTTGTGACTGCTGTCTGTGGACGGCCCGAGTTTGGGCTGATACAGGCAAAAAGATTTGGCCCGTATTTGGGCTGACAAGGTGTTCAAAATACTCAATATATATTTGAGCAATGCACCTATCAAACAACAGGCTAACTTTTCTGCTAACAAGGTCAAATGACACAGTAAGTTATGAAATGGACTACATTTAATTAGAAGCTCAATGGTTGAATTAACAATAATAAATTATAGTTATAATTACATAATTTTGTTAATTAATTTTTTTGTTATAGGTTGCTTATTTCAATCACTATAATGTTTTTTTCTTCGTAATATCTATATTTTTGGGTGATGTAAATATTGATAGTGTATGATCATCAAAAAGCTTTAAAATTTTTAAATAATGAAATTTAAAAAAGAATTTTTCATTATCATATTCTATGATTATTTTATGAATAACATTATTAATTGTTTACTAAAGTAATCTTTATATGAGCCTAAAATAATATTCTATATACATTTGCTTAACTTAGAAAAAGAATCCTAAGTTAACTTTTGAGTAGCGGAATCAATCATTTAAGACATCTATTCAATGTCAACACAAAGCAAAGCAATCTCTCATACATACCGGAAATATAGACATTTGTTTCTCCTGGGCAGCATGCTTTAGATCAGTAAAAGCCTCTCTTCCAAGTCCTCTATCAGGAATGTTTAAAATTTGAGTAAAAGCCAGATCATTTTTGGAATTAACCAGTAAAGTTAAATATGCATACAAAGTTTTCTTCACCATTAATGGCAGCTACAATTAAAACACAATCCTATAATTTTTCTTCTATATTCCTTCAAAAAATATGATGTAACAATGTATTAGAAACTTTTTTAATAAAGTAAAATGTGATCTATATATTTTTTCAAATTACTGACGCTATTTTGAAAAATGTATGTGTTTATTAGTTTATATTTCACATTCGTTAACCACCTATCTTCCTGGGCGGTACACAATATAATCAGTAAAATTAAACATTAAAATCAAAATAATTTCAGATCAAGATTAAAAACTTTAAAATTAGAAATCAACATTATAAAAAATTTATAGAAGAATTACAAGATGGGGGCTTAGCAGTTTTTAATACAGGTGGGGGGGAGTCTTATGGGGCCGGCCAGCTGCATGGTTATGTGGGCCCATGTGTCCCCCACACAAGGCTACACGGCCACATTTTAGATAAGAATTAGCATAAATAAGCATGCACTGACCACAATTTTATATTAATCATATATATTTTTAACCTTTACAATCTGGCATTTAGAACATTTGCATCGATCAATAGATAATGCATACTATTATTGCTAAATTGTTACTGATTCAAAAGCCAGTAAATGTTTTGAGAACATTCCATTTTATTTCTGATCAGACTTTTAAAAAACATGTAATAGAGAATTTAAAGCAGAACCCCAAAAAACATTTGGGAGTTCAACAAGTCAAAAGAATAGGGCTTTGACACTAACCATTAAAATGGGAAAAAACAACTAGCATAATAATTAGCAAATGAAATATTTATTATGGTCATATGTCACTATAATATAATTATCTTTTATAAGAAAGTTTATAGTAGTTAGGAAATAAAATAGAAGACACAAATCTTACATCTTCTTTATCCTGGTTCATTCTTCTCGTTGGCGTGGAGGGTGCAGAATTAGTAGAATTGTTCTCAATTGTTAAATCTGCTGTTCCAGCAATAAATTCTAACAATTGTACCTTTTGCAAAGAAGAGAATTCAGAATTATAGTTAGCTTGATAGTCAATTTATAAAGAGAAGCAACTTATGGGGGCTTCCTGATCCTTGCATAAATCATCATAACTATTCCCTAAAGAGAGGTCATTGACAGAATCCTAGAATATTGGTACTTTGACCATTAGGGAAACCTTTCAGTTAACCATTGTGAATCATGCACTGTTGGTATTGAGAGCTGTCAAAATATCCCTTTTAAGGCTGAAAACGTAGGTAATAGACTTTACCTTTCCTCCTACATCAAGAGGTAGAATAAAGTAACAAAATTTAAAAAGATTGTACTATTTATATATTACTCTGTGGATGTTCAGATGATAAACACAAACATGTTTCCATGTAGAGGAATTAAAATTAAAATCCTAACACTGTTTCAGTTAAAGTTGATACTTCCACAAAGTACAGGTATTCCTCAATTTACAACCACAATTGAGCCCAAAATTTCTGCTGTTAAGCGAGATATTTGTTAAGTGAGCTTTGCCCCATTTTACGACCTTTATTGCCACAGTTGTTAAGTGAATCTGACTTTCCCATTGACTTTGCTTGTCAGAAGCTCACAAAAAATGTGATCACATGATCCCAGGACACTGCAACCATCATAAATATGAACCAGTTCCCAAGCATCTGAATTTTGATTATGTGATCTTGAAGATGCAACGGTCCTAAGTATGAAAAATGGTCATAAGTCACTTTTTTTCAGTGCCGTTGTAACTTCAAACAGTCATTAAACAAATGTAAGTCAAGGATTACCTGTAAAAAGGTAAAGGTTCCCCCACACATGCGTGCTAGTCGTTTCCAACTCTAGGGGCCGGTGCTCATCTCCGTTTCAAAGCCAAAGAGCCAGCGCTTGTCCGAGGATGTCTCCGTGGTCAAGTGGCCGACATGACTAGACGCCAAAGGCGCACGGAACACTGTTACCTTCCCACCGGAGTGGTCCCTATTTTTCTACTTGCATTTTTACGTGCTTTCGAACTGCTAGGTTGGCAGAAGCTGGGATGAGTAACAGGCGCTCACTCTGCTATGCGGCATTCAGGATTCGACCCGCCAAACTGCCGATCTTCTGATCGACAAGCTCAGCGTCCTAACCCACTGAGCCACCACGTCCCTCTAGGATTACCTGTACCCCTCAGCTAATATGTGGCTATTCAGTATTCTATATGGTATCTTTCTTAGGCGATTTGCCATTCCAGAAGAACAGAAGTAATTAAATAAAGGCATATTTTATAAGCAATCAGTTTCCTTGAATTAGAAAATGAAACATTTTCCTCACTCAGCTGAATTGCTGTCCAGCAAGGAGGAATAAACTACATACATTCTTCAACTATTATAAGTAACCATTATTGTGTATGAATGCTGAGGTTATAGAGCAGCATTCCAGGAAATGTCCATTGTACTTTGCTTTTCTAAAGTTGACTTATTTTTCCATAATGATTAACATATGTATTTGATAATGCTATTTTTTCTGAATGTTTGATTAATAAGATTTTAAGTAATTTTTACAAGTGTTGCATTGTACTATGTTGGGTACAATGAATTATATAGAAAATGATTATTATATATGTTTGTATGTACACATATATAAAATAAATTATAAATATCAATAAATAAATCTTTTGTTTAGATAAGGCATCAGCAACAGTAATTCTACAAAAAATACATCAATGCAGAGAATGATCTGTAGCTTTAAGCCACATAATCTATGCTTTTGTGATTTCAAGATTATTGTTCAGATAATTTAGCATATTTTAAATACCTTTGTTTTGGCTACATTTCTTATCAGACTTTTAAATAAAATCAAAAAGCATGCTACTGCACTTCACAAAAATTCCTATTAACCCACACCTAAGAAGTTATATATGACTGTTTTGACCTCATTTTGATAAAAATATTTCTTTACTGAAAGCTACAAAATTTCCCTGATTTACATTACAGTTTTTATTTGATACCTGTATATTCAAATCAATAATGACACATACTTACAGAGGAGATGGATTCAATTTGCAATCCTAGTGTCTCACATTTTATATATATATCTACAAGATCCATCATATTGCAGCGCTTTAAAAAGCTCGCATAACTATTTCTGATGTCTGCATAATTTTCAGGAGTTTTTGAATTTTCAGGTAATATGCCTAGCTTGTCAGGAACAAAGTAATTCCAAGATAGTATCACTTCACTAAGAGATGCTTCAAACTCACCACAAAGCTATAAAAAAGAAGAAAGAGTTATTCAGAATGACTGTAGTGATGCTCTGCAGCAACTTCAGTCAAGATCTAAAAATGATTTACAAGCTCAACTGTCCTGAAATGACAGAGCTATTGTGATCAGTTAACTTAAATTTTCCTGATATATTTTAATCATTTTATGAGAGTTATAAATGTGTTCTTCACTATGAGGTCAGCTAACAATGACACTGAACCAAGCTACCCAGGTGTGCACCTACATGTGTATCATTTTTCTGTCTTCTGCTTTATTGTGATATTTATGATAATTCATCATGATTCCTGCATATTGCATCTATTTGATTGGATAAAGTTAACCAATGCCAAGTGTCATATGTACTGCCTGTGAATAAAATGTGCAGGAAATAGGGACTTCCGGTTTGCCATCGCGGCCACTGGAAGGCAAGCTCCGCCTTCCACGTTCGGTTTCACTCCGCTGGGGGACCCTGGAAAGGGTTGAGTCGCCCTGTAGGGGCGAAAAGCAAGGAGGGGACCCCCGCTTGTTCGTGGGAGGACAGTAGCCCTTCGATCCAGGGCAGCCCTCCAAACTGGCGGACAAAAGACTGGCCATAGGAATATGGTTCGTCATTAGGCTGCAGGTAGCCGAAGTCAAACTTACCACCAGGCACTTCTAAAGCAGCGCAGATGAGACTGGGTGAGATCTGAACCTTTCTTCAATCTCAAGTATTTTCTTTTCCTGTAAAAGGTGCCCAAAGCATCTTCTCCCCTGTGAGAGGGAAGGGAACTTCTATCCCACCCTCTAAAAATAGTGGCGACTGACTATCCAGGGGAGTTAAAAACACTGAAAGAATAACTTTAATCTAACTGGATTTATATGCTTCTAAAATTTGGGAAACAAAAGATTTCTTATCTTTATAGAAAACTTTGTTTTTTATTTACAAAAAAGAAATAAAATTGGAAAAAGGATTATAAAAATTTTGGACTTAAAAAACTTTAAACAACATTCGTGACATCTTGTCGCCAAGTTTGATATTACAACTTGTTATTGTCTAAAGGAGACTTGGCTTGAAGCCCAGACTATAGATAAGACTTTTTCAACCTTGACAAATACCAGCTGTGAGAAGCTCAGCTGTGTCATGTACCTAGTTATAAAATTATTTTCATTCTCTGACTTTAAAGCCCTCAACTTAACACACCATCAAGAGAATATGGATGAAGACCAGGAACAGATTCTTTGTATGTTGAAAGCAATACATGAAACCATTCTTTCAGCTTGTGATGAAATAAGATGCTACAGAAAAGAACAAGATGTCGGCCTAGTTATACGAACCCAAATTTTGACCACAATTAAAGAATCAACTACGCAGAAGATAACAGAAGAAGTGGAACAATTAAATACTATGACAGAGGATTCAACTGACCAACAAATATAGGCAATGGAAAATCCAGAAAAGGGGCTGACAACACTGAAAATGGAAAAGACTTTCTATATAAATCAGAAGAAATTTGAGGAGCAAGAAGAACAGACCAAAGGGAAGACAAATGTATCAGGACAACTATGGGGATTTGGAATAATAGAGATGATTAGTTAGCCTTTCAAAAAAAATGGTGACTGGATGGTCTCTCTTATTTCAAATAATATATATAACAGAGGGAGACCTATTTGATGACTTAAAAGCACTGACATGAAAAGGCAAGCTGGCAAAGGAAGAAAGCTAGAATAAGGCTGAAGAAAATTAGGGTTTTGATTTATTAGAGAGGATTTTATATTACTAATTAAAATAGATTATACTCAAATAGACAAGATGTGTATTTTGAATACTAGATTTTGTTATGAATTGAGATAAAGAAAACTTTGGTCACTTAAAACTTGGAAGTACAAATATTAAAAGTTAAATTTGAATATTGATGGGAAATTAAAAATTGGGGAAAAACAAATATATAGGATATTGATTGTCTATAAAGATTGAATGTAAAAGTAATTAAGATATGTATAAGCTAAAAATTTATTGATAAATGTAATAAGCATGTTTTTACTTAGTTGATACAATAAGAGCTGTATTAGCTTAAATGAGACTAGATATTAAGGGAAAAAGGGAGGAAGTATTTGATGTTGAAATAAGGGAAATTTTGGTCATTAAATTTAAGACATTTGGAAATTAGTTGAAAATAAGGATGTTATATTGTATTAACTAGATGGTCCAAGGTAGTGGAAAATAGAATATACTTAAATAGATGTGTATCTTGAATATTAGACTTTCATATGAATTGAGATAAAGGAAACTTTGGTTACCTAAAACTTGGAAATTATAAATATCAAATGTTAAATTTAAATTTTGATGGGAAACTAAATATTGGGAAAAACTAACAATATATTGTCTAGAATGTAAAAGCAACTAGGATAGGTATAACCTAAAAATTATTGATAAATAATGCAATTTTTACTCAATTGATAAACTAAGAACTGTATTAGTTCAAATATGAGACAGTAGATATTAAGGGAAAAAGAGAGGAAATATTTGATGTGGTACCTTGAGATTTGTACTAAAGATTTTTGTATGCTATTGAATTATCGATTAACCCAGCCACAACGTTGCTTTTTAAATACTTAAATGTAAAATTACAAAATTAATAAAATACTACAAAAAAAATTATGCAGGAAATATAAAACAAGGGAGCCAAATAGCAGAGAAGATAATGGTTGCCATTTGTTATTCCTGTTGCTTTGGTAAATGGGTAGCCTGGGCTTTCCCCATCTTCTCATGAAAGAAAAGTTTTAGTTTTTTACCAAGCAATTAAGGTTAATAATTGAATTGTCAGGCAACTATGTCTTTGTTGTCGTGAGAAAGGTAAAGCAGGGAGAATTTTCCTGAAAGATAAGATAGAAAGGAAATGTGACAGGTGAACATATAAAAGGATCGAATGTTTTTACATTATACTGGTTGTTGAATTACATTTATACAGTGTAATTATTGAATGATTTACTAGGAGCAATAATACTATAGTGCCTTGAAAGTTTCTGTGGGCTTATGCTATATTATCAAATAATAACTAAGTTTCTCTGTTTGCTGCTTTATCCCACAGCACTTGAAGGAATTTTTGTTCCAACAAAACATTCAACTTGTTTCAAGTTTTGCTCTAAAGTTTTATTTTCCCCATTAAAATAAAAGAGATCTAAGTGTAGGTTAGTCTGATTTATTAGAAGTTTTTGGATATTAAAGTGGTTTGTTCCACATGGTATAAGATTGCAGATTAAAGATAGTGGAATATATTTTTTTCACTAATGTTTCTGAAACCAGTTCTTCAAAGTGCAACAGCTAGTTAAGTTCCAATATAATTCAGGCAAAATCTTTTCTCACAAGATGAGGAATTTTCAGGGCTTAAATTTGTTTATACTGGTATTGTAAAAACAATTTAAATCCAAATAAAAATGCTGTCCAAATATCAGTTTTCATGATCAGGTGCCCACCATGACAGCATATTATTCATAGAAAGGACTGCAAGAGTTTGTGGTAGAACTCAGAAAATGTTTTGCTAGGACCAAGTGCCAGCTGGCTAATTCATAAAGGAAGTTCATAAAGTTCAACAGCTTTAGTCAGTGATAGACAACAATAATATTGTATTTCAGAAGGGCAAAATGAAGAAAAATCTACAATTCTTAAAGCTTTGCAGTTCTAACATTTTGTAGTAATCATATTTTGTATCAAAGTTTAAAAATGAGTTTTTCCATAAAAGTATTTATTTTTTTGCATGACACTGATGAATGCATTTTAAAGATGTAACTATGGAAAAATGATTTAAGTGCTTCTTTTATAGGTTTTCTTCCCAATCCTTTTAAAATTTGCAGAATCTGAATATATTTTCTATATTAGTATTTCAATGCCGGTGCCTTTTTAGTTTTAAAAGCTAGTTTTCTGCAGCTATACCTGTCCTATGGAACAGAACCTCCCCAGAAAAAACAAATGACATCAATCTTGTTAGCCTTTCACAAGGCTCTGTGAAGACTTAGCTTTTCTCTCAGGCATTTGGGTCAACATGTGAGGTCTTTTTGTGATGTAGTTTTTTTCCTTCTGGCGTTACTTTTTAACAAAGACTTCATGCATTTATATTGTTATGGTGGTTTTAATTTTTGTACACTACTATAAGAGGTGCACTTCTATAAATCATACATTTTTAAAAATTCTTTTTAAAGTAGGTTACCAGGTCATTTTCTTTACTTGGCTTCTTTATTTGGGACTTTCACTGAATATTTTATATATATTTTGTGATCATTTACAGCAATCTGTGGGCTGTATGTGGCCCTCAACAGCTTATAATATGGCTCCACAATATCATAAATTTTTTAACATTATATATTTAGATACTTTAGCTATATTATATATTTTATATGGGGTTCAAGACAATTCCTCCTCACTCAATGAACCCCAGGCAAGCTAAAATATTGGATACTCATTACCCAGAGGGTCTATGTTATTCCTTAACAGATAAAATAAGCCAAAGTCGAACATTTCTATAACTGCACATGGTTAATTCGTATCATTGTCCTATCATATTTTATGAGGCAAAGGTAATATTTATGCTTGGTTAGTCAGCCAGACTAACAAGTCTAGCTTTTCAGTTTAAAACATACATTATTTTACATACATTATGTTGGGAATAGAGGCATAAACAAAGATATTTAAGTTGTATTATGGAATTACAAATAAAGCTGAAAATGATTTACATTTCCCTTATTTTTCCTCTGCTTACAATTTTAGAGCATAAATTCCTTTGAGCATTAAAATTTCTATGGTTGATCTCACCAGAGAAAGTAAATTTTCTTGGAAATGTTTGATGAGATACTTCATCTTTCAACTGCAAGCAGTTGAAGAGAGATTAAAGAAAAAAATGATTCCAGTGTTAATAACAATTGTTTAATACATTCCTTTTCCTTTCACAGATCACTATATAATGATTAAACCATCCAATTTTTTTTAAAAAAACCAAGCAAGTGACTGGCAGCAATTTAAAAAGTATTCTAGTCCTTGTGCACTGGTTATCCCCAATGCCATGAGTTATATTTCTAACTGTCTAAAACCCAGAGGTGAATTGTGTTTCCCTTGGGAAGGTATTCCATAATTGGAACTCAACACTAAAACATTCCTACTTGGACTGAAAGTGAATGACCTATTGAATTTCCCCTACTGATTTTGGGTCTTCCAGACATACATCCTAACTACTATATAACATTGTCTCTCTATGTAACAGAAAATGTATTCTTCATTCAGATGTTTCTGAGGTTTGAATGTGCATACCCACCGTTTTTTGCCATAAACATAAGAACTATGCTTTCTTATTTAAACCAAGAACTTACTATAGCAAATTTAGGAGCTGCAGTTTGTTTGAAGCCTAAGTGATGTACAAGCTAAGATATTAAATTAACTCTTTATGAGGCAGCTAATCAAAGCAAATAACAAGATTTTGATTAACCCTTTAGTAGTTTTTCAAAATAAAATATTTTTCTATTCGCAAATATTAGAATAATGAACAAAATGTTATTAAGATACCCTTCAAACATGTTTGGAGGACTTATGGACTCATTGACCTATTGTAAAATGCCCCTGAAATCAATATATATTAACCTTCTTATTGATTTCGGCAACAGATAAGAGCAAAGCCATCAGCATGCAATCTGCCCCACACACTGTAGTCCTTTCTGAATCTGAAAATAAGCGCCAATTTCTTCGGAAACATTTAATCATATTCCAAATGCTTTGCTGAAGAGGAGTCATAATCCTAAATAAAAATAAAATAAAATGTTAAAATCGTACAACTTGCAAATATTAAGAATTTACAATGGCTTTTATAAGGAAGGAAGACAGCAGCAATGGAAGGAAATGCAAAAGTTCAAAATACAAAATGGAACAGGAAGCAAAAGTAAAGACAACTTAAAATGGGTTATCAAATTTACTGTGGCAAAAGAACATAGTGGGGGGAAGTATTAGACTTAAATATAAGATAGAATCCAATCTGGGCACTGCAGTTCAAGATTTTTGAAAAACTGGCTTTGAAGTTGAATATAAAAGATGATAAAGTAAGATCCCCCACTTGGGTCTCTTCATGTACTTGGCCTATAATTCCCATCAATTCTAGCTAAAGTAACCATTAGTCCGTCATCACTATGTTTAACATTTAGAAAATGAATCATAAGCAGAAAACAATGTAACTGAGAACAGGAAGCTTAATGATAGGGCAGCACAGGGGAAAATAGTTTATATTTGACATATGATAGAATCAGCATAGGAATTCAAAAAAATTATAAACAAATTATTCCTTGACAAATGTATTTATCGTCTAAATTAATTATATGAATAGGGCTCACTTTTAAAGTCTTAACTGTTTATAGAGTCAGAACAATTTCAGTTTATTTCATAAAAGCATAAAAAATAGCATAAATGTAATATAAAACAAAGCCCTACAATAAAACAGTCTGTACAGCAGTGACCGTTAATTGCCAAAGCCTAGTTTGCCAGGCATTTTCTTCACTTAATTTATATACCTCCCATTCTTAAAAGCTCTGGACAGTCAACAATTAAGATCAACATAAAAAGCATCCTCTCAAAAATAAGAAACCCACCCACACTATAAAGAAGACCGACATTCAATTAAAAATATACACAATCATGTGGTCACCATATTCCAGTCTTCACTGATAACATGTCCACCTCCTGTGCTAGATGGAATAACCAGGTCTTAATGGCTCTCCTGGAAACCAGGAAGGCAGCAGCAGATTGGACCTTCATGGCATTGAAATTCCAATTGGGACAGCAATTGAAAAAGCATACTTCTGAGGCCCATTAGATAACAATCTCATAAAATTACAAGGTCATGTTTTGTGAGATTGCCAAAATACTCTCAGGCTTGTGACATCTGAGGATGTGGACAGCAACCTCTGTGCAAAGAGATCCATTACTTATAATTATGCCCTTCTTCGCTTGTAAACATGGCCAGAGAGGACATGAACTGGGCATGGAAGGTAAACGTCTTGAGAGAGAAAATGATGCCACAGGCCTTAAAAGAAGCAGTAGCTCTCCCCACCAATCCAAAAGTCATCACTTGAACCTATCCATCTTAATGATAATTTCATTTTTTAAAGTGTGGCACAAGCCTATGATCTTACTTCAGCACCATGCTATTGAAATGCTCACGAACATCCTGCTTTGTAATCTAATCTTCTCCAGATTTCAAACTGAAAATTCTGAAGTCTCTCATATGTTCCTTCATCCTCTTTTTGAAGATGACAATATTTGCTCTCCTCCAGCCTCATCTCCAAGAATTCCTGAGACAAGTTTAGCAAATGTTCCCATTAGTTTCTTTATATAGTAGGGTGCAATCATCTGACACTTTTAGTTCTTTAAATTGTCTAAGTTCTCTCTTACCCTTTACCTCATTGAGGCTGGAGTTCTCTCCTTTCCCCATTGACGTAATAAGAAGCAGCTAGAGCTCCATTTCCCTTGAGACAAGATAGTCATAAAATAGCAATAGCACTTAGACTTATATACTGCTTCACAGCTCTCTAAGCCATTTACAGTCAGCATATTGCTCTCAACAATCTGGGTCCTAATTTTACCAATCTCGGAAGGATGGAAGGCTGTGTCAATCTTGAACTGGTGAGAATCAAACTACCGGCAGTCAGCAGAATTATACTGCCTTCTAACCCCTGCGCCACCACGGCTCTTGGTGGGGGCAGAATAGGAGCAATTCTGATCTCTCATCATTACCTTATTACCAATTCACCACTTTTTCTTCTTTATAGACCTACATCTACCTTAGCTTTTACTTCTAATGTGCCTGAAGAATACAATTTAAGTTACTTTTGTTTTTTGTCAAGTGAACATAGAGTCGCCATAGAGATGAGCAGTCACAGGAGTCTCCTAGATTCACAATTCTTACTAGAGCAGGAAGTAAAGGTTGCAGTCAGAGGAGTCTTTGGTCAGCTTCACCATACTTGTCAGTTTTGACCTTTCCTGGACTAGATGACACTGAAGTTTGACTACCATCATTTTCTCCACGTTTACCCTGAAAATAATCTAAAAACTACAGCTAGCACAGAATCCACTTACCACTGAATAATGGTAAACCATGCGGCTTAGCAAAGTAACACATGTTGTGAGAGCTATATTGGCTTAGATTAGGCTTTTGGATCCATTTCAGACTGCTGGCTATTACCTATAAAGCCTTCTATATATTGGTTCTTTGCCACCTTCAGGGCCATATTCCCAATACCTCCTAGCTAAAAGAGAGCACCGCAGGCACTTATTTCCAAGACACCAGTGTGCACGGCCCCAAATGGATTTCTTGGTGGCAGATGGTTTACATCACCAGGTCAAGATTATACCTTACCTGTTAATAGAAAGAGTAAAAAGGTGCTCTTTTATAAAGAACCATAATTAGGCTAATAGGGATTTTTTTATCAATACATTTAATTTAGTATTGTTGCTGCTCATTTTATCACTGTTAAGCCACCTAGGTCTGTGAATAGGCATTTTCCAAATGAATGAATAGCTAAAAAATTAGACAATGATCAAATAATCTGTTACCTCTGGATCAATACAAACTTGGATTGAGAGTCAAGTGATAGCATAAAGTTTACCAAATAGTTTTTCTTAATCAACTGTCTACTTATTATATTGAATGAAAGGCCAAAAGACAAGGAAGATTAGATAACCTTTATTGTCATTTTTTCCTGTGAGCACAATGGCACACATTAAAAAAATGAAATTTAGCTGCTTCCTCTAAAAGTGTACACATACATAACACACATTTAAAACATACTATATACAAGATATGTATAGACCTACACCAGGGGTAGGCAACCTTGGCTCTTTTATGACTTGTGGACTTCAACTCCCAGAATTCCTGAGCCAGTCATAAAAGAGCCAAGGTTGTCTACCCCTGACCTACACCCTTACATATAAGTAACATATAAATATTAATCACTGTCCATCTTGACTATATAATGGCAGTTTTAGAGTTCACAAGGTTAATATTGTATGGAACAAAGCTGTGACTGAATCTGGATGTTCTGCTTTGGATACCACGAAGCCTACTCCCAGAAGGTAACAAGGAATACAGGTCGTGAAGAGGATGTGTAGAGTCCGAGACAATCTTGCAGACCCTGCTCAAGCATCGCTTATGTGCTATGTCCTAGATGGAAGGGAGGGAACTGCTAATGATCTTTTCAGCCATCCTCACTACTCTCTGCACTGCCTTCCTGTCTGAAGCAGTGATGCTTCTAAACCAGACTGTGATGTTGTATGGCAGGATGCTCTGGATTGTCCCTCTGTAGAAAGTGGTAAGGATAGGGAAAGATGTGCTTTTTCTCATGCGACACAGAAAATGCAGGTGCTGCTGTGCCCGCTTCACCAGTGTCTCACTGTTGAGTGACCAACTTGTTAACTGCACACCCAGGAATTTGATGCTGGTAACCATCTCCACAAGAACTTCATCTCAGCAAAACAGAGCAGCCAACTAGAGGACAAAAATCCTTCTCAGCATGTCTGTTACTCATCTCACATTAGTCTCTAATAAGGCACTAAAATTTAAAACTGAAACTGAACTAAAAAGCAATAATTAAAACAATCCAAGTTTATTTTGCAAAGCTTCACCTATTCTATACTTACTTGAGTCAGCACTGACTTCACCCAATTCCAACACAATACAGCAATTACGTTTACATAGCAATCTAAGCCAATTTTTTTTACTGTGTGTAACCCAAGAGCTTATGCCAATGTGTTGGATAAGCCTACATGGCAACAATGTACCAAGATTAAGCACATTTTTCTTATTGTATTTTCAGCCAGCCAGTATAGCTGTTCCTTGAAGACCACTTTGCCAATTTAACCACAGGTAAATTAACCTGCAATTATCCAACGAAGATAAATAGGCAATTCCGAACAGGCAAAAAATAATTTTATACAAAGTCGACTTCTTTGCATAAGGCATTGCAACGAGCAGGAGCAAAGCCAAATTTTAAAATATTAGAAAAATCTAGGAAGCAATGTATTCGAGGGCTCTTAGTTATGATGGCTCTATAATTAGTGGAAGAGATTGCTACAGTCATGGGCTCTACCGACCCAATTCGTTGCTGAAGCTTCTTCCCAGTTGCTCCATCAGGACTCGGGTATATTTTTTTAGATGCCCTAAGCCAGGGGTCGGCAACCTCGGCTCTTTTATGACTCGTGGACTTCAACTCCCAGAATTCCTGAGCCAGCTATGCTGGCTCAGGAATTCTGGGAGTTGAAGTCCACGAGTCATAAAAGAGCCGAGGTTGCCGACCCCTGCCCTAAGCTTATAAAGACTATTCGGATTCTTATGAAAAGGGTTAGACTCGGTGTAAGAGCAAAGCAGAACACCATCCCTCTCCCTTACTTGTGGGCCGCACTCACGTCCCCAGTGCGCTTTGCTCCCAGCGTCGCTCGCCTCCCTCAAACTCACCGCACCGTCAAAAGCCAGAACCTTTTAACTCCAGCAGCCGCTTCTGGCGGTTCATTTTTAAAATGCTTCGCCATCAGCCAATTGGAAAGCGGCAGCTTTATGCGACCCGGAAGTGCTTTTCCAAAGGGGTGGCAAAGTGAAGCTATTCGGAAGTGCTCCGTTCTGGCGACGCTATCCGCGGGGATTTGATGGGTAAAAGCGATTGTGGAGAAAGTTCTGGGTGGGGGTGGGGGTGTGTGTATCTTTTTCCCGCGTAAATCTAGGCCTGTGGAAGAAGAGGCCGGTTCCTCTGAGGTGAGGAACGAGCTGTACGTGGCGAGGCTGTTTTCATTCAGCCCGCTGTCTTCCAAGCCTGCCTTCCCCCCCGACACTTTTGGGATGATCTGTGCACGGCCAGGCCGAGCTCAGTAGACATGCCGGTAAACTGCTAACCAAGAGGTTAGCTCAGGGGTAGGCAACCTCGGCTCTTTTATGACTCATGGACTTCAACTCCCAGAATTCCTGAGCCAGCCAAGCTGGCTCAGGAATTCTGGGAATTGAAGTCCATGAGTCATAAAAGAGCCGAGGTTGCCTACCCCTGGGTTAGCTAATGCAATCCGTTCCACAATGTCTGATTTTTGCCATCTCTTGCTTTCTTTATAATGCACTGGTTGCACTGGTTTAAATGGAGTTTCAAATCTTTAAGGACTGATAGTAAAATGCAACAGTTAAGCTACCAAAGCTGCGGTTTTTCAGGTTAAGTTCTTAGCTGAAAATGTGCATGTAGAATTCAGCATTTAGAATGCCTTTCTTACCCAACTACAGAAAGTATTCTTCTGGTTCCTTCTACCAAAGATGAAGCAGGAGACGTTCCGAAGAGCAGCCTATACTGTGGAATGTAAGGATTATGTGCATGTGGTAGAATTCAATCCATTTGACTGTGGCACTGCAGAATCACTCATTGCATATGGCGGCAATAATTACGTAGTTGTCGGGACTTGCAGATTCCAGGTTAGTATACATTATAATGTTTACATTTATGTAAAAGTGTTAACTTGGAAGCTACATCTGAAATTTGAGGAAAGAGCTTTTGAAACTCAGTGGAGAAGATATACATAAAACAGAAGTTTCCAAAGGATAATTGGTAAATCCATTGCATCAACAAAGTATTGCGCTGTTTAAAGATTAATATATGTATTAAGACATAAGCTTTGGAAGACTTCAGTTCATTTCAGCGATTATCCTGATTCCCCAGGAGACTCGATAATTTTTTAAACCTAGCAATTAGTTTTCTTTCAGAGTCACTGTGTATATATGCATACAAGGGTACGTATTGCTTCAGTGAAATATGTATGTCTACTTAGAATGGTATCCTTTTTTAGTTCAATGGGAGCTATTCCCAGACCTGATTGTTTACAAGGGAAAAGGGTATGCAAGGGTTTCATCATGGCAAGGAAGTAGGTTTGACTTTAATAACTCTCTCATTTGTTATGAAGCATATCAAAATATTACATGCATCTTTAGGAAGAAGATACAGCAGTGGAAGGAATACAGTATAAAACTCTCAGGACTTTTCAACATGAAAGCAGAGTTGATGCCATTGTGTGGAGCCCAGAAACTAGACTGGATGCTGTACCTCCCCATATAAGGTAATATGCCTAATAAAAACTTAAAGATAGTAGGATTTTATTTGTTTTAATATTAACTACATATCATGCCTTTTGTGTGGGAGTTCAAGACCAAATACATAATGGATCCCTCCTAATTATGTCTCTTCTCCCCCGCCTCCCCGCAGGCAATCTTTTAAGGTGGATTGGGCTGAGAAAATGACAACTCATAGTTACATAGGGAGTTAAGTATAGGCAGACCTCAACTTACAACCATTTGTTAAGAGACCAAAGTTACACCAGCATTGATAAAAGTGACATGACCATTTTCACAGTTACAGCAGTTGCACCATCCCTATGGTCATGTGACTGAAATTTGGGCGCTTGATAGTTACAGTGTCCTGGGGTCCCATGATCCCCTTTTACACTCTTGACAACAAAGTCAGTGGGGAAGCCAGATTCACTTAACCCTGTTACTAACTTAACAAATGCAGTGATTCACTTAACTGTGGCAAAACAAGTCGTAAAATGGGGCAAAACTCGCTTAACAACTGTCTTGCTTAGGAATGGAAATTTGGTCAATTGTGGTCATAATTCAAGGACTACCTGTATTAAGTCCAACATTTTAACCACAATCTTGATTCTCCATATTATCCTGAAGTTTGGTATTTTGAAGTATGCAATTTTGCAACTATGCAATTTTACCAATCAGTAAAATTCTACTAAAGAGAGTTTTCTCCATGTCTACTGAATGTTTAGTTTATAAGTGGATCTTTACTATAAAACAATACCCTGTATCAAGCTCAATTCTCTGTTAGTATAATGACATCCTGGAACATAATAACACTGGGTCAATCTGAAAGCATCTTTTGCTCATAATTTTGTTTTTAAAGCAGCCAATCTACTATCTTAAGAAATTTGGAAGTAAAATTATTTTTGTGCCATCAAGTCACTGTCAGTTGACAGCTTAGTCCTTCAGGTCTTCCAGTAGTGCATTCACTGTAATCTACCTTGCTTGTAACATAACGGAACAACAGTTGGAAGGGACCTTGGAGGTCTTCTAGTCCAACCCCCTGATCAGATAGGAAACTCTATACCAGCTGCCTGCAATTAGTGCAGGTTCGCATCCCACCAGGTTCAAGGTTGACTCAGCCTTCCATCCTTCCGAGGTAGGTAAAATGAGGAACCAGATTGTTGGGGGCAGTTAAGCTGACTTTGTAATAATGCCGCTTGGGGTGTATGTGAAAGCCCTAATAAGCAGGCATATACATAGAATGAAGGCTACTGCTAAGCTTGTAAGCCGCCCTGAGTCTTCAGAGAAGGGCGGGATATAAATGGAATTAAAATTAAAAAAAAATTCAGAAAAATAGTTGTCCAATCTCTTCTTAAAAACTTCCAGTGTTGGTTAAAAACTTCCTTGTGGTCATCTTCTTTTTCTCTTACCTTCCAAATTTGCATAATGTGTCCAAAATATGAGAATTTGCGGTTAATTATCTGTTGCTCTTATTTTGTTCTAGGATTTTTTCTGGGCAATCTGTGGTATTCTCATGATTCTTCTATGGTTTTTTAATACTTTCATTGCTATTTTACCAAGTACTAATCTGCTATTTCTTAATTGCTAATTCCTTTTGTCTTGATAGTTGATCCTAAAATGTAGAAGCTATTTCCTCTCTAATATTTTTACTGTCAATTTTAAGGATGATTTCTTTACCTACTTTCATTAATTTGGTCTTACTTTATATTTAATATAAATCAGAGTAGTTCATCAGCACTACAGTTATTCACGTTTCTTTTTCCAATTTTAAAACCATGCTTATTCCAAACCAGCTTCCCTCAATATATATTCAGGTTGAATAGGTATAGGTGGAATTAATAAGAGGAGAATATATAGCCTTTTCTTACTTTTTTCTTGACCTTGAACAAGAGTACAGAGAAGAGCAACAAAGATGATTAGGGGACTGGAGACTAAAACATATAAGGAACGGCTGCTGGAATTGGGTATGTCTAGTTTAATGAAGAGAAGGACGAGGGGGGACATGATAGCAGTGTTCCAATATCTCAGGGGCTGCCACAAAAAGGAGTGACTCAAGCTATTCTCCAAAGTGCCCAAAGGCAGGACAAGAAGCAATGGATGGAAACTAATCAAGGAGAGAAGCAACCTAGAACTAAGAAGAAACTTCCTGACAGTTAGAACAATTAATCAGTGGAATAACCTGCCTCCAGAAGCTCTGAATGCTCCAACACTGGAAGTTTTTAAGAAGAGACTGGACAGCCATTTGTCCGAAATGGTATAGGATTTCCTGCCTGAGCAGGGGGTTGGAGTAGATGACCTCCAAGGTCCCTTCCAACTTTATTATTATTATTATTATTATTATTATTATTATTATTATTATTATTATTATTATTATTATTATTATAAGCCATATCTGTCTGAGCTGTGGATTCTTAAATATGTATAGGTTTTGTATAAGAACAGTTAGATAATCTGGGATTCCAATTTTCATAAGCACATTTCATACCTTTATCTTATTTATTTGGTCAATGTAATTGAAGCTCAGACTAAAATCATTGAAGCACATAGTTACTGCTGTTTGGTATTCTTTGTCTTTCTTAATTATCCAGTGTGTATTAGTAGTATGTATCAGCAATGGTGTCTCTTGACTTGCATGTCTAGTTATGATCTTATGATCCAGCCTCATCATAAGTACTATTAGTACTCATAAAGATCCTCGCCTCTTCCTCAGCATGTGGAGTATCATCTGACCTGAGCGCCCTTCTAGAACTATATTATCAATCATTTTATACTGTCTATCTGTGGAGTTTCTTGGTAAATAGAAGAAATGGTTTACCATTATTTTCTCCCATGCGGTATGAAGTTATGTATTTACCGTTGTCTACAAAGTGATCATATACCTCCAGCATCTTCCTGTATTGCTGCCTCCTTGCTTTAGCTAGACAGTGGGATGGCCTTCAAGCCTTGAGTGACCCTAATGGGATTATATACTTTTGGCTTTTATACTATGCTCATATCTGTTAGGAAGAGCCCTCATCATGATAAAGCACCACATTTGCACTCTCGTGTGCTGAAGCAACTGTCATTAATATAACAAAACAGGAATTTCATACAAGAAATATTGAAAAATACAGTGTAATGCTACTTTATCTCAGTCATTGAATGATTTAGAAATCTGCCCATAAACATTGGATAGAGGGATTCTGTGAAAATACCTTATTTTCATAAGCCTCTTAGTTCATCACTGACACTAAACTCCTGCTGTCAGTTTAAAAGTGTAGAAGCTATTGTTCCTTATATGCTATGTGCATAGACAGTCCAGGAATACAGAGCTGCGACTGCTCTAGGATTATCACTTTTTCTAATTAATAAAAGACAATGAAACTTTTAAGAAAGTAAATACATAACAGCAGTGAAACCCAAGTAGGCACCAGTGTCAATGTCTTCTTACATAAAGCATGCTTTTCAAATAATAAACTTATGAATCTTATCCATTTTGTAACTTATCAGTTGCCTGAGAAGTAGAAAATAAAATTAGCCATAACTAAAGCTCAAATCCATCAGCAATATGCAGTGCCAGGTGGAACATATAAACAGCTATCTTCTGCCTCAAATGGCAATAAAATATGTATGTTAGTCCTAAATAATGACTTGCAGATTTCATAATTTGTATTTCCAAATCAAATTGTTATTTACTACTTTGTGTCAAGATGCGTTTTTATATCATCCCCATATATTTTTCTTGGGTGTATCATTTTATCATATATCTTGAGCAGGAAAGAAAATGTCTTCTCTCTATAGATGATAAATGTTATGCAGTATGCTTTTTTCACTGAAGAACAAGTAAAAACATTTTAAATAAATAATTATAGACTACCTGCTTTGCTGTGATCTGTTATGCATATATACAGGTAGACCCTGTTTACCAACTGCCTCATTTAGCAACCATTCAAAGTAACAGTGATGTAAAAATACATTTTTATGATCAATTCTCACATTTATTATCATTACAGCATACCACAGTCATGTGATCACTAATCATGTGCTTCCCAATCAGCTTGGAACAATCAGTTAATGTAGAATGTAAAAGTCAAATTACAAGTTTTGGTCACATGAAGTTTTGTTTAATGACTACAGTGACTTAGTGACCAAAAGGGAAGAGATCATAAGCCCATCATCATATACTTTTCTGTTTACCAACATAGAGTTGCCCAATTGTTGCTAAACAAGGACTACCTATATTGCAGAAGTTTAATAATTAAATGATGTACTTTTTCGTGATAAGATAAAGCTAAGTTGAGGAAATTCATAACATGTCAACTGTTACACAAAATTACAGTAAACTGTTTCATTATCTTAGATTTTGTACTGCTGCTGCTGATAGGAAGTTAAGGTTATTCACATCGGACCTCAAAGATAAGAATGAATATAAGGTGAGAAGAAGAAATAAATTATAACAACAAAAAGTGGCTTTTAATACTTATTTGTATACAAATCAATTTAAATTGCAAATTAAATTGCATTGCAATGCCTTGCATTCAGTAATTTTGAACAGACGTAAACAATTGCATTGTATCTTGTATTTTAAAAGGTGATTCTAGGTGACATTTTTGAAGCACATTTGTGGTAACAAGCATGATAGTATTTATTTCAGCAGTTCAAAACTTAAGTTCCATTTTATACTTCTCAATGCACCTTTTAAATAAAATCAATTAAGTTTATAAAATCTAAAGTAGATTGAACTATGAAAAATTGTGAAATTAACTATATGACATATTTAAGAATATTTAAGAAGCTGCTCAGAGTTTCCTTGAACTGCGAGATGGGTGGCATATAAAATTAATAAATAAAAGATGAACAGAAAGTATAACAGGATATTCTGTTACATCTTTGGGTGATGTGCAAGGATTTCTTACTCCAGTTTTTTAGTAATAGCATGGAGAAAATATATTTTCTCTCCTCCTTAGTTATATACAATAGGAGATAAATTGGCTTTCAGTGTTGATAAAGTGAACTATTTCAGTCATGATACTGTAATTCCTCACTTCAGAATTCTTAGATTTTCAGTGTGTGTGTTTTTAACCCAAGCTCAGAGTGATAGGTCTTTGGATTTAAAATGGTTCCTTATATAGAAGCAATCAGCAGCAATTTAAATATAAATGAAGCATATAACCGTTCAGATTTGACAGGATGAATAAAAATGAACAGAACAGTGGAATTTGCAATACAGATAGTCTTCAAGATATAATGGCAGTTGGGACCAAGATTTCCATTGCTAAGCAAAGTGCTCAGATAGCGCAATGACATGTGACCATATTGCCTAGCGATGGCAATTTAGGCAATTCCGGTTGACATAATCCCAAGACATGCAGGTTATTAAAGCAGGAAACAATGAGAGTCCAAGGTAAGCAGTGTGGGATACCACAGGAGGGTGAAAGAGGCCCAGGGCAGACCTTGCATGAGTTGGTGAAGGTCAGTGTTGCAGATTAGCGTGAGTGCAGAAAGAGCAAAAGGGAGGAGGACACAGTGCATGGAAGCAACGAAAAGCCGATAGGGAGTCTTGCAGTCTTCCCTGCTGGCTTCCCCATTGACTTTGTGGGAAACCAGCAGGAAAAGTTGCAAATGGCAATCATGACTGTGAGAAGTTGCAGTTTGTCATATGAGCTGGTTATCAAGTGCCTGAATTTTGTTCAGGTGACTATGGGAGATGTTGCATCAGCCAGAACTTCAATGACCAGCTATAAGTTCAGCACCATTGTAATTTTGGACAGTCACTGAACAAATGGATGTTAAGCGAGGATAACCTGTATGTCTCTGAAAATTGGAACCTTACTTGTAAAATTAGATACAATATAACAAAAAACCCAGAATGCAAAAGCATTATTGCACCCAAATTCTGCATTTATGATGCATTGGTATACTGGTTCTGTAGCATGTGCTATGAAATCAGTTAAGAGATCCAAGAATAAAATAATGGCACTTGCCAATTCCTGTGGATAGTGGGACAGAAACCTGAAAGAAGTGTTATTTAACCATTCTAGTAACTTAGATTTATTTATCATTGGGCCTGAAGCTTCCAATAACAAAGACGGCTTTAGTATGGAATTAGTGTTTGTGCAAGCTATTGCAGTGTAATTCATATTATACTTCACTGATGTCAGTTTGAATAAACTAGATCTAAACATACCAGATTGTCTCTTTACAAAACTAAAGTCATGTTGATTTTATTTCCCTCAAAGCTACAATTCAAAATATAGTTTCAACCAGCAAAGTCCTCAGCCTAAATGACTTGGGTCTTGATCTTATATTTTGATCCTAATCTTGCTATCTTCTCCTTATTGTGCCTTAGAATGGTGCCTTAATTTTACCTTGGCTGATTTTGCTTCTTTTAAAATGCCATCTTTGTGTTAATTCTATAATAAAAGATATTTCTCCTTTTTATTAACAGACTTTGGAAGGCCATTCAGATTACATTAATGATTTGGTATTTTCACCTAAAGGTCAAGAAATTGCAAGTGTGAGTGATGACCACACATGCAGGTATATATTCTGTTAGTGAAATATTACTTTAATTATTTATATCTATTTAATTATTTATGTATATAAATGTGAAAAAATGAACATGTAGAAAATTGATATTTTTGTAGAATTTTTCTACAAAATTTTTCTACATATATATTTTAGTTAATATTTAGAAGCTACCCACAATTCTAGAATTTGGATGATTATTGTAGCAAATAGATGATCTAGTTTTGGTCTATTTGGTTGGGTGATGGGTTTTCAGTAGGAGAGTTTGAATAGATTCATGCTATACGAATGAAAGACAAGAATATTTCAAATTGATCTTGCTCTTCCCATCCTGTGTCTTGGCGAAGACAGAATTTTCTGAGAGTCATCTTGAACATTCAGAATTAGTTTCAACTCGTTGGCAGTAGGATATGCAATATTTTCTGTTTCTAATTTCTGCCTCTTAGAAGATTATCTCTGCCTTTGTCCCTTATTTTATATTATTACAGTAATAGAATAATGCAGAACTATATTGAAACTACTGTTTTTAACTGCTTGAGTGAATATAAAAATTAACTTATTTCATGATTCAATACAAATGTACCAATTACTCTACTGGTATGAGGATGTACCCAAGATAATACAGTGTCATTAGTAATGCCAGAAATTGAATATTGTATTAATTAAAGAGTAACATATGTTTTAAAAACAAAAATAATGTAATGATTTTGCCTTTCATGGAAAATTTGCCAGTCATTTGACTATTTACATACATTTTTTAGCATTGGTCTTTATCTGCTTTCATATTTTTATCCATGTGTAATGTTCTGATCTTTAAAATAACTGATATGAGCATTAAAGTGGTCACACTCTGCTTTACAACAAACTGATAAATTAGGTTGCCAAAGCACTATTACATGTATTCACAAAGAATTAGCTGACATGACTCTTTGGGTCTCAGCCAATGCAACCTGTAATAGTGAAATTCCAAACATTTACTTAGAAGAGTCTCATTCAAAGTCGTGGAATATATTGTTATCAGGATATAAACAAAAATATCTTTGCAAATGGTTTGTATGTACCGTACTTCACTTTTTAAAAAGTTATATGTTTTTCCCAGAATAACATGATTTACAGATAAAAACAGCATGTAGAAATACATAGCTCATTGTTGTGAGTCAAGTGATCTCAAATTCAAGTACGTCTCTACAAAAAAAAATTGCTAAGGATGATCCACAAAGCATTATGAATTCTTATGATTTAATGAGGAAAAATAGCAAAGCAATACTATCATCACCATTTATAGTTGTCTTGAAAACTGAGCTAATTACTGAGTCTCGTCCAGTTTAGAAAAATTATTACCAAATTAGTTTGGATATGCATGAAGTATGTGACTAAAGATCTGGCCTTGATTATCTATTAGCACAATTTTAAACTGTTTTAGTATAAAATCTATCCAGCATTTTAATTCCCTGTACTGATCTGGTTTTTGTTTTATTTTCTTCAAGATTTTGTTCATTGACATTTTAAAAATGCAGGGTATCTATTGCATCCTCCTTTCATGTAACAGAAACCCTGTGCTTCTGTTACAGTGTAGAACATAATAATAATCACATTATTAATAGATTTGGCACATGGTGGGTGGGGGTGGCAGTCAAACGTCCCGTTAGGCATCATGCCATAGTCCAGGTGTGGAGACAATGGTGGGGAGTGAAAATGGGAAGCCGCCGTGGGCAATGGGCAACAAGCAGTAGACAGGGCCTTCCCATTTTGACTTCTACCCACTGCCTACCTAGTTGTGGCGGCCCAGCCGTAACCACCCAGCCACGCCTTCCTGGCCCTTTGAGGGCAACCAAAATGTTGATGTGGCCCTCAATGAAATTGTGTTTGACACCCCTGTATTACGACAATCTTGTTTCTTAGAAATAACTGATGCGCATGAAGAACTGGCAGCTGTGGTTTCATGTTGTTGTCTTTTATTTATTTATCTCTCTATATCTTGTCTTTCATTATTTTTATAAATAATTCAGGGTGGTGAATATACCGAATACATGTCGTCTTCGACTTATAACAATTCATTTAATGCAGGGGTGTCAAACTGCTGACCCACGGGCCAGACGCGTCATGAAAAAACTGCGCCCAGCCTATTGCTGGCAATGGGGAAAAAGCTCCGATACATTGTGCAACGTCATGTGACGTCGCAAGTTTGATATGTCTGATTAATGAGTGTTCGAAGTTACAACGGCACTCAAAAAAGGGACTTAAGGCAATTTTTCACAAACTTTTCAGAGCATAGATAATAACATTAATCTGTGATGAGATCAATATTATCCCATAATTCATAATGACCATGAATTTATAGCAGTATCAGGGAACTGTTTTATATCAATTTTGTACTATTATACATCAATTTATTTTTATTGCCTGCACTTATTTGAAGTATAAAGTTGTATTAGGTGAACAACAGAATTTGTTGCAGCAGAAGAGAGGCAAGAAAGTATTCTGAATATATTCTGTAACTGAATGTGATCTTATGTTGCAACTAAATTTAAAGCAGATTAAAGCATTAAGTCATAAGCTGTAAAATTGATACAATTCTCTTTTGCTTCTTTGGCTTGGGAAGAGGACCTGATTCTTTTGCCAAAATAATTCACTGTCTTGAATTATACTAAGTTCATTTTTAAATAGATAAACACAGAGAAAGTGTTGATTTGTCTTGGAAAAATCTACAAGGCAAAATTTCTGGCACCAGAAGAAAGGGCTTTGTCTGCAGATTACATAATCAGATAGATGCTCTTTGTTTTCACAGACATGTACTTTAGAAAAAAGGGTTCTAATCTCCTTTAAGCTATTAATTATATATTAATTCATTGCTATTTAATTTAATAGTATTTATATTATTTTGTTGACTTCTTTTCATATTACTCTTATATTTTTATCTGTGGTGGTTGGCCAGCACACAAAACAAGGTGTAAATTTGATATATTAATTTATATGAGTGTACTGCATGCAGATTAAGAATGCACATCTCCTTAGTTCAAAGAAAACAGACAGGCTATGATCTTAGCTGTAATGAGCACATATAGTATAGCTTTCTCCTACTATATACTTTCCTTTCGGTCAGCTTCATAATCATCATCCACTGATATTAATATATGCATATTCTATCTTCTGTCAACTGCATTTAGGATGAGAAGTCCAGATCTTTACTGTGATAGGAAGGAGTAACAATGTATAACCTCCTTAAACCCTAATCTTTTTTATGTTTAGAGTCTGGGATTTAGAAGGACATTTAAGAGCTTATTTTGTTTTACGTTCTCCTGGAATGAGTGTGGGCTGGCATCCTGAGGATGCATTCAAGGCGAGTATCAACCAAACTGGGAGCTACTTACAATAATTGTAAATAAAAGTGAAGCATTTCAGAATTTTCCAGTGTTAACACTCTGAAAATGTGCTTTGCAGTTATAGGGACATTATATGTTGCTTTAGAAATAGTAACCTACTTCATTGTTTTTAAGCTATTGGAGAAAGGTAAAGCGACTGAGGAAGAATCACTTATGCTCCCCTATGCTCCTGAGAGGATTTTTTTTTTTAAAAAAAAGCTATTATCATACTATGATAATTTAATTATTAAAATGGTCTAGCTTCATTATTTCCATGGCATCTTGAACCTGTCATTTATTGTCAGGTAAAATAATTTCCTACCATGCTCTTTACTTATTTACTGTCTAGACCAGGGGTAGGCAACCTCGGCTCTTTTATGACTCATGGACTTCAACTCCCAGAATTCCTGAGCCAGCCAAGCTGGCTCAGGAATTCTGGGAGTTGAAGTCCATGAGTCATAAAAGAACCGAGGTTGCCTACCCCTGGTCTAGACCAAGCATGTCAAAGTCATGACGTCACGTGATTTTTTTCCCCATTGCTGGCAATGGGGTGGATGCGGTTTTGGCATGACACATCCGGCCCATGGGCCGGCAGTTTGACATGCCTGGTCTAGACAGTTTTTAAGCTTTCTCTTGTGTAAGAGAAATAAAACATAAATGAAATCAATTTTAAAGGCAAGTGGTATAAAAATTAAAATAGCTCTCCAAAACTACCAAATTGCAGTCCCAAGTCTTAGTAACAGCAGAGGTATTCAGAGGAAAAACATGAGTTATAAATGGATCTGTGCAATTGCTTTAAAAGTAAGCACTGATAGGGCTTGATGAACCCTGGTTAATCAAAAAGGTCTCCTTGATAACTCTGCCTTATTGAAAGAAGACTGACTTTCTGGTCTTTTACAATGTCTAATGGGCATGAAAACAAATTTGGGTTGTTGTGTTTAATTTATTGCTGCATTTTAAAGCCACTTGGAATTCTAAGTATGATCTGTTTTGTGGATTTATATTGCTGGATGATGTCATGTGTTTTAATGTTCAGTTCTTCCCATATTTCTCATACTTTTGTTTACGATATAATGAATTGTTGAATTATGATAAATGATGGAGTTGGTTTCATACCAAGATCTTTCTTCAGCTAGAATTCATTTTTGAATGTTAGACATACAGAAAAATCAGACCTTAATTATAAGGATTCTTGATTGCATTGTTGCAATAAGGTATACAGAAGAAACAAGTCTGAATAATGCCATATCCCACGAATTGCAACTGACTGTTATCTTTCATTTGTAGTTGATGGTAGCAGAAAAGAATGGAACGATTCGATTCTATGATCTTGTAACACATCAGGCTATATTGTCTCTCACAACTGATCAAACACCACTAATGTCAGCAAGCTGGTGCCTAAAAAATACTTTTAAAGTTGGAGCAGTTGCAGGAAATGACTGGTTTATCTGGGACATTACTCGATCTAGGTATCATAAAATATTCCATGCATTTTTATTGAGACATTTCAGAATAATAGATTATTATTGTCTTTTTTAAAAATGTGCACAAAATATTATTTATTATTAAGGCCCTATTTAATTTAGAAGTACAAAGAAAAAAGGAAATGCTTAGGAGATCTCATTTTCTGTTACTATAGTCCTTAGTGTAAAACATGGCTTTTCAACTTTTTTCACTCATTATACCACTTTTAGGATATGGCAACATCCGAGTAGCACCAGTCGCCTAGCAAGGTGTCAAAAACTTGATGACCAAAAAAAAAAAAAGGAAAAAAGTGATGGAAGTACAGGTAGTCCTCAACTTAAAACAGTCCGCTTAGTGACTGTTCGAAGTTACAATGGCACTGGAAAAAGTGCCCCCTAAGCCACAGCTGAGCAAGACACCTGCCTGCCCGGCGGCACTCTTCCTCCTGTCCGAGGTTTTCATTGTGAGCATTTCTGTTGAAGATTGGCAGCGTGGGTTGGGTGGGGGCTGTTTGGTTTTTATTTCCCCCGTCTGCTGGGTGGTTGCAGCAGTTTTGGTCACTTCACATGACCGTCATAAATATGAATCACTTGCCAAGCATCTGAATGTAAATCACAAGTCCCTGGAGATGCTGCAACATTCCAGCTGATCGGTGCTTCTTCTGGGCTCAGAAGCACCAGGATCAGCGCCGAGCTCCAGTTGGAGCCTGGCGCTGATCCTGCTGCTTCCACTGAGCCCTGACAGCCCCGAAGAAGCGCTGATCCTGGCACTTCTGCTCAGCCCTGACAGCCCTGCAGCTCCAGCCGTCTCTCGCTCAGGCTTGTGCGGTGCTGCCACCAGTTCAGCTCAGTCCCCTCCCCCGCTACCACTTTTCTAGGATGGTCGTGTACCACCTGCCAGATGCCAATGTACCACAGGTGGTACCTGTACCACTGGTTGAAAAGCCCTGGTGTAAAAGACTATTACACTTTAACTGTTGATTAGAATTTGTAGGGAAATATTAACATAGTTAATACAGTTTTTATGATGTAAAAATAATAATTCTAGAAATTACTTATCAATTTACAAAATAACTTCCTAAATTTGTATTTTCAATTAATATTGATATAAAAAGTCAAGAAAAAGAAAACATGGACATATATTGAGAAATAAAGCCAGGAAAATGTTTCCACTGGATTTCTTTGCTTTATGCATCATTTCCCTTGTATATGTGGATTCAGTAAAGAGAATTAAAAATATCTCTTTTTCTAGCAATTCTTTTTCTATGTTACTCAAGCTTACATATCCTCAAAAGCAATTTCCATGTGAGATGCTTTTAAAATTATGTTGGAAAGCAACAGTTTTGTGGTTTTTAAGTGACAACCTTTTTTTACAAATAAAGTTGTTGAATAGCATGTATTTCTGATTGTTATCTTAGAATGAAGTCATGCTGTCCAAATTGTGCATGACCTACTTCTCATCAGGAATTAATGATTTTTATTATTAGAAATTATTCTCTCTTTTAGTTACCCTTTGGATAAGAGGCCTGTCCATGCAGATAGAGCCAGATTATTTAGGTAAGTTTTATTTAGATACATATTTAATTGATGCATTTGATTAACTGACTTCTCCATTAATCATTGGTGAAGGACCATAAGATTTTGCTTTTGCCAATATTTACAGGTGTTGTTTGCATTTGAGAGATAATCGTGCAATTTTTCTTTGAAGTGTTATTTTAAATTAATTGTTAATATTTTACTCTTTCTATTAGCCTAACCTTTCTCACTTGATTTTTATGGTTGGGAACTCTGAAAATTGCAGTCTTAAAACATTAGGAGACTACCCAGCTTTCAAAGGACTTAGTTAGAAAATGAAAGTCTGTTAAGAAACTGGGATGAAATGGGAAATAAGGGAGAATTGTAGCACAATGTGTAGTATTTTTTACATTAGTTAGAAAGGCCGTCACGTCCAAGTCCTTGCTCAGTGCAGGAATCCAAGTTAAGGCATGTTAGAAAAGTACCATTCCAGCTTGAGCACATACAGTTAAGTAGAATGCATCACATCTTAGGTTAACTGGTTTCACTATTCGGCTGCATTTGCTTTTTAAACATTAAAACCAAAACTTGTATTCCTATAATTTAATTACATGCTTGCACGTCCCAAAGGGCAGATTTAGGATGCAGATCCCTTGGAGATGCTAGAGTAAGCAGCATAACAATGTTGGTAATAAAATAAACAAGACTTGCTTTCTACTCCCTGAAGTTTTAATTGTCTTTCCCCGAAATTGTCACTTTTTTTCCTGAAACTTTCTTATGGTATGGTACCTAGAACTGCACACAGTTCAGTACTTGACCACAGTACGATAGAATGAAATAATTACTTCCCATGGTTTTGGTACTATATATTTCTGATGCATATCTATTTTTTGGTAGCAGCATCACATTTTTATCTCATGGGCAATCAATTACTATTCCAAGGGTAATGTAGTTGTTTTGTAGGAATGAAATACAATGCAAAACATTCAGTATTTATGTGAGGAATTGATTACAGGTAGTCCTCGACTTAGATCACAATTAATTGAGCCCAAAAATTCTGTTGCTAAGCGTGACATTTGTTAAGTGAGTTTTGGTTCATTTTACCAGGTTTCTTGCCACAGTTGTTAAATGAATCAACACAGTTGTTAAGTGAATCTGTCTTCCCCCATTGACTTTGCTTGTCAGGAGGTCACAGAAGGTGATCACATGACCCTAGGACATTGCAACCATCATAAATATGAGCCAGTTGCCAAGTGTCCAAATTTTGATCATGTGACTATGGGTATGCTACAATAGTTGTGTGAAAAATGATCATAAGTCACTTTTTAGTGCCATTGTAACTTCAGTCACTAAATGAACTGTTGTAAGTTGAAGACTACCTGTATTATTGTATCTTTTACACTGAGCCAAAAGATGTGTGCATGTACATACACAAGCATTAGGCCTATGCAAAACATTCAGTAGGGGAACTTCACATGACAGTATGAAAAAGCATCCTACTTTAAAGTAGCTATGTCTTTGGAAAGATTCACTTAGATGCTTCAAAAAATGTCCCATGATTGTGTATATGCATAGATCTATGCATATTGGTATTCTCAACCAAAAGTTGAAGCCACTTACATACACTGACAGCTGGGGAGTCTTTTCTAACAGCTGCACAAACCTTCCAAAAGATGTGGTTGCTTTAATATCTTGCCTACATTATATAAAATATTTTCAAGAGCTGTGGCATAGACTTCTGAAAATGATTCACTGAATTCACTGGAAAAGATCTATTATATACCACTGAAATGATGAAATTCAGAGGTGTTTAATTTTGACTTTCATAATTATATTGAACATTATTTTAAAATGTTGTTAAGGTTCTCTTTATGTGTTTAGATGGTCCCGAGTGAATGAAAACTTGTTCGCTACTACTGGCTATCCAGGAAAAATGATCAGTCAACTTCTAGTTCATCATTTAGGCCACCCTCAGGTAAATTTATGACAAATCAAAGATGTAAAATCCATTTTTAAAAATTTATTGTACAATTTTGTCCTTAAGTAACTTATGATTACATGACAAATCAAGTGTAATCCATTGTGGGAAATTTTCTTTTATTTATTTCTCACTTGGACTTCATATGCTTTGAATCTACTTTATCAGAACATCTCAAGGAAAACTGCATTTGTATGGTCAAAATGAAAAAAAAATATAGGCTGGAATTCAGAAAGCTACTTTAGACACTCTCTCTTTAAAGTCTTAGGCATACTTGTAAAGATTTTTTTTAACTTTATTTTTTTTAAACATTAGATTCTCATGGTGCAGTGCACAGTGTTCCTGGTAATGGCTTCAGGTTTTTTTTAAAAAAACAGTGTATTAAATGCCATGGAAATTGGCAATTTAAGAAGAAAATCCCTTTTAGATTCTGGTTGTAGTGGATAAGCTGAGGATATTTGGAGCATAAGAAAATATATTCTAGTTCACCTGGCTTTAATAGGCAAGATGTTCAATCTAAGACATATATAGTATTACTAGTAATTAACTTTGTGTCATTGTGATTGTGTCTTCCTGAAATAGTGCTGTAAAATTTGCCTTTTGGCTTTCCATATAAGTTAAAGTGATTATGAAACAGAGATTTGGAAATAAAGCTGAGACTATTGGAAAAGACTTGAGAATAAATTATTCAACCTCAATCCTCTGCACTCAAAAGGAACTCAAGGATTAAGAGAATTAAAGTCATGTCTGTATATTTTGCATCTTGTATTGCATCTTATACATATTGTGCATTGCACAAATTTAATTCTGATGTCCAGTGGATTAGATTTCCAGAAAGGACTAATGGGAACCAGTTAAAAGAATCATTTAAGGTAGTACCTTATAAGAGAGTTTGAATTTCATGAATTCTTTCTGGTAGAATGATTATTAGAAGCTACAAAAATAGCATAGTGCTTATACTTCGGTTTAATGTAAATAATGTAATAGAACTTCTAGATATCTCAAGCATAGCAAAATGTTCATTTAGGAACAGACATTTCTGTCTGCCTCCTGATATTCCAAGTTCTAAGGCTAAAAGAGTCAGCATACAATAAGTGCATTTCTTAGATATCCATGATGTATTGTGACTGATTTTGCTGATTTTCATCTTTACCAGAGAAAACAAGCAGTAATATTTAGTCACCAAGAGAGCAAAATGTTTACAAGCATCATCTGTTAGTTCTTAATATTTAACTATCAGAGGAAACTATATTTGGAATGTGATGTAAAAGGGATAGACTATGATAAAGGGAAATCTAAGCATTACTGTGGAAAAATAGTAAAACAACTAAATGAAAGTGCTGGCTTCTATATCCAGTGTCAGATCTTTAAAAAAGATTGGGAGGACCATCTTGATTTATTTTGGACTTTTCCATCATGTACTAACAGTAGATTTTTTTTACTTGTATAGCTTATTTTTTGCTAAATCATTATTTTTTGGCTTCTAGTTTCAAATTTAGAAGCAAGCTGTCTTGGGATTTAGAAATTCTAAAGTTATATCCAATTCCAGTGATGATTGCTGGGTTACAGCTAAAGGGTATTTTGAAATTTCTTTTGAAGTTGTCTTACTGTATGACAGATCTTAAATAGAAATAATAACTAAACTAATTAAACTTTTTTTTTTCTCTCTACAGCCTATCCTTATTGGTTCTGCACCCTTAGGATCTGGTTTAACCTGGAACAGGACCCTTCCACTATGTGCCATGGGAGGAGATCATAAAGTATATTTTTGGGTGACCGAAATGTAAAAAACTATATCGACTCTATAGTGGTTTAAATTATCACATAATGATTAAGGGGGGGAGAGTTGAAGTAATATAGTTGGCTTATTTTATACTTTTTTTACAGAAACATTACTTTAGAACAAAGTTCTGAAGTTTTTAAACTACTTAGTTTCTAGTTTTAGAAGTGCAGCTGGATTTAGCAAGGCATTGTATTCATTGTTTTCTGTGCAAATCTTGTTGAAATAATCTCTTGTGCAAATCTTCATTTGTTTAAAAGAAGTGCAGTCAAGAGAAACAGTTAAAAATAGATAGCCTGTATGGAAAGATATAAACTTTCATAACATTACCAGCAAAGTAAGAGTGGCTAAAAGTGTTGGTTCATATCCCATCTCAGCCTGGAATGACAAAGCATAGCAAAAACTCTAAAAGTGAATATTTTTAATACAAATTGATTCCTGATATGAATGTGTATATCTGTGTTACCAAGAAATGCTATGCTAACTATAGATAGTGAGGCATGATGTGGTTACAATATATAACGTCACTTATTGGCTGCTAACTTTTACAACTGAATTTACTGAGAAAAAAGACAAATCCAAAACAGTAACAAACACGTAGTCAATTTCTACAATGAAATTAAATTGTATACTTAACAGATGTTAAGAACCTTTTTATTTGGTCATGATAAATGAGAATGAGATAAATGAGAACTCAGTTTTTTCAGGTTGCTGAATAATGGGCAAAATCCATCCTTTAGTTCAGGCATGTCAAACTCGTGGTGTCACGCAACGTATCATGACTTTTTCCCCATTGCCAGCAATGGGGTGGGCGTGATTTCAGTATGATGCATCCATCCCGCAGGCTGGCAGTTTGACATGCCAGCTTTAGTTGCTTGAAAATTTAAAATGCCCATAAGCTTCCATTCTTCTGATTAGGACTGCACAATGTGTTTGAAGATTGAGCTGTAATAAAGACTGTAATTTTCACAATTGCAAAATTCAAACATTATTTATTTCATATGAAAGTTGATAGTATGTAATGGGAAGAGTTCTTACAAACTGAGACAACACAAATCAGACACAAAGAGATGTTTTTAATGAAGCAAGTTTACAAAAAATGCTTTTTCCAATTTCAGTGTTAATATTTCATTTCACATGAAAATTAAAATTATGACTTTATTAACTCTGATGTTGCACAAATATAACAAGGCTACAATAAGTGAAACAAATATTCTGTAAATATATATTATGGGCACTTATTTTATTCAAATGTTAACGTTTTACTTGCTCACAATGGATAGCCCTGTGTAAATTTATATATTCTCAGTCAAAAAACAAAAAAATTGTACCTCAAAGCTTGAACAAATCTTTAAAAAGCAAACAGCTTGTTCCTTCTAAAAGCTGTTAGTGTGCTAAGTAAAACTGTAAAAGTTTTTAAGAAAATTCAACTGGAAAATAATGACTTTATGGGTCTGTAATCAATGGCTCTACTTCAAAAATCCATTTTGTGCATTTGTTTTAATTAAGCTCATGTGTTAGAGTTTTTGAAGTACACTGTCAAACTTCATGGGACATTTCTTTTTGCACATATTTCTCCTTTTTTTACGTTTACGTTTTTACGTTTTATTTAATTTATATACCGCCCTTCTCCCTGGGGACTCAGGGCGGTTCACAGGGCATATAAATAAAAATACAATACTATACAAAAGTTAAAACAAAGATTAAATCAGTGCCCAATTAAAAAACAATAATACAATCTAAAATGACAATTTAAAACCCAGCTCCCCCATCAGGCCAGACCGGCCAATTCAAACAAATGGGTCTTCAGACCACGACGGAAAGTTCGGAGGTCCGATGCCGTCCGGAGCTCCACCGGCAGTTGGTTCCACAAAGCCGGGGCACCCACAGAGAAGGCTCTCCCCCTGGGGGCCGCCAGTCGGCATTCCCTGACCGGAGGCACCCTGAGGAGGCCCTCTCTGTGGGAACGCACAGGGCGGAGGGGAGTTGAAGCCGGCAGCAGGTGGTCCCCGAGGTACCCCGGACCCATGCCATGTAGGGACTTAAAGATCATAACCAGTTTTTCTATAGGTTAGAGTAGGCAAAATATTGTCAGACTTCAAAGCTCAGCATGCATTTCTCTTTATTTTAGCATGGATTCATACATTCAGATCACAAACACATTTTCTACATCAGTATCTCTAAACAGCTTAACAGGTCAATGTGAAACATGCAAGAATCAGAAGAAAGTGAGTTTTTAATTTCAAATAGTTAAAAGTGACCATTTCCCGTGTGTGTGTCTGTGTGTATAGTTTCCAATATAATATTCATCTATTATGTTTGGCAGATAACACTATATTTTCTTCTAAATCATAAAACAATTTTGCTCCAAAAATATTTATCAAAAGAAAATAATAATAATTTACATATGTAAATATAGTGATATTTCTGATATTTGGAGTAATTTATGCTAATTTCCAGAATCTATATATATGCCCTTAACATCCTGCAGCTTATAACTTTTCCTGATATTAGCAAATATCAAAAAATTCAAATAAAAAATAAAAGTTTCTGTCAAATTTTAGGATATATTTTTTTGAAAAATCTCAAAACTCTTTGTTTTATTGGCTTTTGTATTCAAATGTTTTATCTTTGTGTTATAGTTTCTATAAAATATTACTAACTTAATATCAAAGTTGCTAATATTCTTAATATTTTCATAAATTTCAAATTAAATTGTTACAAATTAAATATAGTTTAGCTATTCACTAGTTCCACAGATCTGAGTTGATCTACTCTGGATCCAAAAACTAGATCCCAATTTATGTAAGTATAATTTACATCTATATCGACAAACATATGAGCTGATGCTTCTTTAAAAACACTGCACTTGATAACATAACAGCCCTGGGGGATCAAGCTAAGGCCCTTCATGATCCAATGTTTTGTTTTCACTATGATATTGAGGATATATTCATATCCCCCTAGTATTTAAAAGTGCAGTGGAAATTGGGAGTACATTTGAACTAAAGACACAAACTGATCAAGAAAAAGGGTAATGTGGCTGTGGTGCTTAGAGTGGCTTATCCACACTGAAACATGGATGTGCAACAGTATTCTACCCCATGGTTGACACCCACCCACCCACGAGGTCATTGGGACTTCCACATGCCACTCTCCATGTAGAGGAGAGAGATATCCTGGGATGATCTCATCACAGACTGCTACCACAGTTCTCCAAGATGGCACTCGGGACATTTCCACGGGCCCAAAGAGAAGGGGAGACAATTTTACCCATTATGCACATCAGTGTGAAGTGTCTGATGCTTGTCACAGAACTAAAACTGCAGCTTCTATGTTTCCATTCATCCCATTTCTCACACAACTGGTTGTGGAATTTTAGGGGTGCTTTAGAACCAGAGACCACTATATTAATTAAAACACAGATTGGTTTATTGACACTGCTGGAGGCAGAGACAAGCCTAAAGAAGGGTGGGTTGGAGTCTGTTTTATAGACGTATGCATATTAAAATATAGATAGAACAGCCAGGTATTACACTGGATATAACACATCATGTGCTTTGAGATCAGTGTCAGCTCTACTACGTAGACCAGAATCAGAAAATTAACTTCACAGAAAAAAACAGAATTACACTTTTTTGAGATAAGTTATAATAACAGAACCTCGCAAGTCTGAATGTATTGGTCCTCCCCTGTTTCATAGCCTATTGAATTAGGGAGGTATTTGCCTGAGCAGCTTCTGAATATTGTTTTCTAGGGATTAAGGAATGTTTCAGTCCCCTTTGTCTAGGTAATGGTTACTGTATAATTCTGTCAAGGTCATCTTCCTTTCTCTCTGCTATGAGGCCATTAAGGCAGCGTTTCCAGCTTTGCAGTTCAGGAGGGGATGGTTTACACAAGCAGCTGGCAAGCACACGCACACAGCTCCATTTCCGCAGGTGGTATACATGTGCGCTTGCAGTGCACACAAATGGAGCGCGCGCATGTGCTCACCCACTGCTTGTGCAAGTGAGGATGCAAGGGCACGCTTGCCGGCCGTTTCCATAGCCCAGTTGGAAACACCTCACAGCCCACTACTGGGCCACAGCCCACAGGTTGGGGACCCCAGCATTAGGGCATAACTATGAACTGATGAAGCAGGACTACAAATTTATTTATTTATTTAGCGTATGGCTGGTCACACACAGAATTAAAAGCACTTCATATTTACAAGTTAGAACAGTTAAAACAATTTTTAAAAAAAAAAAACAATTATAAAACCTAAGAGGAAAACAGAAATAACATTTCAGAGTTTAATGTCGAGTTTGGAGATCCAGTCAGTAGCTGCCGTTGTTACGCAGAGGAAGTCCTTAAAATCTCCTGGGTTTCTTCTATTAGTGCATTCCCTCACTATACGTTGGATAGTCTGTCGGGGAGCCCCGCAATCACATTGTGCTGAAGGACTACAACGACAATGGGATTTTGAAATAAACAAGAGTTCTGTGAACAAACGTTCTTTGTTGGGAATTACTTTTGTTTTTTCAGAAGTCTACTTGCCCACCACTATCTTCCCCAGCATCTAAAGCATTCCTGGACCTACATTTTTAATGGCTGAGTTTTACTTTCCACATAAGATACATTTGGCTTAGAGACTTTTAATTTGATTTCAAGAATACTTCTTCAGAAACCTGGTGCCACCAATTTGGAGTAATACTAAATCTTTAAATTCAAGAATCATTGATAGATGTGTCTTCCACAAATATACTGAATCCCATTTAAAATCCATAGTAGTGGCCATCAAGACATATTTTTTAATCAGTTGGCAATGTATATAAAAAACTTCATAGCTGCTAAATTTATTCAAAAGCCTCCAATGAGAAATTTGGTCAATGACTTTTTGAAAATTATACACAGTGCGTATAGGGTAGTTTGTTCCTCTGTGTGCAAAGATGTTTTCTTTGATGACAATGTCTACCAATTAGCCATTTATTTATGTCTACATGCATTTCCATGTGACTATGGAAGTTAACTTCCTTGCTCAGATAAAAGTTTGGACCTGTCACAGTACATCCAGTTGATAATAACTAGAGCAAAATATGAAAATCTGAGCCTGAAAATCTGAAAGTCTTCCACCAATTTATACGCTGCCAATCTTCTCAAAAGGCAACTCGGTGGCTTACAGATCATGTTTTAGTAATATTTTGAAACTTCCAGATTTTGTTAAAGATATTGAGAAAAGAAGTCCTTGTTGTCAGCATAATTGGCCGAAAACATTTTTCTACCAGATATATTTGTTTGACTTAATTTCACTGGAAAAGATGTCAAAGGTGATAATCACCCATAACAGTTGAAGTTAGAAAGAGGTTATTGGTTGAATCTAAACCTGCAGAACTGTTGTACATCCTACACAATAGATACTGACCTGCAAGAATTAAAAAGAAATGCTTTTTCTCTCTTATCTTTAGGCAGGAGCTTATTAGGAAGTGAGTGTTCTTGTTTTTTCCTTACTGGAACTTGAAACTTGCCATCCTTTTTTTTTAAAAAGGACACAAAGATATTTTTTTTTAAAAAAAAAACCTTAGGAAAAATGGGAACATGGCCAAGAGTATTATTTTTCATATAGCTGGCTGGCCCCAAATTCACTTTCCCTTTGCACCCTATAAAGCAGGGGTCCTCAACCTTGGCAACTTTTAAGACTTGTGGACTTCAACTCCCAGAATTGAGGTTGAGAACCCCTGCTCTAAAGAATTGTGTCGAAATTACAACAACATATCGTCCTATCAACTGAATGTCTAACTTTTCTTTTTACACTGGCGGTTCTGAAGTTTTTTTCAGTCTGGTTCTGAAGTTTTTTTTTCCAGTCCGTCTATCTTTACTGATACGGTTTGAGCGGAGAACTACTGTCAGGAGCTTCGTAATTAACACTGCAGCAAAAGCCACGTTTTGCAGAAGGAGCCGCGAGCGGGAATTAACACATCGGGAAGAGCCCACCTTCGAGCACCCGAACTACAGTTCCCGTGATGCCCTTCTTTCGGCTCTGACGCGGCGAAGGGGAGGTCGGAACAGCTTCCCGTGAGAGAGGTCGCGAGGGATGGTCGGGGCGGAAGGTTTGCAGCCGCGGCCTCGACACTGTGAGAGGTCGCCGGGATGGACGAAGACGGGTTGCCGCTCGTAGGTTCGGGCATCGACCTGACCAAGGTATTGGCGGCTTGGCCTGGTCTTCCGCATGCGTTGAGCGACTCCTGCCTGTCCCGAAAGGCCGCTTCCACAGCCGCCCCTTCCAGCTGGCGTCGGGTGGGGAAGAGGAAGAACCGGGCAAGGGTCCCTTCCCGTAAAAATCAGCTGCTGGGGGCTCGCTGCCCGCCTCCGCCGTCCCGTTGGAAGGGCCCCTCCCGGGAGTAAGATTTCAGAGCAGGCCCACAAAGATGTGGAGACTCTAGAAAGGGTACAGAGAAGAGCAACAAAGATGATCGGGGGACGGGAGGCTAAAACATAAAAGAAAAGGTTGCTGGAATTGGGTATATCTAGTACAGGGGTAGGCAACCTCGGCTCTTTTATGACTCGTGGACTTCAACTCCCAGAATTCCTGAGCCAGCTATGCTGGCTCAGGAATTCTGGGAGTTGAAGTCCACGAGTCATAAAAGAGCCGAGGTTGCCCACCCCTGATCTAGTATAATAAGCTGACTTTGTAATAATGCCGCTTGGGGGTGTGTGTGAAAGCCCTAATAAGCAGGCATATACATAGAATGAAGGCTACTGCTAAGCTTATAAGCCGCCCTGAGTCTTCGGAGAAGGGCGGGGATATAAATGGAATTAAAATAAAAAATAAAAATAAATAAATAATGAAGAGAAGGACGAAGGGGGACATGATAGCAGTGTTCCAATATCTCAGGGGCTGCCCCAAAGAAGAGGGAGTCCAGCTATTCTCCAAAGCACCTGAAGACAGGACAAGAAGCAATGGATGGAAACTAACCAAAGAGAGAAGCAACCTAGAACTAAGGAGAAACTTCCTGACAGTTAGAAAACTAACCAGTGGAACAACCTGCCTCCAGAAGTGGTGAATGCTCCAACACTGGAAGTTTTTAAGAAGAGCCATTAAGAACAGCCATTTGTCTGAAATGCTATAGGGTTTCCTGCCTGAGCAGGGGGTTGGACTAGAAGACCTCCAAGGTCCCTTCCAACTCTGTTATTCCATTCTATTCTAAATGTGACAGAAAACCATTTCCGTCAGGGAAAGCAGAAGCAAAAAATTTCTGACGTAGCAAAATCTGTAACAGCCTTGAATGGGGGCTGAAGATTGTAAAGACGACAGACACAAAGAGTTGTGATGGTTATTCTTCACAGTAGTTTAGCTGTAATCATATATCCAGGTACAGGAGAGGAAACCTCCTTGAGTCATTTCTGAATGGATACCACCTGTAAATGCATTGATTTATTTCCTTATGGGGCTCATATGCTACTCCATTTATTTTTGATTCTGGGTGCTATAGGTAGTCCTTGACTTAGGAACACAATTGAGCCCAAAGTTTACGTTGCATTTGTTAAGTGACTTTTGCTCCATTTTACAACTTTTCTTGCCACAGTTGTTAAGTGAATCACTGCAGGTATTGAGTTAGGAACACTGTTAAGTGAATCTAGCTTCCCCATTGACTTTGCTTGTCAGAAGGTTGCAAAAGGGGATTACATGACCCTGAGACACTGCAAACATAAACGTGAGTCCGTTGCCAAGTTAGGGTGAATTTTGATCGCATGACCATGGGGATGCTGAAATGGTTGTAAAAGTGTGAAAAATGGTCGTAAGCCATTTCTTTCCAGTCCTGTTGTAACTTGGAAAGGTCACTAAATGAACTGTTGTAAGTCGAGGACTACCTCTATATATACCTGTCATCTGTAAATCAGATTGAAACCATTTATTTTATTAAATTTATTAAGTTTATATGCCGTCAATCTCATTGTTAAGGTGACACTATATTATAATATTTTTTAAAAAAACAAATCATAAAATACCATAGCATTTATAGGATTATACTGTGTTTACACAGAACATGAATCAAGGAGCCAACCTATTTAGGAGAGAGAATAACATTACAATCTTCCAATACCCACAGCTGATCCAACAGTTTTCATAGTGTTCCTACATTCAAATAAAGTTTGAATAGGAAGAAGTTTCCACTATACATATTCACGGTAACTCATTTATTTATTTATTTATTTATTTATTTATTTATTTATTTATTTATTTATTTAATTGGATTTGTATACCGCCCTTTCCCGAAGGACTCAGGGCGGTTTACAGGGAATTAAAACAGGAAATACAAAAATTAAAAACAATTAAAAAGATTATAATAGTCCCTGAGAGAATAAAAACCCCAATTAAAATTAAAATTAAAATTCTCAGCCTGGGCCAGAGAGCTCGAAGAGCCAGGTCTTCAGGTCCCGGCGGAATGAACGGAGGTTGGGGGCAGTCCTCAACTCCACGGGCAGCTGGTTCCAGAGGGCAGGCGCACCCACTGAGAAGGCCCTCCCCCTGGGCATTACTCATGCCTTGGTCGCCTCCAGTTTGGATTACTGCAATGTGCTCTATATGGGGCTGCCCTTGAAGACCACCCAGAAATTCCAGCTAGTCCAGAAAGCAGCAATGTGCAAAGTGATGGGGGGGGCTAGGTTTACTCATGTAAAACTTCTGTTGCACAAGTTGTACTGGCTTCTAGTTTCTTTCCAAGTGGAATGTAAAGAGCTAGTCATCTTTAAAGCCCTATATGGCCAGGTTAACTGTGTGAGCGCCTTTCCCTAAGGATGTGTCCATCCTTCCAGATCAGATAGTCCTAATTCCTTCCCTTAAACATTGCCATCTCATGGTATCTCAAAGTGTACCTCTTCTGTGGCAGCCCCTGCCCACTCTTCCCTCCCAGTTCATTTGGCCTCTACTCTCCTGGTCTTCCATAAAGCTTTGAAGACCTGACTTTTTTTTCCCCGAGCACTGCGATGAGTTGTGGCTGCATTTCAGAAATTTGATTTGACTCCAGTTTTTTGTTTTTAATGCATTTAGTCTTTATAGTTTTACGATGGCTTTTATGATGTTTTAACTTTTAATCGGGGGGGCCTTGATTATAAGATGGGTGGCTATGTAATTTTCAATAGATAATTAAAATGTATAAGACAACTTTCCCAAATCTGGTGCTTTTCAGATACTAGTTCATATTGTCCAGTTAAATTGATTTGGTGTGTATTTTATGCTAATCAAGCAAACAGCAGGGTAAGGAGAGTTAATATAATGGGTAAACTTACAAAAGTTTGAATCTCTTTTAAGATGCTTTAAATTTAAATTAAACAAAGCCCACAAAATCTTCCCTGAATTATTGTTGTTAGTTGTGTCCAACCCATCGCGACCCCATGGACAGCGCTCCTCCAGGCCTTCCTGTCCTCTACCATCTTCTGGAGTCCCTTTAGGTTCATGCCTACTGCTTCATTTCCCTGAATAGACAAATCTAAAAATCCAAAATTTTCACATTGAAAAGATCTTAGTGTTTGATTCTACGAAAGAAAAGAAATCCCAACATATATAACAAGGGGGGGATCTTTGATAAGGCATCCAGTTTGATTGATTAAGCGTTGTGTAATAAATATCTATTGTAAGTAGACTGATCTTTAAAATTGAGCTAATAAAAATGAAATGGTTTATTACTTCCTTATTTTTTTATTAAAATGGTTGTTACCAATTTCTGTAGAAAAGCTATGACGTGGGAAATTTTGTGTTAATGTGTTTTTCTGCTTATAAATCATTTCTTTTGCAAAGGATATATTAGGCATGCCAGATTAAAGTCAGTGGCTGCTGTGAATTTTCAGTTTGACCATGAACAAATTCCTTGCATTGTTTCTCATTAATTACAAAAGCACTAAGAGATGTAGGATATGATTTTTAGCCTAGTTCCTTCTCTGACAGCAGTCTAAAAACAGTGCTGTGAAACTAATATATTTCCAAAATGTTTCCTGTGCCAATTTCAGAATCTGAGGTTTACAACTCTTATTTAATCGGTGTCACTAATAAATAGTTTTGGCTTAGATTCAAAAGTTATTCACTTTTATTTTTTTAAACTTTTGACTGTCTCATTCTTGTGCTCTTCCATGTTTGCATGTATAGGTCTGGTAAAAGAGAATATGGTTATTCAGTTGCTGCAAAAATGACAAACTGCACATTTGGTATATACTTAGTTATAAGTTATAGTTATACTTTTATGCATCATGGAACATTGCTTTGAAATAATAAATTATCACTCAAAGACTTAGCCAGTCTCAGAGTTTGAATGTAAATGTTTGATAGTATGTTTGTTTCATATTAGAGATATATTAAAGAAGCTATTTTGGTGTAGTGGCATCAGGCTAGAAACTGGGAGATCCTGAGTTCTAGTCTCACCTTGGGCACAAAGGCAGCTGGGTGACTTTGGGCTAGTCATTTCTCTTGGTCCTAGGAAGGAGGCAATGGCAAACCACTTGTGAAAAATCTTGTCAAGAAAACAGCAGTGATTTTTCCATGTAATTAATTGATCTTTCTTCGGTATTGTATTTTTTCTATGTTTTATGTAATGCAGGTTCCAGCTATCCAACAAAAGAGAACAGTGGCGTTTCTAAACCAATTTGTGGTTCACACAGTTCAGTTCCTGAATCGATTTTCAACTATTTGCGAGGAGGTAGTACATGCCATACTGTAACTTTCCAACTGTGTATACTACATTTCTCTATAATGCATGCTTGGTACAGAAACAATTTCATTTCTCATTCTCTACCATAAAAAGGTTAAAAAAATGGAGAGAAAGAATAATCTGCCAGTGGAAAAAAACATGAAAATGTCTCTGTATTCAGAGTAGGCTTTGCTAGGCTTTGGCATGCAATGTTTTGGGGAATATTTCTGGAAACTTGGTTTTCATCCTTTACTGCATTATACAAGAGGTAGTTATCACTTTTCATCACCATGTCACCATATTAATCTTTTTGGAGAAACAATACATTTTTATTTGTGGATATGAAAAATAAATGGAAAATTCAGAGTGTAGAGAGTTAATGTAAATTTCTGAGGGACTTTTTGTTAGAATTCTGTCATTCTTTTAATGTGTTAACATGACTTTGTCATATTCAGTGATATCTTGAGGTTTTTGTTTCTCTATAAACTCCAAATTGTCCAGGAATGTTGTATTGCTTACCTGTACTTGTCACTAATTAAAAAGAATTCTAAACCATCAATTGGATTTTGCCTAGAAGCCTATTGGGGTTGTCTGTTAAAACCTATTAGCTAAGTCACTATAAACCTTTTAAGGGTAATTAAGGGTATTCTAAATGTCTTGTGGTGCAATCTGAGCATTCAGGGATGCATAGATCAATAAGGGCTATCTGCAAGAGTTGACTGCTTTGAATTACAGTTGCTGAGTTAGTGTCTTTTAGTTAGTCTTAAAATTATTTCTTAGCAAAGCTTGATAAAGAAGGATATATATAATCATATGTCAATATGTAACATGTGCGATCATGTTATTTGTTAATGGAATGAATATTAGCATAGTAGTATATGAAATCAGCTGAACATCACAGTGTAATCAGTTATTTCAAACCATCTGCGTAAATAGCACTGACAGGCTCATTGTCTAATATGTTTCGTATTAGACTCCAAAAGACCGAAGCAATAAGTTTGCTTTTCAGGGAGATGGATTGGGGTGATGGGAAAGAGCTAAGTATTACTGGATGGAAAATGTGGAGGAGTTAAACAATACTGAGGAAATTGTTGAGTAATATTTCTCTTCCTTATTCCCAGAAATTGTCAGCACTTTCCCTCCGTATTCAGCAAATTGAGACTTTGCTCAATATTCTGGATGCAAAGGTTTGTTCCTGATATGCTTCTTTTTATGTGGTAGTTTAAACTTTCGTAAATATATAATTTGTAGGGTACTGAGGGTAGATTTCATTTAGATCATGATTGTCTACAAACAAAAATGAACACATATTTTTTCAGTATTAAGAAAAGTAAAGAACAGATAGGAAATAGATACATTCAGTAGCGCAAAGTGGAGGTAAAAATTTGGACATATGTAAAGTCTGACAGTACTAGCATCATGTAACTATACGTTCTGAAACTTTGATAGAAGAGAAATGTTTATCAGATGCTGTATTACTGATGAAAAGTTTGTATGCTCAATATTAAAATATCATTGGTCTGTGATGTGTGTGATGTGTCCCATCTTCAGTTATCTTCTGTGCCTGGCCTAGAAGATGAGGTCTCAAACACCAGTGTTATGAATGGCTCTGTCTCACAAACGTTGGTGGATCCACAGACAACAAATGTATCACCCAGTGTGGAGGTAAAATGGTTTTTCTAAAGCACAATATGACTGTACTCAAAAGTCAAGAAAATCAGAATTATTTGAAAATAACCAAATCATTGGTGCAAGCTGTTTGTTTGCTCTCATTGGTTTTGGGAACTAGCCAAATAATCCAGAAATATCCATCCTTTGATTTGCTACCTTTTGCGTGAACTGGAAATTTAGGCTTGCTTCTCTTTAGATTCAAAAGATTAATGTCCTTTGACTCCAGTTTGACTTCTGGTGACTTAATAGACACTTGCCTAGTAAGTCCAATGGGAAAGTAGTTTGCCATTGCCTTTGTCTGGGATGCATCTTCAGTTCCCCACTGTCACCCACTGCCTTGGGGTGCACTAAGATCCCAAGTAGGTCCAACCGTGCATAGCTTTTTGCAGTCAGCTAAGTTATCTTAAAAAGTAATTCTTGATTCATAGGCATCGCTATTCAGGTTTGTATAACTGCTGCCCTGGCGGGAGGAGCCGAACAGGCCCAATCAAACTTCAAGTTACTGGTAGAGCTATTGTTCTGTACCCGCCTGCTACTGGCCCTGCAGAAAAAGCAGGGACAACCCCTTTACAAACAGCAAGAGGCTGGAATAAAGCCTGCCAAATTTATTAACATAAAACAGACACCAACCATGAAACAGGAGCTATGAAACAGGAACTATTCAAGCGGTTGCCTTCAGCAAACCAGCCCTCCCACGCATTCCCCCTTAAATACAGTTCAGGGCGTGGCTTCTCTCTGCCTCCTTCCGAGGAGCCCCATTACCTTCCTCTGTTTACTCCTGATTGACTGCCTCCTGCGTCAGGCGTCCTTGAACTGGGCCAGCTGTGGTCATCTTCATCCACACTGTCAGGCTCACACAGCTGGATCTGCGTCGTGACCAGGTGAGGGGCCTGGCTGGGGGCTCTCATCAAACTGTCCAATCCCCTCAGCAAGCTCTTCAACACCCCCCTCCTCCTCCTCCTCTGAGTCGTCCAACCCAACTGCCGAACCCACAGGCTGACCCTGAATCACAACAGCTATAAAAAAATTAACTTAATGTGATGTCCAAATATGGTAAAGTCTAAGGACCTGTGACGACTGATATGCACCGTTTGTTGTATTGCAGACCAGTGTACCTGCGTTGGGGCAACAGAGGACAGATGGGACTAGTGAAAACATCACCACTGTAGCAAAGGATCCACGTTATGCCAGATACCTCAAAATGGTTCAAGTGGTAAGTCACATTTATTTTACCAGGTTTTATCATAAACATTTGGGTTTCTATTCCCTGAAGCTTTCTTTAAACTAAACTTTGTCTTTTGAAGTCAGTTGTGAATGTAGGTTGAATTTTACAAGTTTTTAGCATGGAAATTAGTATAGAAATTGATTTTCTATACTAATTAATATTAGAGGACATAAATATTGAGACACGATTTCCCTCTGGCTCGCTGTTCCAAAAGCACAGTTATCCGTCATTATTAAAAATACAGACTTTTCATTATGTGCCAAATATATATATATATACTGTATGCACGATCATGAATTACTCTGTCCTGTTTAGTGTATAAAGAAATCTCTCCAATAGTTCCTGTAATTGTTTTAGTCCAACAGTGTTTATTTGTGATAGCCAACTTAAAAATCAGTTTAGCTTTAATTTTCTTCCCATCGGTGCTGGCCATGCTTGTCCCGGAAAACAAGTTGCATTTCATTTCATTTATTCTATCACATATAATTTGCTTTTGGCTCTATTACTTGCTCACAAATGAACTCCTAGTGAAACAGACAAGCTTTGACTGAGCCAGCGGTTTTCTTTTTTTAATGTCTTCTGATGCCGAAAAATGTGCAAAATATGAACAAGAGTTCAACTTGAATAAAGTAATGTTTAAAATGAAAATAATCCATAATCCTGGCAAAGTGAAACTAAATGGAATAAATAGGCATATTTTTGTCTAATTCCGTATGAGTGTATCCAACAGCTCCCCTTGGATCAGGTTTCAGTGTAAACCTTTCACATTTAGAAGGATTGTTAGGATATTCTACCAGGCCCCTTTATTATCTTACACCTTTTCCTCTGTGTTTGGGGTAGCAAATATAACAAATATTGGCCTATTTCAAATACAGGTAGCCCTCAACTTAACAACCACAATTGAGCCAAACATTTCTGTTAAGCGAAACATTTGTTAAGTGAATTTTGCCCTATTTTACGACTTTTCTTGGCACAGTTGTCAGGTCCATATTTTGATAATGATTTGGAAGAAATGCTCTGGACTTCATACAATCCTAGTATTAATTTTCTAAAGAAATTCTAAGTCTTTTCAGGCTTTTGAATGAGCCTGGGGAAAAATATGCTGCTATTTGTGGGCATTCAGTATGAAGCAAAGAGATGCTCATATGAGGGCCCGAATGCTTCTGAATCTTTTTCAAAGCAAGGAGAGCTCTAATAGTTTGACCACAGAGAAATGAATCTGATTCTAATCTAATAACCAAAGAATTGGTTTTACTACACAGTTCCAGTAAAAATTTGAAGCAGTGTTGGTAATGGTAGATATTCGTGTGGAGCTGTTATCAAGATGAGTGCAGTAAGTTCAAATGTTTGGGGTAAACTTCAGAGTAAAAGCAGAAGAGCTCTCTGTAGCAGTAACCAAGTCAACGCAGAGCCTTAGGAAACAGAACTTTCCATTTTTAAATTGATACATAATACAGTAGTTCTCTGTGTAAAGGTGGGCCTGGAAGTAAATGACCTTTCATTTGGAACAGTGTCTCCACCTGTTTCATAAATCTTAAGCTAACCTTTAAGTAAGGCCTAGAATATAATTTTCGTACATTAGTCATGTGATACAATTCCTTTAATATTTAATTATCAATCACGTTAGCATTATCTCTCTGTTTGATAAAATTATTGGCAAGTAAATAACTTTCGGTGTTTCATCTTACCCATTCCATCCTTCATATTATCCTTGACAGTTTCTGGGATTAAAACATTTGATCTCTTCATGGTCAATTATTTTAACATTTCCATTCCTTGCAATAGACATTTGATGTTGGTCATTTTGATGTTCAGAAAGAAGCCAAATTCCTTGCTTTCTTCTTTAATCCTTTTGATCAGATTCAGGGCTTGCTCCATATGTTGTTTGCACAGTAGCTTCCTGATTTGTGTACAGCAACTGGTGCAGTTTGACCAATTAGGACCCTCAACCTGTCATGATCAACACAATGAGAGGCTTTCTTATACTCAATAAAGCAGATTATAGATATTCTTTTGATATTCTTGAGACTTTCCCATGATCCCATGTAGATTTGCAACATGGGTATGAGTTCTACAACCCCTTCTGAAGGCAGCTTGAACACCTGTTAATTCCCTTTCAATGGTTGGTGCCAGACATTCTTGTGTGATCTTAAAGAAAATCTTACTAGGTTGGTAGGATGTCGGCAGTTGTGCAGTAATTGGAGCAATCTTTGGAGTCACCCTTTTTTTGGCAATGGAATGAACACTGATAGTTTCCAATTCTGGAGCCATCTGTTTGGTGTTGAAACTATCTTGTATATATGCATAATTAAAACATATTAAAATACTTGATTTTATACATGGCTTATTTAACTATGCCAAAAAATCCTTGTAAGGCTTCCCCTCCTGCTTCAAAAAGTTATGTTGACCTTATTAATAAACCATTTTTCCATGGTTATTTCCACGGTGGTATAACTTGAGATATCTGTTTATCAACATATACTTCACTGGAGAATTCTGAAATGACAATTTTCTTTAAAGTTCTTTCCTTTTACAATTTTGTGGGGAATTTTCAGCTTTAGATTTGTGATTCTCTTCCCCAGTAAAAATGGTATACTGTTTACAAATGGAAAATGTTTGCATAATAACATCATGTAACATTTTCCATTTGTAAGACATAAGAAAGAAGTTCTGAATAATAGAGCACTGCCACCAATACAATTTAGTCTTTGTATTTCAGGTTACATTTTCCATTGCAAAATTGTGTGCTAACCGTAATGACAACTCTGTAAATTCCCACTCTTAAACTGCTGAGTTTAATTGTTTTTATTGGAGATAGCTAGTTTTATATTAGGGCAAAGAGCTTCAAATACAGATATGTAAGGGAAAATATTAAATCATCACATCAGCATGGCTATTGCCGTGTTAGTCTTGACCACTCTATTGCTTTCCTCAGTGACACCAGTACAGAGAAACTTCTCTGAACATTAAGTTTTTACTCTCTTCTTTGTAAAATATTGTACTTACCTTGGCCCAAAGTACTTGGGTTCCATGCCAAAACCAACCAAAATCAAGGTCTCTTACATCTTTGCAGACCTCCAATAAACCTTGGAAATAAGTCTCAGTCTCTCTCTCTCTCTCTCCCTCTCTCTCTCTCTCTCTCTCTCTCTCTCTCTCTCTCTTTTTTTTCTTTCTTTCTTTTCAAAAGAATGTTCTATTTGAACTTTGTCAGCAGAAACATGGGAATAGCTTCCCTTGGAAGATCTCTAGCAGAGATCTTTGACTTCATATTGTTCCCGTGGATGGATGTTGTGCTGCTAGAATTCAGATAGGCCTTTCTGAGTTGAGCACCATTTTCTTAGAAATTGTAGGGGAAAGCTAAATAAAAGTAGCTTATCAAAATTTCTTTGAGAGAAAATATGCTGTAAAATTAGTGAATGTAACTGCTGAGAATAGTTGAACATTATATACTATCATTGATACAATGATATTTATTTATTTATTTATTTTTGGGACTTATATGCCGCCCTATCTCCCGAAGGACTCAGGGTGGCTAACAACAATAAAAACAACAATACAAAAGTTAAAAGAAATTAAATAAACAGCCCCAAAATAAATTAACTAAACAATTAAAAATTAAAACATTTTAAAAACCCGTCATCAATCCAGGTCAGCCTGATGAAAAAGCAAAGTTTTGAGGTCACGGCGAAAGGACCGGAGATCCAGGGCCATCCGGAGCTCAAGGAGGAGTTGGTTCCACAGGGCTGGCGCTCCCACAGAGAAGGCTCTCCCCCTGGGGGTCGCCAGCCGACATTGTCTAGCCAACGGCACCCTGAGGAGGCCCTCTCTGTGTGAGCGCACTGGGCGATGGGAAGTCGTCCCCGGTAGCAGACGGTCCTGCAAATATCCCGGGCCTAAGCCATGTAGGGCTTTAAAGGTAAGTACCAGCACCTTAAATGATATACTGTCATTGATACTTTCTATTCAGATGGTAGTTTACCTTTGTAACATGAAAGGATACAGTATTGATAATGTGTAACCTTCACATAAATACAAACACAAGAATGGTCTAGATTGTCATCTAAATCAGGAGTCCCCAACCTTCAGTCTGCTCCTGGGCCATGACCTACTACTGGGCCGTCGCCTACTGGCCACTGGGCTGCAGAACAGGCTGGCCAGTGCATGTACATGTGTGCACGCACTCACCCCCACTCATGCTAGCGCTGCCACCGCTATGCAAACGGGGTGCTACACAGCAAAAATAGGGTGCTACTGCTATGCAGACAGGGCAGCGCGTGGTGTGAAAACTGGGTGGCGCACGGCACAGAAATGGGAAACAGGCAGTGCACAGCGTGAAAACAGGTGGTGCAAAAATCGGGCGGCGTATGGCATGAAAACAGCAAACCGGGCAGCGCATGGTGTAAAAACCAGGCAGCATGTGGTATGAAAACCAGGAGGTGCACAGTGCAAATACCGGGTGGTGGGCAGTATAAAAAACAAATGGCGGGCAGTGCAAATACCGGGCAGCAGCCAGTGTGAAAACCAGGCGGCAGGTGGTGCAAAAACCGGGCACCATGCAGCACAAAAATGGGACGATGCCAGTGCCCAAGTAGCAAAACCGGCGTGGTGCTAGAAAGTATCACATGGGCGCTAGCACCACCCCATTTGCATTGCATCTGCTTGTGTCCCTGTTTGTGCTTCTCTCCCCCTTTGTTTCTGGTCCGGAAACCAAGGCCTTTGGAGGCCTCTGATTTAAATTTAAGATTTAATGAGAAGCTAGATTTTTTTTTACTAACTGCAACTAGCCAACTGTATTGGAAAGGATAGTTCCACTATGTGTCTTCTAGTGTAGGTGCATTTCAGCTATGGAACACAAGATTATTCTGTCAGGTCAGGTCAAGATTATTCTCTGCCTGGAATCTTGCTACTGCTGCCATTTTCTTACACAATCAAACTGGTTCCAGTGATGGCATAGCTTCTATTGTATTGTCACATCAGTTGGAAAATAAAGTTCTGGTTGTTTTTTTGTTTTTGTTTTTGATTTTTTAAAATGGTGCCTTTGAACCATGTCTCATGGTGAAATAAACAGTATTGTTCATTTGCTGTAAATATATCTTAGATAAAAATACTGCTACATGATGCTTGGGAACACAAGTAGTATTCTTGGTGGAGCCTTGGTAGAGCAGTGGGCTAATGCCTCCTTAAGTAACACAAGCTGCCTGCAATTAGTGCAGGTTCGCGTCCCACCAGGCTCAAGGCTGACTCAGCCTTCCATCCTTCCGAGGTAGGTAAAATGAGGACCCAGATTGTTGGGGGCAATAAGCTGACTTTGTAATAATGCCGCTTGGGGGGGGGGGGGGGCGAAAGCCCTAATAAGCAGGCATATACATAGAATGAAGGCTATTGCTAAGCACGTTGATTTGTGCTTCTTAGATTGTAAGCCGCCCTGAGTCTTCGGAGAAGGGCGGGATATAAATGGGATTAAAAAACAAATTGCATTGTGCCACTAAAATGATGGATTAAGTGATCCTGTCATCTCATCTAACCTGGTGGCTTTCAGATCTCTAAGACTATTTTAAAAGGTTGAAATGATAGTAGGATCTTGGGAAGAAATTAGGTTGAATTTTGGTCTATTACTTATTTGTAGCGTGGCCATTTCGTACTGTCCTTTCTGCATTAGCTCTTTGATTTACCTTGGCTTCACTTCTGTGATCATCTTGCCAAATTCCAGCTGCTTTTACAGTGATACTTAATTTTGTCCCATATCATGCAACAGTTATAAGTAGTGCCTGAAAAGCAGTACTGAGCTTCTTGAAAGATTTACTTGAATGTATCCAATGTCTATCATACTGGGATTTTTTAAAAATTTAAGGCTAGTCTGTCTTTATGGATCCTGGATTAAATTGTTCAGAATTGTTTTTAAATGGAAAAGTATATCCCTTTTTTTTGTATGACTGGGTTCCATCATAGCTGCCATTAAACTCTTGCAGCATAAGCAACAGGTTGGACAGGGTGCCTATAAATCAATCAAAACAAAGTTTGTCACTGGTAATCTAAGTAATTGTATCCATCCAGGGCTTCTTTCTTAAAAGTTTTTATTGATGCTTATGTTTGGAGTGCATCTGCTATGTTCTAAGTTCTGTCTTTTTTTTTTTTTTGCTTCGCTAGGGTGTTCCTGTTATGGCAATAAGAAACAAAATGATTTCTGAAGGATTAAACCCGGATCTTCTTGAGTAAGTAGCAATATCTGTTTTGCTTAAACATTATTTACATGGAACCTAAATGGAGCTGATATTTGCATCCATTGTCCCAATTCCCAAGATTTCTCCTGAGGTAATACAGTCCTCAGAAGAACAAAAGTTGTACAGCTGTGCCCAACCGGTTGAGAAATATTCTCTTGAATTATGTGGAAATAGGAATAGTAGTTTGAATTTATGAAGTGTTCTTGGAAGGCTCGGTGAGCCTGCCAACAGCTCTATGAAATCAACCAATGAAGTTAACTGAAAGTTGACCTAAACTAAGCAATATGTGAACTTGGCACCTTCCAATTTGCTTATTTAAGCCATTTCACAATACCAGTTATCTAGCCTTCCTGGATTTTACATCCAGAGAAAAACCTTTTATATAATAATTCCCTCCACTGTATTGCCATATGTTTATGGCATACTCTAATACAGATGCTTTTCTTGCCTAGTGAGCATTTTATCAATTAATTTCATACAGTTGATGATTGTAGGTAGGTGGTGACCTGATTCACACAATATGCTACATCATAATGTTATTTGTTTGGCTTCAAATTTGTTATGTACAGCAACATTCCCCAACCTTTGCTGTTTGGCAGCCTGGCTGGGAGGGGAAAAGGGAACTGGGCCACGTGAGCAATGGGTTGGCACGCGTACTCATGTAAGTTGATCCGTGTGCAAGCACACATGCACTCTAGCCAGCCATTCAACTGGCCCAATTCTAAATAAGCCACAGCCCAGTAGTGGGTCACAGCTCAGGGTTTGGGGACCCCTGATTCACAGTATAATTACATTTATAATGTAATTTATAAATATCACTTAACATATTGTATGAGCCCAGGCTGCTATCCAATTTCTCAGGTCCAGAAGTCATTTTCCACCTACAGTAGTGGCCAAAATTGTGGAAACCTTTTGGGAAAAGTGTACAGTAGAAATGCCACCTTTGGTTAAGTTTCCACCAATTTTTCTTCCAATTTCTTTATAACTGTAGCCTTGTTCACTTAATAATACTACTTTACATCGCTTTCTGGGCAACCAGTCAACTCTGCACCATTGCTTTAATTTTATTACATTTTTACAAGCTCACTAAATGAAAGAACACAAAAAAACCCAACCAACTTGATAGCGATCACATAACACACTGACCAATGTCCTCCTCTCAGCTTCAATACATGACATCAGAAACTGAATCCTACTGTGATCTGATTGGCTCATTGCCAAAGCAAGATGACACCTGATTGGCTCTCTAAACACTCATGCTCATTGGCTACAATCAGATGAAGGAAAGCTACTTGATATCAACCTAAGCAAGTTGTGCTTCCTTTTTCTGGTTATTTGGCTATAACTTTTCATAGAATACAGTATAGATAATTGAGCAAACTTTGTTGCATTACGTTCTTGATTAAATTCTCTTTCCATTGATATATAATTTTATGGTATTACTCCAAAAAAAAAGTGGTGTTATTAGCCATCAAACCTCAAAAATACACTTTTCACAAAAGGTTTCCACAGTTTTGGCCACTACTGTATATGAAGCCACTCTTCTAGGTTCCGAATGCCTGAGGACATAAAGCTCACATTGTTGAGATATCCTGCCTTTTTGTTTCAGAACGCCAGATGCTCCAGTGCCTGCATGGGGAGATGAGACAAATGCAGGAGAAAGTTCTGATAGTGAATCTTCATTTAGCGACTAATGATGTTGTCCTTGGAGGAAAAATATTTCACTTTTCCTTAAAAGCGCTGTCTAGTCTTTCTCTCTGTTAAATGCTGATGTACACATTTGTAACACGCTTTCCTGAATTTCTTGAGCCATACGAGGTATTTCTCTAAAAGCAGCAGCTTTGCACAGTAATATATTCATTTTGTATAGAACATAGACTGAAAGCCCAGTTCAGTAAAACGGTCATTACGTTATATAAGATGTGGTGTCTTTGACTTGGGTAAATGTTGTCCTAAGAATATTCAGGGTGAAGCTGAAGATGGGACTGGACTCATACCTTTCCATCTAAATAATGCCACCCTGGTTAACTTTTGATAGTAGATAATCTTGTAAATTACAAGGATTATTTTTATGTTTATTCCTGGTAACTGTTCAGAATTCATTGAATGCTGATCCATGTCTCCATGGTGTAGAATTCAAAGCACCATACTCTGCCTTTGGGATAAGTGCACACATTTTGTTTGTTCCATGATTTAAGAGTTGGAAATGGGAGTGACAGGAAGGAGGACAGGACAAAAGGGAATGCCGTTTGTTTGAAATGAACGGGCATCATTTTGTTTTGGCAAGCCACTAGATGTTGTTATACAGCCTCTCATTTTTTTTTCTTACAATATCCGTTTACCATCATTTGCAAATATAACCTTTGGATAGTAGCAGATTGTATCACTGTTATCCTGCCTGGCAAAGCATATGTGGTCTTTCCTTGTTATAAAATTTTCTTCTTGAGAATTACAGTGAATTCAGTATACAGAAGATGTAAATATATAAAAATGAATAAATTCTGAACACTGTTAGAAAGACATAATTTCCTAACTTTTCACCTGATAACAAAGTACTGATAAATTGAAGGAAAATTATAACTAAACAACCCACAACATTACATTATTTCAAAAGTCTGCCATTTACTCATCAGTCTTTTTCCAAAACCCATTAGTCTTCTTATAGAGAAACTTACTAAAGAATGATTAGAGAGGAGAGATATCTTTCTAGATTTTTTTGAAAAGAAAAAATTACTAGGCCCCTTCATGTATTAAACAATGCATATATTTTCAGAGTTTGGCAAATTTCATCAATAATATTAATTTCACTAAAGACCATAATAGATTTTAAGTATTTTGTAAGTGTCCAAATATGAACCACATTTTCACAAAGTGCTAAACCTGAATCTGATAGAATGCATTAAAATATAAGAAGCAGATATTTGACACACCCCGTCTCCAATATTTTATTGTGCTCTGTTTTTCCCAAAAATAGAAAATGTTTTCAGTATTGTTAATTATCTCTGAGCTGGAAGTCCTAATTAGTCATTAAAAATATATTCTGGCATTTGAAATGTACAGTACTTACAGATCCTAGTTTGTTTGAGAGTCTGGTTGAAATCTATCCTTATTCTCACCCCTCCTAATGCATTTCTGGCTACTGAAGTATCTTCTGTGATCAAGAGAAACCAAGAATGAACTGGTGTGCTGTAACGTGCATATGAACAAAAATCCAAAATAGCTTATGGTTTTTGCGTTCATGTTTCTTCACTGGAACATTTAAACCCAATGCATTACTATTGTTCCATTCCATCAGTCCTGACTGCTATTAGATATGACTTTTCTACTTGGAATAAAATAAATGTTATTGAAGCGTCCCTCAGACTGTCTTTCTGCATCACCCCGCCTAAATTTGTTTGAGGCCTACTAACACATCCTCTATATAACAGAAGCCAAGATGGCCATTATGTTGCAATATCGAAGTTCAAGGAATCTCTGAAGTACGGCCTTCTTAGTTAGCAGAACTGTAGTCCTGGCTCTGAACTGCAATCTCTTGCTAAATGGGTTGGGACAAAGTATCCCAATTTAGTCTTGGCTGGAAGCGCTACCTGTTTCACAAAAAAGGCATCTTGTTTCAGGAAACAAATCTAAAAGTATAATCTGTGATACGTTTATATAAACTAATATGATTTGCTGCCTAATAAAATGCACATTATAACCTAAGGCAACTGGAACTTAACTTTGTATTTGAAACTAAGCATTTGTAATTAAAATTACATTTTGTAATTTAAAATGGTGGTTCTATTGCTACATGTAGATTTTCCTTGGAAATAACTCTGAAGAGAAATTTAAATGCATAAATTGCATTGATATAGATCAGACATGTCAAACACAAGGCCTGGGGGCCAGATCCGGCCCGCAAAGTGGTTTCATGCAGCCCGTGAAGCCATCCTGGAAACAGTGAGGGAACGGCCCCCACTGCCTTGGCCCTGGCCCAGAGACCCTCCACCTGCCAGAGACCCTCAGATCTGTCCCACTCCTGCCCAGGCCCCCATAGGCACCCTTGAGGCGAACGATGTAGAGCTGGCCACGCCCACCCAGTAGGCCATACGCACTCTAGCCACACCCACCCAGTGGGCCACGCCCACCCTGGCCATACCCACCTGGCCCCCTGAGGGCAAACGCAATGCTGATGCAGCCCTCAATGAAATTGAGTTTGACACCCCTGATATAGATTGTATTGCAACAAGAAACAAATTGTTCTCCAATAGTTATCAAATTATTAAAATGTAACATAAGTAATATAGTAACACATGTGCTTCTTTAATACCTTAAATCCCTGCTTTAGATCTGTAGAGCAGAGCTTTTCAACCAGTGGTACGGGTACCACCTGTGGTAGATTGGCACCTGGCAGGTGGTACGCAACCATCCTAGAAAAGTGGTAGCGGGGGACGGGAATGAACTGAACCAGTGGCAGCACCGCACAAGCCTGAGCGAAAGACGGCTGGAGCTGCAGGGCTGTCAGGGCTCAGTGGAAGCGCCAGGATTAGCACCAGGTTCCAGCTGGAGCTCGGTGCTGATCCCGGTGCTTCTGCTGAGTCCAGAAGAAGCGCCGATCAGCTGGAATGTTGCAACATCTCCAGGGTCTTGCAATTTACATTCAGATGCTTGGCAACTGATTCATATTTATGACAGTCACAGTGTCCCAGGGTCATGTGAAGTGACCAAAACCTGCAGCAACTACCCAGCAGATGGGGGGGGGAATAAAAACCAAACCCCCACTCCACCCCCACTGCCAATCCTCAACAGAAATGCTCACAACAATGAAAATTTCGGACAGGAGGAAGAGCGCCACTGGGCGGGCAGGCAGGTGTCTTGCTCGGCTGTGGCTTGGGGGGCACTTTTTTCAGTGCCATTGTAACTTCAAACAGTCACTAAGCAAACTGTTGTAAGTCGAGGACTACCTGTACTACTTTTTTCCTTTTTTTTTTTTTGGTCATCAAGTTTTTGACACCTTGCTAGGCCTCTGGTGGTACTCAGATGTTGCCATATCGTAAAAGTGGTACAATGGGTGAAAAGGTTGAAAAGCCCTGCTATAGAGCCCCAAACAACCTACAATGGCCAAATTCATGTTATTCATTTTCTTAGTAGATTATCCCATTTTGTGGGCACACACAATCCATTGAATTGTATACTAGCCAAAAGGGATTGTGGCATGTGTTCATACAACGTGTTAGTTTCTTTAAAAAAAATGCAAAGCTTAAACTTCGTCTCAATCCTGACAAGACTGAGTGGCTGTTCATACCGGCATCTCGGGCTGACCAGCCTTCTCCATCATTAACAATAGGGGATGAGGTATTACCCCCCGTTGATAGGGCTCGCAACTTGGGAGTCCTCCTGGATTCACGGCTCAGTTTGGAAGATCATATAGGAGCCGTGACCAGGGGGGCTTTTGCCCAGATTCGCCTGGTGCGCCAGTTGCGTCCCTATCTGGACCGAGATGCTCTACGTACAGTCACTCATGCGCTCGTGACCTCCCGGTTAGACTACTGCAATGCCCTCTACATGGGGCTGCCCTTGAGGACCACCCGAAGGCTTCAACTGGTGCAGAATTCAGCCGTGCGAGTTTTGATGGGAGCTTCCCGATACTCCCGTGTAACACCTCTTCTCCGTGAGCTGCATTGGCTTCCGGTTGCCCTCCGGGTGAGATTCAAGGTGCTGGTAATGACGTATAAAGCCCTAAATGGCTTGGGTCCGGACTATCTAAGGGAACACCTGCTGCCGGCATCATCTTCCCATCGTCCTGTGCACCCCCACAGGGAGGGCCTTCTCAGGGTACCGCCGGTTAATGAATGCCGGCGGGTTATTCCCAGGGGAAGGGCGTTCTCTGTGGGTGCACCTGCCCTATGGAACCAACTACCCACAGAACTTAGGACTGCCCCCGACCTTCGCTCATTTCGCCGGGACCTGAAAACTTGGCTCTTCGATCTGTTTGGTCCAGACTGTGGGGTTGTTAATTTAACTGGGTTTTAGATTTACTCTTGGGGCTTGAATTTAATTTGTTTTATTTGTTTTTAATTTTTTGTATTCATGGTTTTAACTGCCCTGTAAACCGCCTTGAGTACTACGGGAATAGGGCGGTATACAAATCCAATAAAATAAATAAATAAATAAATAAACAAACAAACAAACATGTTGCGCAATTTTATCCATTTGAATTTTAACAGACCTAGTTCATCCTGTATATTACAACCTATTGCCACACCCACCCACCCCTAATCTACAGTAATTCGTACATAAACCCAAGTTGTTGTTTTTTTAAAAAAAAAACTCAGTTGGATATTGTAATGGTTTTCCTAACTGAAACTGGAGAAACTGATTATTATAAAGAGAAAGGTTTTCCTGCTGAAAAATAATAAGAGTTGACTCTTATGCTATTTTTCAACAAAACCCTTTTTCTCTTTAGGTAATTGTATCAGGTTAACCAGGACACTTAAAATTGTGCTGGAAAATAAATAGCATTTTGCCTAACAGGGCTAATTGAGAATTAAAACCATGAATAACCCACCATAACAATCTGGAGAAAGTCTGCTGTTATGTTTGGCCTGCCTTTACACACAAAACAATGCTCACAAAGCAATTCATGTCAGTAGTGGAGAAAATAAAACTCTAGCTATCCTGGATTTTACTAGACCTATCCCACTAGCTTTAAACATGCCAGTCTTTGATTGTGAGAAGTGGGGGGTAGAACAGCCAAATGTATTTATTTGATTTGATTTTTATCCCACCTTTATTATTTTATAAGTAACTCAAATGGTGAACATACGTCATACTCTTTCCTCCTCTTTTTTCTCACAACAACCCTGTGAGATGGGTTGGGCTGAGAGAGCGTGACTGGCCCAAGTCTTTCATAAAAGCCCAAGACCAGCTTTCACGCCTAAAGCAAGACTAGAACTCACAGTCACCTGGTTTCTAGGGCAGCACCTTAACCACTACACCAAACCAGCCAAACAACTGTGCAGAAGATCCTTTTTGTTTATTGTATTGGTTATCCACCAAATAGCCAAAGTTTTCTGGGATTGCTTAAAAACACTCTACTGTATATTGTATAATTATAACATAATTCATAGAAAGATTGCCTGAACAGAATGAAACATTTCCCCAAAATTCAAGGACAAAGCATGAAGGACAACGTGAACAGAATTACCCACTTGCCAATTATCATGAAGGAAGGAAATAATAATAATAAACCTTTATTGTCAAAGTACAACATGTGTACATTGAGATTAGCTGAGCCTCCCCCCGTGCTCTCTCCCCCAACACACAGTGACGACAAACCCTCCATCCTACCACACCATGTGAACCAACTACACCACACACCGGCCTCCCAAGTCAATTCTGCATAAGATTATGTCCCATTTAAAAGCCTAACAGCCCACGGATAAAAGCTATTTTTCAGCCTGTTGGTACGGCTGGCTATGTTCCTATATCTCCTACCGGAGATATAGCCTTTCTGCCAGCTATTTAAGTAGAAATAAAAGTCCCTCCTGCATGCTACTGACCTCAAATATTTTTCAGTGCATTAATTTACGTCATTGTTTTGGTACTTTATAACAATTACATTGCACTGTTCTTCCCTAATGGACCAAAATGATTTAAAAACCAAAAATATTACCAGATTGGCTATATCTTTCATTAAAGCTACAACAGGCCAAGATAAATGGAAAGTGAATAGTTTTCCCTTCCATGTTTTTTTCCTTTCAGCTAAATAAGTTCATTAATATTGAGAAGTCATCAGATTGCTTCAACTGCTTAGTTCAGGTTGGCACTGTTAGAATCTTTCATGGAACCTTTGAATTGTTCAATGAAAGATCAAATGGGATTTTTAAAATATATATATATATACAGCATTATGAACTACTGAAAAAGTCTTTTACCATCTGTTGGAATGAGATTGGATAGATTTATATGAAGATTTAAAAATAAAAGATGTTAAGCCTATTTCCCCCAAAATATCATTGATTACTTGACCTACATTGGAATACGTGTGTAACAATTGGGCCAATTTATAAAGAATATTTTATACTCTCATAAAATTTATGTGAACTTTAACTGTTCATCCCTTCTCAAACTGGTAAATTTAGCACTCATGTAAAGCCAGAGATTCTTTATCATTTTAACATATGACATTTTCTAAGGAAAATTCAAAACATTTGAATGCTTAACATTAAAAATATAGTATGAGAGGATTTTTTCTCAAGTTCAAATTTACAAATATGAATGGGGAATGATTTCCCCTTTTTTTCAGTAATTCCTTTATAGAATGTGATAAATACATCAGCAGTGCAACACTTACTGTATAGTTGAGAAATAGCATGGATTTCTTTATAAATAAAATTTGGTTGCAACCAAAATAATAAATCTGATGTAGTAACCTGTAATTATATAGCAGAGCTAGAAACCCCTTCATAGATTACTCCCTTGTCGTGGCAAAGGGGCTTGCGTAATTCAATGAAGCTATGAGCTATGCTGTGCAGGGCCATCCAAGATGGACAGGTCATAGCAGAGAGTTCTGACAAAACATGATCCACTGGAGAAGGAAATGGCAATCCACTCCAATATCTTTGCCATGAAAACCCCATGGACAGTACCAAAAGGCAAAAAGATATGATGCTGGAAGATGAGCCCCTCAGGTCAGAAGGCGTCCAATATGCTACTGGGGAAGAGCAGAGGGCTAATACTAGTAGTGCCAGAAAGAATGAAGCGACTGGGCCAAAGCCGAAAGGACGCTCAGCTGTGGATGTATCTGGTGGTGAAAGGAAAGTCCGATGCTGTAAAGATTTATTCTCCATAGGAACCTGGAATGTAAGATCCATGAATCAAGGCAAGCTGGACGTGGTCAAAAAAGAGTTGACAAGACTGAACATCGACATCTTAGGAATCAGCGAACTAAAATGGACAGGAATGGGTGAATTTAATTCAGATGACCAGGTATACTACTGTGGGCAAGAATCCCTCAGAAGAAATGGAGTAGCCTTCATAGTCAATAAAAGAGTAGGAAAAGCAATACTGGGATACAATCCCCCAAATGACAGAATGATCTCAGTTTGAATCTAAGGCAAACCATTCAATATCACAGTAGTCCAAGTCTATGCCCCAACCACCGGTGCTGAAGAGGGTGAAATTGACTGGTTCTATGAAGCCCTACAGCACCTTATAGAACTAACACCAAAAAATGATGTCCTTATCATCATGGGGGATTGGAATGCTAAAGTAGGAAGCCAAAAGATAAGCAGAATAACAGGCAAGTTTGGCCTTGGAGGACAAAATGAAGCAGGGTACAGGCTGACAGAATTTTGTCAAGAGAATACGATGGTCATAGCAAACACTCTTTTTCAACAACCCAAGAGACGGCTCTACACATGGACATCACCAGACGGTCAACACAAAAATCAGATTGACTATGTGCTCTGCAGCCAAAGGTGGAGAAGTCAGTAAAAACAAGACCAGGAGCTGACTGTGGCTCAGACCATGAGCTTCTCATTGCAAAGTTTAGGCTTAAACTGAAGAAAGTAGGGAAAAGCGCTAGTCCACTCAGGTTTAGTTTAGTTTAGTTTTATTTGATTTCTATACCGCCCTTCTCCCTAGGGACTCAGAGCGGTTCACAGGGCATATACTGTATAAATAACGATACAAAAGTTAAAAAGAAATTAAACCAGTGCCCGATTATAAACAACAATAATAAATACTAAAAATCAATTTAAAAACCCATATTCCCCCATCAGGCCAGACCAGCTAATTCAAATAAGTGGGTCTTCAGCCCGCAACGGAAGGTTCGGAGGTCTGATGCCATCCGGAGCTCCACCGGCAGTTGGTTCCATAATGCCGGAGCGCCCACAGAGAAGGCCCTCCCCCTGGGGGCCACCAGTTGGCATTCCCTGACCGGAGGCACCCTGAGGAGGCCCTCTCTGTGGGCACGTACTGGGTGGAGGGAAGTTGACGCCGGCAGCAGGTGGTCCCTGAGGTAACCCGGACCCATGCCATGTAAGGACTTAAAGATCATGACCAAGACCTTGAACCTCACCCGGAAGACAACCGGTAGCCAATGCAGCTCGCGGAGCAAAGGTGTAACATGGGAGTACCGGGAAACTCCCAAGACAACTCTCGCGGCCGCATTCTGTACCAGTTGGAGCCTCCGAGTGGTCTTCAAGGGAAGCCCCATGTAGAGAGCATTACAGTAGTCAAGGCGAGAGGTCACGAGCGCATGAGTGACCGTACACAGGGCATCCCGGTCCAGATAGGGCCGCAACTGGCGCACCAGGCGAACCTGGGCGAAAGCCCCCCTAGTCACGGCCACTATATGATCTTCCAGAGTAAGCCGTGAATCTAGGAGGACTCCCAAGTTGCGAGCCCTATCCACGGGTATGAACTAAATCATATCCCTGATGAATTATACAGTAGAGGTGACAAATAGATTTAAGGAATTAGATCTGATAGACGGAATGTCTGAAGATCTAAGGACAGAGGTTCACAACATTGTACAAGAGGTAGCAACTAAAACCATCCCAAAGAAAAAGAAATGCAAGAAAGCAAAATGGCTGTCTGAGGAAGCTTTGCAAATAGCTGAGGAAAGGAGGGAAGCGAAAGGCAAGGGAGAAAAAGAAAGATACACCCAATTGAATGCAGAATTCCAGAGAATAGCTAGAAGAGATAAGAATGCCTTCTTAAATGAACAGTGCAAAGAAATAGAAGAAAACAATAGAATAGGGAGGACCAGAGATCTCTTCAAGAAAATTGGAGAGATGAAGAGAACGTTTCATGAAAAAATGGGCATGATAAAGGACCAAAATGCCAGGGACCTAACAGGCAGAAGAGATTAAGAAGAGGTGGCAAAATTACACAGAACTATACAAGAACGAGCTTAACGTTCCTGACAACCATGATGAGGTGGAAACTCATAGCATGGTGATACTTTGAGGGCCATAGATTCTCCATCCTGGATCAAGAAATTGATTTCAGGCCATGATAATCACAGTAAATTAAATTTCATTTAAGCCTTCCCTCACCCCATCACTTTAAAACAAGGGTAAAATGTGGGATTAGGTTACCTAAAAAATGCTGTGTGCATGTATGATTTTTGTTCTGCCACAATCTCATAACTCTTGTTTACAGTATTACAATGAAAACATAATTAAAAGAATCCCCAAACTCGGTGTGCAAAATGTGTGTTTTTAGAAATAATGGTAATTTAAAGATACTATACTGTATATTACCACAGGTGGGAAACTAGTCAGAGATGAGTGCCAGTTAAGTCTAGACTGCTCACTTTTAATGTGTTATTCTTTGATGTGGTGAAAAAGTGTCCCCAGAAATATGTAGTAAATTGACTCCTTACTGAGTTTGAATGCACTAAATTCAAACTTTGTTCCTGAAAAAGCCTCTCTCATACATCCCTTCTTATGTACCAATATAATAAGTGAAGATGAAACAATTCTTTCATGATTCAACCTCAGAGGACTGTGGATTCAGCCACAGGCTAATTTTGTATTGTATTAGTTGTATTAGGAAGCATCTGCATTCTTCCCAAAGAAACTGATGTATATTAATTTATTAATTTATTTATTTATATTTAAATTTATATACCGCCCTATTCCCGTAGGACTCAGGGCGGTTTACAGGGAAAATTAAAAGTTAAAATACATCATATACAATTAAAAACGATTAAAACTAAGATTAAATTAATCCCTGAACTTAACTAAAACCCCATTAATTAAATAATTAAAACCCCTCAGTCTGGGCCAGACAACTCAAAAAACCAAGTTTTCAAGTCCCTATGAAATGAGCGAAGGTCGGGGGCGGTCCTAAGCTCCATGGGAAGCTGGTTCCAAAGGGCTGGCGCGCCCACAGAGAACGCCCTTCCCCTGGGGATAACCCGCCGGCATTCCTTAACCGGCGGTACCCTAAGAAGGCCCTCCCTGTGGGAGCGCACAGGATGATGGGAAGTTGATGCCGGCAGCAGGTGTTCCCTTAGATAATCCGGACCCAAGCCATTTAGAGCTTTATAGGTCATTACCAGCACCTTAAATCTCACCCGGAGGGCAAATTTACCCTTTACAGCAGTGTTTCTCAAGCTTAGCAATTTTTAAGATGGACGGACTTCAACTCCCAGAATTCCCCAGCCAGCAAGGCTAGAATATGGCTGGAAACTGTTTAATTTATTTTTTAAATCTTTTTAATTTCATATTATTGTACTTCCATTGTTTATTTTTATTGGTTTATTCCTTTGCTATTGTTATGCTTACATTTTAAATCATTTTTTTCCATTTTATTGTGCTAAGCCACCCAGAGTAGCCCTACGGCAAGATAGGCAGCAAAAATGTTTAACAAATAAATAAATACACCATGAATATTAACAAACCATCAAAATTTTCTTTTACTGGAGAACTCCTGAAAGAAGGGATGTTTTGCTAAGGTTTACATCAGTGGTTCTCAAACTGTGGTCCATGGACCCCTGAGGGCCACAATGTCATCACAGGGTGTCAGCAAAAGCTTGAAGAAATGTTATGATTTAAATCTTGAGTTAAGTTTTGGTGGTACATGGCCATGGTCTGTGGCCACAAAAATATTTAAAAGGGGTCCTTGGTGAAGAAAAGGTTGAGAACCACCTGTTTACATTACCAGTATCACTCCTTTCAAATCATATCAGAGCACCCCCTTATGATTTTGATGGCATCTAGACTAGGCATGGTTCAAAAACAATATATATTTCCATATACAGGACTGTCTTGCAGAATAAAAACCATGACAGCACATGAGCTAAGCAGTAACATAATCTGAGTGTTTAAAAGAAAGGTTAAGTTCAAGTAGGAAACCCAAACGTGCTTTCCAAAAGGCAACTGGACTTTCTTTGTTTATTTGTTTATTCCTTGAAGACATTTTGCTTCTCATCTTCTCATTTTGCTTCTCATCCAAGAAGCTTCTTCAGAACTGAGAATGAGAATGAGAATCTTCATAGACGTCAAGAAGGAAAGAAACCCAGTTGACTGTACAGGCAGATATATAATTGTGACCAGAATTGGGCTCTTTATTAAATGACAGGACTGATCCAGAAGCTAATAGATCAGGGACAACCAAAAGGTTTGTCAGAAGCATAAGGGTAATGCTATAAGGCAGGGGTGTCAAACCGCGGGCCGGATGCATCATGCCAAAACCGCGCCCACCCCATTGCTGACAATGGAAAAAAAGTCGAGATATGTCACATCTCATGACATTGTGACATTGACACCCCTGCTATAAGGGACAAAGCAATACTTTTTTTTACAGATTTCTTGGTCACAAGAAGGTAACTGCAGGTAGAAAACAATCTCTTGCTGAAATTCAGGGATTCTAAATAATCTGCTATATGAGACACAGGTTAAAGAACTGCTGTGAGAAAATATCTGCTCCCACTCCAAATTATTTTCACTCCCATTCTCCAACATATGTTCTCAGGTTGAGAAGCACAGCATTAGAGGTTTGCTTTCTCAACTGTTCTTTTTCTCCAGCAGTTCCCCTTGTATGACTTCTTATGCAGTTGACTGGATTTTATTATTCCCACAACAAACTGGATGGAGTTAGTTTAACCCTGTGTGTAACTGGGTCAGCCTGGGGCTAAATTTTATCTTGCCGGAGTTAGTTGGCTGGGTCAATTAACTGCTTTTTCATATTCTCACACAACACCCTAACCCCAATATTGGCCCAATTAAGCCTGCTTTTGCCAATATTATTGTGTTTCCCCACAACAGAAAATCTTGCCAATCTCCAAGGACTGAGATGTATCAGCTGGGTCTTAGAAGTTTGTAAAAAATATATATTCGTAGAAGATATACATACATACATACATACATACATACATACATACATACATACATACATACATTAAGCCATGCTTAAGATAGAGATGTCCAACCAGCAGCACAGAATTAATACAGTACTAAGCTCAATTATAAAACCAAATTGCAGGAGAAAGATTCAGCTACTATGGAGGAATGTTACTTTCTGCCACCATCTGTGCCTTTCTGAACAGATTACACTGAGGAATATGGCCATCAACAGACACAAAAAGTTAATCACCCCAGATTTAGGTTTTTATCAAACTTTTTTATATAGAGCAGAAACTGAGTAGGTCAGTCTCAAGTTTTGCAAGAAACACATTTAGTTAGCCTAAGCACTTTGTTCAAAAGGCTGCATACATAATAAAGGTCAGTAAAAAAAAGTCCGCCTACCAATTTAGTGTGATTGGATAAGAGGTCAGGTGTGTGTTTTTCATATGTATTAGTATGTCAGATCTTTGGGGTTTTAGGACAACAATATTGCTCAAAAAAATCATTGAAGTAGGAAGAGCTACTGAAGCTATTGACTGTCTTTTCAATCTTCTCACCACTGCCAACCACTTTGATTTCAGGAATGTTGGAAAGAAACTTTCCAGTGAAGTAATAGAAATGATTTGAGGACTGTGAACCAAAGTTAGAGCAATCTCAAGAAAATGCTGAAATGTATTACTACTTGTTCCAGCTGATGAAGCAACAGCATCATCTGCTCTTTGCAACAATAACAGCTAGTCAACAATAATTAAAAGTATGTGCCAGTTTGATGCAGTGGCAGTAATGCTAATTCCTGTTCTAATAACAAAACTTTTTTCCCCCTAGTTTTTGATTAAGTTTTCATTTTTGAGCCATCTAAACATAACATGCTGAATTTTTCATTTCACAATTTGCCTTCCCATGACCTTATGGAATACCCTACATTTAAGTAGCCTGTTTAATGAAAGACATCCTGATGTTTTTGCCAATTCCCAATTACATTAAGTACTCATAGGGGATTTAATATATTTAACTGTGGATAAAAGCAACCCACCTTTTAGATACACAGATATTCTGATTGAACTTGACTTTTAAGATGAGGTCATGCTATGATCAAATATTGTAGAAGACATCCTAAATAGACAATATTCATTGTCTTATTCCCTTCTCATCACAACATTTAGTTGTTACATCTAAGAGGATTTCTCATGTATGTCTGGTCTCCCAAAATGTTTATCAAATGGGGTGGGTTTGCACTGCAAAGGGATTGGGATTAGATTGCAAAGGGACATATCACGTGGGTGAATCCAGGAAATTGTTTTTTTTTTCCCTTTGGATTTGAGGGGAGTGATCTTTTGATTTTAAACTTTGCTAAACCAGGTGATGGCTTGCACTACAGTTTAGGGATGCTTTTACTAAGATGTCAGGAAACTATACTACAGGTTTTCAACAAGTATAGGAACTGGGAGGAGATTGTGAGAGCACCAGAAAAAAAAAGAGTCTGGGGACTATGCATGGCCTTGGAGTCCCAATCCTTGTGAGAAGGCAGATGACTATATACTATAACTAAGAACTTATATTAATTAAAACCTGTTTGCGGGTATCTTGAGTTCTTAAAAAAAGACCTGCATGACATGAAATCTGTCAAGCAATCCAAGATTAAAAAGACCACAGAATGGAGCTACACAAATATGTTGGCCACCAAGCAGAATTGGCTTTGGAGCAAGATGGCCCAAAACACACACTCATCCTAGTGTGCAATATGTGTTTGCTTTACTAGGAGAATCTCTGTGAACCAAATTTTATGTAACACCGAATGACGATAGTAGAGAGGAAAAAGAGATGATTTGCCAACACTGTGCCCCAGCAGCAAAGCATGGAAATATTAAAGAAAAGCTTGCACATCCTCAAGAGAATTAACCCTTCTTTGCTGGGAATGGCCTTGGTTTTGTGTTGTTACTTGCTCTAGGAAGTTCTCTCTCATCTGCCTTCCTTAAAATAATGCTATTTCAAGAAGTGTATTTAATTAAAAAAATAATAATTCAAGTTAACTTCAGAAACACAGCGAAATCTTATCTCTCTTTGGATCAGTGAAGTCATTCTGAAGCCTTGTGTTTAAATACTTTAGGCCTTGGAAGCAGCCAATCCATTTCTTTTGTTCCTCAGGGTAGAGGAGTGGGTGGGGAGAGCAATAACCCATCTTCCAGAACAGAAAAACCCACATGAGACCACTCCAAATGATTACAGCTTGTTCTTTTACTATTTTCTTTTGGGGGTTTCAGAAACATAAGAGAATAACCAGAGTTTTCTATAAGGGCCAAGTTGAAACTTTTAATGTATTCGCTTCGCAGCTGAATGGGTGGGGGTATTACTTTGGCCCTCTTTGATTAGGCTTCTGATCAAAGCAACAGGCATTCAAATGAAAAATCCATGTGAGAATGTCAGGGGCCAGGTGGTGAGTGTGTGCTTGACTACATTCAGGAAAGCTTGTGGTTTTGGATCAGAAGGCCTAAGTAACTATCACATGTAAATGCCCAGTAGACTCCCCCCACACACACACACACACCTCTCCCCCTATCCTTTAAAAATATCGTACAGCAGGAGATCTGCAGGAAAGATTCTATGAGTGAAAGTGTGCCTTCTATATGTGTGTTTCGTTCTCTGCTGTCTCCAAATTCCCTTGAAGCCACCTTGGAGATTCTTTTGGGTGCTATTCAAGCACTGATAACATTGTAGATTTGTCCAGGTCATGCCTAGTATTCCCTAGCGAGTTCATATCCCCGCCCCAACCAAATCCAAGCCTGCTTAGTTTGTCATCTTCAGCCAAGATCAGTTAGGACTTTGCCACATTAGTTTGTGTGAAAGTAACCACAAAAGTGTTCTGAATCCTTTAAGGCTTCAGCAACTCTAAGATGTGTGGACTTCAACTCCCAGGTTTCCCTAACCAGCCATGCTGACTGGGGAATTCTGGGAGCTGAAATCCATATATATTGAAGTTGCTATGGTTGACAAACAGTGCTTTAAAGGGTGAAGCATATCTTGCTTCCCATGCCACCTCCCTCCTCCCTTTCTCGAGTTTTCATTATACCCATAACAAAGAAATAAATAGCAGGTATGGTTGCAGGGTATGCTTAACCACCATTAATACTCACCACCTCGCAGTTCACATAAAATATTAATCACACAGGCTGAATTCAAAGAGATTCCAAACTAAAATCTAATTGCCTAATTTGCAATTTAGTGTGTCAGGCTGGTTTCCTAGCATCATAGTGTTGATGCTGCTCCTGCTACTGACACGTCTTTCTGTTCCCTGTTGATACAGGGGTATCAACAGGGATACAATACAGGGATTGTGATTCTCAATGCAAAAGTGTTTCAAAGCAAAGTAGTGGTTTTCAACAACCTACTTTAATCCCATGATTGCCCCTGAAATCAAGGTGATGACCAATCTTAACCCAGCACAATCACCACTATATCATACTGGTTTGCCCAGATAAATCTGATGAATTTCATGTGCAAGAGGCCAAAAATTTAGAATTAAGTACGTTATGTTGTAATAGATATGGGATTTTAAAAAATAATTGTTAAAAGTGAAATAAAATACTATTTCACAAGGATATAGCAAAAAAATTAGATTTTATTTGAACTGGGTTCTGTCATATAAGTTTTTTTAAAACTAGAAGCATTAAAAAGGAGGATACAATCCATTTGTTGCCTCAAAACCAACACTCTGCATTTGTAGATCCAACATTAAGAAAAAAAATCAGATGGAAAATTGGTCATTAAATTTAGTCATTCCAGTCAACTGATAAACGTACAAATCTAAGACTAATTCCTAAACCTCAGTAATTTTTCTCCTACATTCTGATTGAACAATTGTTTATTGTTGAAGGAATAATGGAGTCATGGGGGAAAATAGTCTACTTGGCTTATGTAGGGAGATATTATGCTTGAGTTTATTTTTTTTTAATGCATGCATTGATAAATGTTTTAGGCACTGGGCCCATTAAGTAAAGTGCCAGTGACTTTTTAGAAAAATTTAGATTGCTGTTTTTCAAACTTGGCAACTTTAAGATATGTGGACTTCATCACCCAGAATTCCCTCACTAGCATGGGAAGTTTGCCAAGTTTGAAAAACACTGGTTTAGATAAAGGTTCTTACTAAAGACTATGAAAAATGAATAGGATAGTAGCCAAAGAGAAAGACAAATCTTTTCATTTGGAAAATAAAGACTAGAACTGACAGCTTGGAACCCAAAGAATTGGTATATATCACGTTTTAAGTAAAAACAAAGATAGATGAGATACATCTGAAGAGGATGCCAACATTTTTCTGGATTATAAATCAAAGCAAGCCACAATAAACACTTAAGACCTGGTTTGGAAGGAGAATATGGGCTTTAATCTGGAACGTAGATATGATGTAGAAAATCTTGTTGTTGTTGTTGTTGTTAGTTGCGAAGTCATGTCCGACCCATTGCGACCCTATGGACAATGTTCCTCCAGGCCTTCCTGTCCTCTACCATCTTCTGGAGTCCATTTAAGCTCACACCTACTGCTTCAGTGACTCCATCCAGCCACCTCATTCTCTGTCGTCCCCTTCTTCTATTGCCCTCAATCTTTCCCAGTATTAGGCTCTTCTCCAGTGAGTCCTTCCTTCTCATTAGGTGGCCAAAGTATTTGAGTTTTAGCTTCAGGATCTGGCCTTCTAAAGAGCAGTCAGGGTTGATCTCCTCTAGGACTGACCAGTTTGATCGCCTTGCAGTCCAAGGGACTCGCAGGAGTCTTCTCCAGCACCATAGTTCAAAGGCTTCAATTCTTTGGCGCTCAGCCTTTCTTATGGTCCAGCTTTCACTGCCATACATTGCAACTGGGAAGACCATAGCCTTGACTATAAACACTTTTGTTGACAGGGTGATGTCTCTGCTTTTTAGTGTGCTGTCTCGATTTGCCATGGCTTTCCTCCCAAGGAGCAAGCGTCTTTTAATTTCTTGGCTACAGTCCCCATCTGCAGTGATCTTGGAGCCCAGGAAAATAAAATCTGTCACTACCTCCATTTCTTCCCCATCTATTTGCCAGGAATTGAGAGGGCCAGATGCCATGATCTTGGTTTTCTTAATGTTTAGTTTCAACCCAAGTTTTGCACTCTCCTTCTTCAATCGCAACAAAAGGCTCTTTAGTTCCTCTTCACTTTCTGCCATTAGAGTGGTATCATCTGCATATGTTAGGTTGTTGATGTTTCTTCCAGCAATCTTAATTCCAACTTTTAATTCATCTAGCCCTGCCTTTCTCATGATGTGCACTGCATATATGTTAAATAGGCAAGGCGACAGTATACAGCCTTGCCGGACTCCTTTCCCAATTTTGAACCAATCAGTGGTTCCGTGTCCAGTTCTCACTGTTGCTTCTTGGCCCGCATATAGGTTTCTCAAGAGACAAATAAGATGGTCTGGTACTCCCATCTCTTTAAGGACTTGCCACAGTTTGTTATGATCCACACAATCAAAGGCTTTAGCATAGTCAATGAGGCAGAAGTAGATGTTTTTCTGGAACTCTCTAGCTTTCTCCATGACCCAGCGTATGTTAGCAATTTGATCTCTTGTTCCTCTGCCTCTTGTAGATGTAGAAAATGGCTTGTTCTTATTTGGTCAGAGTTGTTTTAGTATTCATCTATATTGTTACATTGGGTCTGTTCTTGAAGATGGTTGGAAAGTTCAGTCACTAGAAAAGATTGCCTCCAGACTACCATATATTACACCATTTCTTTTACAACTTTGCTGCCTTCCACTTCTGCTCTAATCCCAAATTAGGTTGCTGGTATTACTCTGTAAATTCCTCACAGATGCATCTTCTCAGTGCATCTGAGAAGAAAGCTTGTTGGAGTGGGATTCACATTGATTTTCATGGGGTGACTCACCTTAGTAGGTAGGTAATAGATCCTAATTGCCATTTTGGTGTTATATGAAGATTTTTCATTGCTTCTTTTGTAGAAGAGTGGCATTTTTTTAAAAGAAACATTTTGTATTTACAACATAATGTGCATGCAGAGGCTGGCTGGGGAATTCTGTAGTTGAAAATGCACACATCTTAGGATTGCTGAGGTTGAGGAGAATTTTGCTAGAGTAAATATCCAGAACTTTATGTCCAGGTATTTCTAAGCAAAGATGCCCTAAAATTCTGGTGTGCCACTGGAACAGCTGATTATATTTGGCCTGACTTTTTAATGCCTGTCTTCATCATTGTAAATTTCTGTACAGAATTTTAATGTTGCTGGGAATGCATTTTCTATGTGGCTGTAGGCAGCTACTTCACAAAAATTGGTGGGTTTTTTTGTTTGTTTTTTAACAGCAGAGAGAGATTTAGACTAGAGAAATAGGACAATAATTCCATTTGAAAGCAACTTTAATTTGTGTAGATTCCAGTTAGCAGTTGCTTTTCCCAAGTCATCCAGGAAAATTAAGTCTTGTGGGTGGCTTTTTGATAAAAATTCAAACTGCCCCCTCATGTATTTATTCAAGCACTTATGTTACTAAGCGTTATGACTGCAGTCCATTAGTGCCATCTACTGGGCAGTAGGGAGAACATTAAAAATTTAGCACCAGAAATCTCTACATATTTCCTTCGAAGCTGCCCTTCTAGGCTCAAATGGAACTGTAATCCTAAGAGCCAGTGGTGGGATTCAGCCAGTTCGCACCACTTCAGCAGAACCGGTAGCTAATTTTTTGTTGCCCAGGCCCAGAATGGACTTGCAGAAGCGGCATGCACACAGAGAACTGCTTGTTCACATATTTGAATCCCACCACTAAGAGCACAGAAATTAGCTTCACCATACACTAAGCTATTATTTGCTAAGCACAGGGGCCGCGGCATGCCAGAAACCGATCTGCACAAACAAGCCCCCATCTGTGGGATGCAGGCAGCACACAAAACCACGCACCCTCTGGTCCGTGGAAAAACCTCTCTCCACAGAATCAGTCCCTGGTGCCGAAAAGGTTGTAGGCTTAGCAGACCACACCTGGCTTATATTCATACAATATACTAAGCCAAGCTCAAATAAAACACGATTTCATGGGTTCTGAAGAGAGTTAAACCTCTTTAAAAACACATGCATAATGTAGTACCCTGGAGCGTATTTCTCATAGGCTTCAATTAGCACAAAACTCAGCATCTCTCCTGAAGTACCTGGAGATCATAGGCTTTTGTTTGGAATAAAATAGAACGTGCTGGTTGTCATCTTTAAAGCTCTGTATGGTCTGGATTCAAAATACCTGTCTCATTCCTGCTCATTGAGTTCACTCAATGAAGTTGACTTGCAGAAGTAATGGGCTTGCTTTGGTTGATACTTGGGCACCGAGCAATATGGTAGCGGTTTCTAAAATTCTTGCTAAAAGAAAATGGCATTTCATTCGAACTCCCTCCATTCATTCCTATGTAACAGAAATCAGGAACGTGTTGTTCTTTGGTATATGCATATAGCAGGGAGGCACAGCGGCTTAGCAGTTTAAGATGCTGTGCTTGTTAGCTTGAATTTAATTTTAATTTAATTTATTAATATTTCTATACCGCCCTTCTCCCGAAGGACTCAGGGCGGTGTACAGGGCAAGAATATAACACAGAGATTTACAAAAGATAAAAGATAATTAAATACATGCCCAATTAAAAATACAGTAATACATAGTAAAAACCCCCCAATAAAAATAGTAAAAAACCCCACCAATCCCCCCTCAGGCCAGGCCGGCTTGCTCGAACAAGTATGTTTTCAGATCGCGGCGAAAGGAGCGAAGATCGGGCGCCGTCCGGAGCTCAACCAGTAACTGGTTCCATAGCTCCGGGGCGCCCACAGAGAAGGATCTCCCCCTGGGGGCCACAGTCGACATTCTCTGACCGGTGGCACCCTGAGGAGGCCCTCTCTGTGGGAACGCACAGGGCGGAGGGAAGTAGACGCCGGCAGCAGGTGTTCCCTAAGGTACTCCGGACCCCTGCCATGTAGGGCTTTAAACACCATTACTAGCACCTTGAATCTCACCCGGAAGACAACTGGCAACCAATGCAGCTCACGGAGCAGAGGTGTGACATGGGAGTATCGGGAGACTCCCAACACAACTCTCGCGGCTGCATTCTGTACCAGTTGGAGCCTCCGGGTGGTCCTCAAGGGAAGCCCCATGTAGAGAGCGTTGCAGTAGTCTAGACGAGAGATCACGAGCGCGTGAGTGACCGTGCATAAATAATCCCGGCTTAGATAGGGCCGCAACTGGTGCACCAGGCGAACCTGGGCGAAAGCCCCCCTAGTCACAGCCACCATGTGATCTTCCAAGGTGAGCCGTGAATCCAGGAGGATTCCCAAGTTGCGAGCCCTATCCACGGGGGGTAATAATTCACCCCCCATAAAAAGAGATGGAATATCCGAATAGACCTGGGATGAAGGTATGCAAAGCCACTCGGTCTTGTCGGGGTTGAGTTGAAGTCTGTTCCTCCCCATCCAGACCCGAACCGCCTCCAGGCAACGGGACATCACATTGAGGGCATCACTGGGGTGGTTTGGGGTCGAAAGAAAAAGCTGGGTATCATCAGCATACTGATGATACCCAACTCCAAAGCCACGAATGATCTCACCCAGCGGTTTCATGTAGATGTTGAACAGGAGAGGCGAGAGGACCGACCCCTGAGGAACTCCACAAACGAGAGACCTCGCGGTTGACCTCTGCCCTCCTGTCAACACCGACTGCGAGCGTCCCTGGAGATAGGAGGAGAACCACTGTAAGACCGTGCCTCCCACTCCCAATCCCCTGAGACGCCGCAGCAGGATACCATGGTCGATGGTATCGAAAGTCGCTGAGAGGTCTAATAGGACTAGAACAGAGGAATGACCCCTGTCCCGAGCCCTCCAGAGATCATTCACCAGTGCGACCAATGCCGTCTCCGTGCTGTGCCCGGGCCTGAAACCCGATTGGTACGGGTCTAGATAATCCGCTTCATCCAGGACCAAAGGGAGCTGATGCGCCACCACACTCTCAACAACCTTCGCAAGAAAGCGAAGGTTGGAGATCGGACGAAAGTTGTTCAATACAGCTGGGTCCAAGGCAGGCTTCTTGAGGAGAGGCCTCACCACCGCCTCTTTCAAGACGGCAGGGAAGCTACCCTCACTCAAAGAAGCTGATATAACTGCTTGGAACCAGCTGCGTGTCCTCTCCCGGGCTGCATAAACCAGCCAGGAAGGGCACGGGTCCAATAAACATGTGGTGGAGCTCAGTCTCCCCATAATCCTGTCCACTTCAGGTTCGGGTCTTGAACCTGAGAATCCAGGTTCAAGACCCGAGTGCTACATGACAGGGTGAGCTCCCAGCCTCACAACAGCTCCTGGCAACCTAGCAGTTTGAAAGCATGCAAATGTGAGTCGATAAATACGCACCATTTCAGTGGGAAGGTTAACAACAGTGCTCTGTGACATAATTCTGGCCCACATGACCCCAGAAATGTCATCAGACAGCGCTGGTTCAATGGCCTTGAGACAAAGATGAGGAGTGTCCTCTATAAGTCAGCAACAATTAGCAGTTAAATCCACAAGGACTCTTACCTTACATGCATATAGGCAGGGTTTGTGAAGCTTCTCGCTCTTCTGGTGCATTAAGAATCACACACAAGAAGGACCCACTTCACATTATTTTATATGCAAGAGAAGAGTGTAGCTCCTACAACACAGAGGGAGCATCCTTGGATGGATAAACATCTCATAAATATCTCACCAGGATTATAGTGCAAACTCACAAATTCAACTCAGAATTCAGAAATATGGTGTAATATAACCTGGCCAGTAAGAACAATGGCAGTGATCTACAAGGCACTGGGATGCCAGACAAAAGTGAACATTCTCCTTTCAACAGATTTGTTTAAATATACATGTGACCTTTATTAGATGCTTCCTATGTGAAAAATGCAACTGTATTAACACGATTGCCAAAGTACAGGCAGTAAATAGACACTCAGCACCTCGATGGCCATTTTTCTTCATAGCTGAACCAACCTGATGGCTTAGATCACGGGTGTCAAATTCGCCACGTCACGTGACGTGTCATGATGTATCGTGACTTTTTTTGCATTGCTGGACCTGAGGTGAGCGTAGCCTCCACATGATACAACTGGCCCTGGCAGTTTGACACCCCTGGCTTAGATTGTTGGACTTTATTGGGGAAAACCTGTTTAGATCTCCTATGCTACAAACATGTTGTAGATGATCTGCTTTTTTTAGCAGAACAGAAAGAGGGTTAAGTACAATATTCTGTCAGATTTACATGATAGAAAAACTTCTAAGAAAGATCAGAGGACAATCAGTAGTAGCTTGAGCAAAACATTTTTCAAACTTGGCAACTTTAGGATCTATGGACTTCCAACTCCCATGAATCTCTACTATGATCTCTAGATCCTACAGAAATGAATAAAATTTCATTTTTGACCTATATATATATTAGAAAGATATAACAGATAATTCTTACAGCCTCATAAACTGGGATCTAGACCTTCTGGAATGCAGTCCTTGGCGTCCTGTAGAACCCCAGTGTTCAGCTGATGAGATAACTGAGTTTAAGAAAAGCTGGAATACTGGTTCTTGAACTAAATATTTGCTTGGTAATTTAGTTGCTTTTAATAAAAAATATATATACCTGGAGATATGGACTTTATATGATGCTATTTACAATTTTTTGTCTCTAGGCAAAGGTCTCTATAATGGTCTTAACAGAACTAAATAATGTAAAATTCTTATTCTTGCAGATTTTTTTCTGCCTATTAACTTTCCACAGTGATATAATTTACAATTTCTGCAAACTACAATGTGCTATTATCTTCTCAGCTTTATGTCTGGCAGCAACATATAACTTTTGCACCATTTTTTTCACCAAAATATGATTTCTGCATATAAAAAAAAATTGCTCAGTATTTATCAAAATTACTTATCTAGCATAGATTTTCTGTATCAGGCACTAATTTTCTTTCTCTATTTATAAAAAATCCCTAAGAAATGAAATTAGTAACACTAATGATAAACAAAACTTATCTGCTTTCTAGGGAAAGTATGCAAACTGTCCTTTTGCTCTTACCGGGGCATACTATTCTACTGAACATAAACATTTATAGATTCCAACTGATTTTCTTTTGAAGCCTGCTGAAACCCTTCTGATTTCATAATAGCATGCCTCTATTTTTGATTTGTGATGTAGCCATTTTGATATCTAATATATGAACCAATCTTCCTCAGAATGTGCCCTCTGAAGATGTGAGCAGACTGTAACTTCATGACATTTTGACATGTGTTTCCAAGCACATTCACCTAAAACAGGGGTCCCCAACCCCCGGTCTGTGGACCAGTACCGGGCCACAGCATGCCAGCAACTGGTCTGCACAAACAAGCAAAGCCCCATCTGTGGGATACAGGCAGCACAAAAAAACATGCACCTTCTGGTCCATTGAAAAACCTCTCTCCACGGAACTGGTCCCTGGTGCTCAAAAGGTTGGGGACTTCTGACCTAAAAGAAAGCCCTACTGAATTCAGTCGGCATCTTGCAAGTAATTGGTAGCTGGAATTGCAGCTTGAGTTTCATTCTGAGGCCATCATTACGCACCAAATGAGTAAAAAGGAAAAAGATTATAACAGATGAACATTTATTCCTTGGTGATTACATATTGGAGAGGTCCACTATTTAAAAACTTTTACAAAACAGAAAATGTATTTATAATACAAAAGATTATTAGTAGGTAGGTTACACAGGAAAATTAATACCCTAAAATTAAAAACACATTTTTTTTCTTGACAATGATTACACAATTTGCAGCAGTGATGCATCAGGTTCATGCCAGGTCAACCTTGGCCATTGCAACAGTTTCTTTATATCTCCCCCCCCCCCCCCCCGAAATCCAGCTAACTGCAACAAAAAGTGGTCAGTGGTTTCCATGAATTTCTGTTAATATCTGTATGGTAACTCCCTAGAAGAAAAGATTACAAGAAAAGGCAAAAATCAGCAAATCATTGCAAAGCACACATTTAGATGTAAGCAGAAGATACCAAGTTTGGAATTAGGGGAAAATTTACTATATAAAACCTATGTGCTCTAATGCAAAGGCCAAGATACAGGTGGTCTTTGTTTAGGTACCACAATTGAGATGAACAACTCCACCACTCAGCAAAGCCGTCTCTGAGTGGGAAATCATAAGATGGTGATTATGTTTTCCTTTCTCCACATCCCCTGAATGCTCATCTAGACAGTACTGGAACAGCTGACTCAAAACTGACAAGATTAATCAGTTTTATATATTGACTTTTATTTATTTATACCCTTCATGATTTTTATGCATAACTCAAGGCAGAGAACATACCTAACATACCTTCCTTCTCCTATTTTCCCCAAAACAATAACCTTGTGAGGTGGGTTGGGCTAAGTCACAGGGGTAGGCAACCTTGGCTCTTTTATGACTCATGGACTTCAACTCCCAGAATTCCTGAGCCAGAACAGCTGGCTCAGGAATCCTGGGAGTTGAAGTCCATGAGTCATAAAAGAGCCAAGGTTGCCTATCCCTGGGCTAAGAGAAAGTGACTGGTTCAAAGTCACCCATGGTTTCATGCCTAAAGTGGGACTAAAACAGTCTCCTGCTTTCTAGCATGATGCCTTAATTGCTAGTCCAAACTGGCTCTAATTTGCCTGCACATCATTATCCCACTCACCCAGCACTGAGATAATAATAAGAGAATTAATGTTTGCATTTACATTTATTGGAGAGGAAGGGATTGCAAGAAAGTAAGCAGGCACACAATGGGGAATACATATTGAAAGCAGTGGGCTCTTGCTGGCAGCCATGAGCATGCTACACAAACTGCCCTATTGTGTGCCTGCTTGCTCTCCAGTAATCCCTTTCTTTCCAATCTTTTTGCTCTGCAAGGGGGAGAGGAAATAAAACAATAGGTCAGCCACAGGACAATGCACAATGACACTGATGATGATGATGTCACTGAGGGACAGGACGTCACTTTGAATGGTTGCTGAACAAGGCAGTTGGTAAGTGAGGACTATATGTAATACACCACAGTCCCACAAAGATAGATTTCTGTCCTAACACTGTTAATGAGATCTAAGTATGGGGAATAAATTTTCAGAAACATCTCTTCTAAAAATATGGCACGAAATATGATTTAACTAGGTCACATCAAGATCTAACAGCTGCATTCACACAGCTGTTAGCCGAATTAGTTTTAGCTTCATTTTATTTTTCAGGCTTTATTACTTGAACCACATTAAGCTAAGTGAATTAATTACATGAGCTCAGCCCGTTTCGTTTCCCCCTTCTTCCTATTCTGCAATAATTCCTGGCCAAATAAATTTGGAAAATTTCCGCTCTCCCAACTTTCAAAATCTCTAATCAACCCATGTTCTAATCAGTCCACATGTTCTTTGCAGGTGAGTGGCCACTGGGTTGCAGCTTAGACAAGTACTCAAGAGATGCAATTTGCAACTATCAGTGTCTCTGTAAAGAGGCTACGAGAATTACTTCAATGAATTTTGCCATCCTGATAGTCCCACAGGCTTACCTGAAAATCTCTGATATATGTTAAGAAGAAGAACACAAAGCTGAAGGCTACTGTCCATTCGCAGATTGCACTTACAAAATGGTACACATAATCCTAATGGAAGGAATATATATGTAAAAAACCATTAAATAGAGCCATTAAATTGCTTGCAATGGCAAACAAAAGGTGAGTCAGGCATAGAGATAGCAAATAACTATATACCAGATGCACAGTGTGGTGGGAAAGTACTTATTGATTTAGAATGGCTTCCAATTAGAATGGCATCCAGGCACGAGTCTCTTTGATTCAACAGAAGCCTCATCAGTAGGAAAAGGATGTAATTGTCAGTAATTGACCTCCTCCGGCATTCTCCATGTTGTTCTGGAGGATTGTCCCCCAAGGATTTGGGAAGAGGAGAAAACTTCAAAGCCTGCCTTTTTCTCTATTTCACTGACAGAAGCCCCTGCTACCTCAAGCCCTGTTGTCATCAAGTGAGGACAATCTTATTGATTTGCTGAATTTCAGTACGCTTAGCCGTTTTATTTTTCCTACAAGTTTTCCTACGATGAAAACTTAATATTAAAATATAAAATACTCTACAACTGGATTATTTTTCATTACTAAGTTTCTACAAGCACCCATACAAGCTATGACAAATATTGGAACGCTGGTGGCACAGTGGTTAGAATGCAGTATTGCTCACAGCCTGGTGTTCGATCCTGACCAGCTCAAGGTTGATTCAGCTTTTTATCCTTCCGAAGTTGGTAAAATGAGGACCCAGATAGTTGGGGGCAATATACTGACTCTGTAAACTGCACAGAGAGTGCTGTAAAGCTCTATGGAGTATTATATAAGTCTATGTGCTATTGCTATTTTCTTGAGAATCATTGCTCTTAGTCATTTTATGATTATTATTTGAATTATTTCAGGTTTTTTTAAAAAAATGTAAGTTCTTGACTTCACGACAGTCTTTTCTATAACAAGATTTTTAAGGCAGGAAAAAACAAGTTTGAAAACCTGTGCTATTTTCCTAAGAGCTAGATAAACACCTTTGGATCATCTGCTAGGATGAAACAAATAGCAACGAATTAGTCAAACAGGCAGAGGGCCCCAACAAAGAACTCCAGTTGAGTTTCATGGGGATTTATAAGTTGATATAAGGTTTGCTTTGTACATTGTAATAGAAGGAGGAAAGGATACCTACGAAATAGCACTTTTGTTCCTGGGACACAAACTCTAATCAGTATGCCCATTTTAACAACAGGATATTTACAGAACATCCTTAAAAATCATGCTTCATGGGAAAATCACCCACTCTGCAGTTCTAAATAACAATAGAATGTGGTATCTAAGATATGGTCTGGCTAAAATTGATTAGTGCTCCTGATAGAAGAAATGATATGATCAAATGAAACAGATAGGGTTTTTTGCAGCCAATATATATCATTAGTCATAAAATTGAACATCATCATCATCATCATCATCATCATCATCATCATCATCATCATAATAATAATAATAATAATAATAATAATAATAATAATAATATCACCACATCCCTGGTCTTTGGAAAGGACTCGATAGAGGGATATAAATATCAAATCCAGTATGAACATCTGGCTGATTGTGCAACAAGCCATAACTGGTAATATAGAATAGTTCAATACTATCTTCTTGGTTGACTTTCTATTGTATTTGAAACATTTACCTACCAGATGCAATCCTTACCCATTATTTTATGAAAAATAACACAAAAATGCTCCCTTTTGTGGTCTATCATGTGCACAGAAATAGTAGTAGAGAATCAACACTTTTCAAAGAGTAGCTATAGTCTGCTTGCCACAAAAATAATGAAGAATCTTTATAGTACCAAAACCGGATTTATTGTGCCATAAGCTCTCTTTATTCCTGCATCAGGTGCTTTAAAAGTTATCCTCAGTTGATCTGTCTTAGCATATAGCACTAATCAGCAGTCATTATTATATTGTATCCTCCTAAATATTTAGCATATAGCACTAATCAGCAGTCATTATATTCTCCTAAATATTTAGCATATAGCACTAATCAGCAGTCATTATTATATTATATTCTCCTCCTAAATATTTAGCATATAGCACTAATCAGCAGTCATTATTATATTATATTCTCCTCCAAAATATGTAAGAATCATCAACATTTTTCCTTCAACTCCAGGCCTAATCTGCAAACCCAGTCATTTGTTGACTCCTAGAAACTGCCTGAACAAGACGCTGCAGTTTTCTTGTTGGCAAGTTTTAGAAAGTGGTTTGCCACTGCCTGCTTTCTAGGGCTGAGAGGGACTGATTGGCTCAGGGTCACCAAGTTGGCTTTGTGCCTAAGGCGGGATTAGAACACACAGACTCCACTCCCTGGCCTCATGCCTTTAACCACTGCACCAAACTGGACCTATACGTTTATATGGCTATTCAAGTGTCAGTGGCTCTGGGCAATAAAAAATAAATAGAACCACCACAATCACTATTTGGTGGAGCAGTGGGCTAATGCCTCCTTAAGTAACACCAGCTGCCTGCAATTAGTGCAGGTTCGCATCCCACCAGGCTCAAGGTTGACTCAGCCTTCCATGCTTCCGAGGTAGGTAAAATGAGGACCCAGATTGTTGGGGGCAATTAAGCTGACTTTGCAATAATGCCGCTTGGGGGGGGGGGTGTATGAAAGCCCTAATAAGCAGGCATATACATGGAATGAAGGCTACTGCTAAGCTTGTAAGCCGCCCTGAGTCTTCGGAGAAGGGCGGGATATAAATGGAATTAAAATAAAAATAAAAAACAAATTAAAAACAAATTTAAAAAATTAATACAAACAATACTATTATTAGTTGATGAGATATTGTACAACTGTAAAAGAATATTTCACTTTTCACCAATCTGAAAGAAAATTCTAGGAAGAATAATCCCAAATCATCTCTCAGGCCAGATTATATTATTTTAAGGGTGCATGTTTGTGTGTGCATGGATATAGCTTCAGAGCAAAAAGTCAATAATTCTTTTAAAAAGAATTTAGCTCACATGATGTAATAAGATGGTGAATTTGTTGCCACTGTGAGTTGTAGAGTGGGGGGGCACAAAGGGAGGCTCAGCCAATCTCAATGTATACCTGGTTGTACTTTGACAACAAAGGTTCATTCGTTCTATCAATATAGGTTGCATGAGGCATACCTGGTCAGAGCTCAGATTTGCGAGGAGTTCTGGCAAAGTGTCCTTTTGTTCTGAATATTAGACTGACAACCTTCCATTCCTGGCCTTTGGGTGAGAGGCAAATAGCCATGGATTATTCTGAAAGGAGAATTTACACAAACCTCAATTCTCCAAGTGCAAGTCTTTATTACATTTGTTTTGTTTGAACTTTAAAAAATTTTTTTTGAACTTTTACAAAAAAAAAATAATAATTTCACAGTTCTGAAATCTATACATGAACCAGAATGCACTTGCACATTGAAAACTGCACTTCTCAGAACTTAACAATGTAGTTCTTGGTTTTGTAAAAAAAACCACAACCCTACAATTTTTAAGAAGTGTCTACCAAAGAAATATGTGTACAAAAAGGATAATACCTCATCTATATCTTAATATAGATAAAATATCTAGATTTTTATGTGATTTTTTTAAAAACCAAATTTGAAAGATAAGAATTGAGCAAAACAAATTTGCAGCCAGAAAAAAACCTGAAGAGTTAAGACTTAATAGTTTTATTCATCTATAAATGTATTTTTAATTTATGAATTTATTGAAGCTAAGCATAGATTATGATTCTTGGTATTATTACTCCTACTGATTTCTCATTTTCTATAATATTTCTAAAGGAGACCTTGCTTCCTAAAATGCTTTTAGGGTTCCAAACTTCTCTGTATCTTTTAGTTTCTAGCTACAATTCTTAATTTTCTCACAGTTTTCTCATAACAAAATCCATGAGATATGAGTAATGTCCTCCAAATTTATTAGCAAGTCTAGGACTCTGACCAAATATATCACAGGTAACCTTGATTTACAGAAAGTTAAACATCACTGAGTTAAAAATCAAAAAGCATCAAGTTTGAAAAGCATATATATATATGTATATATATATATATCCAGGCAAACCTTAAAATATAGATGTTACAACCTATTAAATAGCATTAGCAACTTGCAAACACAGCAGCTCTGGTTATCTGTGTCCTTAAGTATCTTAATAAAATTAACTAATACATAAAGTTAAGCTGCACTGAATGGGTAGAAATATTAATTTTTTTACCTAGTATATGTTTACCTTTTCACCTGGATTCCAATCTATTTTTGTTATGGATATTAATGAAGCACATGCAATCACTGGGAAAAAGGAGTTAAGAGGAAACAACTGATTTAAAAAATAAAACATATAAAACTACATTTTCCTTTTACCAATATACAGTACATAACCTGTGAAATAATGAAAGGAATATATCATTAATCAAATGGGGGAACAGAAATAGTAATAATGGCAGATGTATATGAAGGCAAAACTGATGTCTGATAATAACAGAATTATAAATTTTTTTATTTGATTGTATACAGTAACTATTGTGCACAGACATGTTAGCAAGCCCACTCAATATGAAGAAGCAATGAATGTAAAGTTTCCTTAGATTCTGAAATCTCTTGGTTTGGGTGTACATTCCTAATTTCAGTATCTAGAATGAGTATTTTAATTTTTAAGATAAAAGTTCATCTTTATCTTTTTGTTTTTGCAGAAGAGCCAGGCTAATGCAATGTAATGCAAGACTCAAGTTTTCTTGCAGAGACTCCACTTCATAGAAACCTTGTACTATTCTCCTAGCAAGTAGTACTTATCCCTATAGTAAGCTGTTTATTTTTAAAGAGGCCCCCTAGATTATGAAGCCTTCTGGAAAAAAAAGAAGGCCCCTACGTCATAAGTACCACTTGCTAGGAGAATAGCACAAGGGCTGGCAGCCTGTGCAAGAAATCTAAGTTGAGCCTTGCATCGCATTACATTGGCCAGGCACTTCTGCAAAAAAAGAAAAGTTAAGTTGGTGCTGCTGGACCCTGGAGCTGGGTAAGGAGCAGGTCCCTTGGGTAGCTGGAAGGGAGACAGGCCTTGGTTTACAAGCTGTAAGTGTCCTCTGTCTGCCAGCTTTAGGCTCCCTTGCTTGGTTGAATGCAGTTTGGGAGCAAGCTGAGGCCTGGGGAACTCCCGAGGAACAGGAAGCAGAGCACTGGCTGCCTCAGGGGTGGGGAAGGACTTGGAGGCCCAGGCAGGCAGGTCTGGGCCTGCACTAGGTCTCAAGGGCCTCCCCCATCCCTGAGGCACCCAGTGCTCCACTTAATTACCCACATTTTTTAACAATTGCACTGGGGATGTATGGGTTTAGGTGAGACGGTTCATTTAATACCATTGCAACATGTGGCCATAATGGGGAGGCTCCATGACAGTTGTATCTCAAGGACTGTCTTTATATCATGAAAATGGTTTCAACATAGCTGGTACATACTACAGGTCTGCAACCCGCAGCTCCAGAGCCGCATGCGGCTCTTTCAGCCGTCTCCTGCGGCTCCCAGTCCTCTGCCATGTGCAGTCCAAAAAAAAAAAAAAGTGTGACTAAAACAGTTCAACCAATCAATTCAAATATGCAGGGTAGGTGCATATCTCGCCTTGGCTCCACTCTTCACTCAAACCCTGTTATGCACATGCGCGCACATTTTTTGCGGCTCCCAGTTTTTCCTTTTGTGAGGGAACCGGTTCCGTGTGGCTCTTTCACTGTTTCAGGTTGCTGACTCTAGTGTGTCTCTCCCAAGGTCTCATTGTTTTATAAGCATGGCTTATATCCCAAATTTGCATATTATAAACTGCATAATTTTATCCTTTTCAGGAAATACTGTAAAACTGAATATAGAAATAGTAAGCTGACTTAAATCTGTGGTGCTTGTATAATTAAGACATATTTGACATATTAATATTCTGTAAAAAAGGATACTGGGAATGACAGCTACCCAAACCATTACGGAGAGGAATAATCTTGTGTGACATACACATGGGGTGCTCCATTGTGGGCGTGATTTGTAAGAGATAATTGTCTGAAGAAGAACGTAGAGAGCACCAGAGACAAAAGCCAAAAGAGCTCCCCCATCATGGACAGCAGGAACTGCTAACTCCTGAAAAGACAATTGAAAAGTGGTGTATATTATTAGAGTTGCAATCAATGTACAGAAAAGACTATAATCAGGGAGCAAATAAGTGTAGCCAGACTACAGTAATAGTACAGTAGTCCTCGACTTACAACAACAATAAACAACCAAAATTTCTATAAACTGTGGTGGTGGTAAGTTGAGCTGGACCCTATTTTATGAAAATTTTATAGAGGTTGTTAAGTGTATCATGTAGTTGTTAAGTGAATACCGGGGTCATTGGACAAATTCAAATTCCCCAATGGGCAATTTATACTTAAAATCAGCAAAAAAAGGTCACAAATCACAATTAGTGACCACAGGACATTGCTATCAGTGTCATAAATACGAGCCAGTTGCCAACCGTTCCAATTGCAAACATGTGACTGTGAGGGTGGAGCACAGTTGTAAATGCAAGTACAGATCATAACCCATGACAATTACAACCAGTCTACAAAGTTACGGCTGTTGTAGAGCCTTGAAGTCATGTGATCAAAATCCAGGTCCTTGGCAACCACTTGCATTTACAAGCACATGGTGGGCTTCAATCTCCCCCTACCCGCCTGTCTCCCCCACATGTCTGCCGTTTTGGCTGCTCTGCTTTCCACCCCCCGCCATCTCTTGCTGACCTACACTATCTTCCCCTACTTTGAGGCATGCCTGGCCAAGGCAGCTGATGGCCCTTCAGAGCCGTTGTGGAAGCCTCACGAAACCCAACTGCTGCCTTGGCCAGGCACTCCATAGCAGCAGTGGACAATGATGTTGGTCAGCTGGGGATGGCAGGGGCAACAGATTACAGGGCAGCCAAAAAGGCAGATGAGGGGGGGGGGAATTGAAGCAGAGGCAAGTAGGGCAGAGCACTGGAGCCTCATCTGCTGAAGGAAGCTCCCTGAGACCAGCTGGGAAGGAGGCAGTTCACACAAGGCAGAAGATGTGTGAGGTCATTTCCTAATGACAGTGCAGATGTTGTCCAACAACCATAACCAGGACTTCCAGAACAATTGTTGGTATGCGCTACAGTCACGTGGTACTCCACCTAACAACTGCTGCACTTAGCAATGGATACCAATCAGGGTTGTTAAAGAGTGATGACTACCTGTATGGTAATTTATGAAGAGGACAGATTTTTCCTAATAGATACCACTGATTTATCAAAAAAAAAAAAAAAACCAAAACCCCACCTTGATTATTAGGGCCTGGCTAGGGAAATTGGAGGACACAGAGAGAAAGATCTTATTCAGCTTATATAATGTTAACTGTAAATACAACACTGGCTATCATTTAATGCACAGATGTTTCCTTTAATGTTGATTTTATTGATTGAAAACTCATTTTATGTCATATTTTGTGAATGATTTCATAACACAGTTCACAGTTTGCGGTTGAATTCAGTTCAACAAAAACTTCAAGCTGATAATATCATTCCCGTCCTACTTAAACGTCAACTCAATCCAAATGTATCTTGCCTTCTTCATGACCCATATTAAATGGGCCTCATGAGTCTATAAATAACATATTTGTACTCTTGAAATGAATAAGACAGAATTTACAATTATATCACTCCATGGATGTAGTTCATTATTGCTATCTCAAATTTGCTTAGATTCCAAGCCATAAAATCATACACTGATTTGATTTACCATTCACTGAGCTACATCAAACAGTCTGCAAATGTAATATTTCCTGTTTTATACTCTCCTTGCTTGGTCTTAAATCTGTTTCAGAAGGTCCCTCAACTATCTCAAACATATTTGGAAAATTAGCAAGCAACTATCTGGATTGAAACTATCACTTCTTCTCACAAGAAATATACCAAGTATACCAAGTATCCATTGGATATCAAAAATTCCATCTCATTCATATTATCTAACTTCTTTCATTTCCACAGATCATCAGAAGACACCTTGTTTGAGAAGGACAACAATGTCTAGGACAAATACTTTTATGGGTAACATGCATATCTGGAATTCTGTTTTGCATAAAATGCATATCTATTGTAATTTTAATTATTTAGGAAAGGCATTATTATAGCATTAAGCTAAGAGCAACCCAAACAAAGGATAAATGTATCTTGATATTTCCTGATCTCAATCTTATCTTTGTTTGGAGGACATGGTTAGAAAGAAGTATCTGCTGAGCATACTGTATAATCGTTGCCTCTAGCGAACTGAACATCTGATTGCAATCAATTCTAGACTATAGAACAGCCTCAAGTTACCACCTAGGTGACTACACTGCAGGAATTACTAGTCTGTTTTATTTGTACTGATACTTCTGATAGAAATTTTTAAGTTGATGTTTTCTCTGGAAAAGGGAATAACTATAGGTAATCCTTGGGTTATGACAACTGAGCCCAAAATTTATGTTGCTAAGTGAGAATTGTTAAATGAATTTTGCCCCGTTTTATGACCTTTCTTGCCACAGTTGTTAAGTGAATCACTGCAGTTGCTAAGTTAGAAACAGGATTGTTAAGTGAATCTGGTTTCCCCATTGACTTTGCTTGTGAGAAGATCACAAAAGATGATCAGATGATTCCAGCACTCTGCAACCATCCAAATGAACCAACTGCCGAGCATCCAAATTTTGATTATATAATTAGGGGGTTGCTGCAATGGTCATAAGTGTGAAAAATGGCCATAAGTCACTTTTTTCACTGACATAACTTTGAATGGTCACTAAATGAACTCTTGTAAGTCGTACATTGCTCCGATTCTCTCTTGATATTTACTAAGTTATTTTAAAAGGCTGGTCTTATGAATATATTTAATGCTCATATAATATTCTTAATAATTTGTAAGCCATTGAAGGAGAAATGAGATATAAATTTAATAAATAAAATATAAACATATCTTTCTTACTTACCTGAAAACTTGCAACGATGCCCAGTCCAATGCAACCCAGAATTCCAACGTACAATGTCAATAAGTTGAAACAAGGGGAAACAAAATGTGTCACATCATTTTGTTTCTTGACAATTAAATATTTTGTATACATTGTAACTGCACCTAAAAAAAATAAGAAAAATATTTACAAATTGTCCTAAAGACAAATGATGCAATACAGAGGTGAGTCTGGTCCTGACAAAACAGAGAAAAGAATAATTTTACTTAGATAATGAATATGCTATACCAGGGGTCGGCAACCTCGGCTCTTTTATGACTCGTGGACTTCAACTCCCAGAATTCCTGAGCCAGCTATGCTGGCTCAGGAATTCTGGGAGTTGAAGTCCACGAGTCATAAAAGAGCCGAGGTTGCCGACCCCTGTGCTATACCGAGTTCTTGAACTGTAACAGTCACGATAATGTGTTGGCATACCCTTCCCTGCCAAAATTATTTTGCAATAATCTGTCCCATTCTAAACTGATCAAGAAGTAAAATTGGGGTCAGAGCTCTGTTTCCAAGAATTTGATTGCGCTCAATGCTGTGGATCACTAGAAATAATTCCTTTCCAGACAATGAGAGGACTTGAGGTTGCCTAAAATGCTCCACACAGTTGCTCCTCCAAGTTAGTGCTCTCTGGTGGGTTTAGAGCTCTGGGAGATAAGGAAATAACCACAGTGCTCAAGCCATGGTTGGCATCCTTGAAAAGACACGAAGGTCACATACCTCCCACTTCTAATGACTCTCAGAAATTCCTTGTTAATTGCTTTTCAGTTATTACAGATCTTTGGATCAACATAGCACTGAATTTCCTTCAATCCTTAGTGAAAGAAGTTTTAACTAAAAGTTTAATATTTTTTTTTACAAATGGGGAAATAAACAGTAAAAGAATGATTAAAACTTTTGATCTAGTAAATTACGAAGATTGAGACAAATTTGAAATAAGATTTTGAAATTAATTATAAATAATCCTTCCAGTGAGAAAATGCTTTATTTTTTTAAAAAAAAATAAAAATTGGATAGTAGAGGGAACTAGAGATTATAATTAAAGGAGAACACTTAAATTTGACTTACACAATGAAGCAAAACATTTTAATATTGAATACACTAAAGGATCTTATTAAAACAGATATGCTGTTATCTCTGATAACCGTGAATAGCTTTTGCTGACATCAGACCGAAATGACTGGACTACATGGATTTGTTTATAGATAAAAGATAGGATACTTAAAGAAGCGATCATCTGTTGTATTTTAAGAAAATAGATCAGTTTAAAAAATTCCTTATATCTGTTATGGTGAAGAGGGAAGTCACTTCTTTATATATTTATTTTCTTTTTCTTCATTATTTTTTCTTTCTTTTCTATTGTTTTTTTTCTGCACTTTTCCCCTTTCTTTTTAGTTTATATTAGTTTTTACCATTAGAATTGTAATCTTTAATAAAATTATTATTTTATAAAAAGAAATTTTATAAAATAAGATAACGAAGAAACTTTCCCACCAGAAGGAAAAGGATTTAGACTCCTAAAGAGGACTGCATACAGACAGGCAAAGATCTTTAAATATTGAAAAGATTTAAAGGGTTTGGAAGGAGGGCACATAACTAAAGAATAAAAAATTTTATTGAAAGAGATTGTCAGGCACAAGAAACCAGGAGCTGGGATAGAGTTCAAAACCATTGAAAGTTTATTCCATGCAACCTATACACAAGAATCTGATGGTCAGATTAACTAATGGTCAATGCGAATTGGCACCAGATATGAGTCAACAGACCTTTTTGGGGGGTGGGAAACTGGACTAGTTCTCTTTTGAGGGCTAGGAAATAGGACAGCAGTCTCCAGTTATCTGAACAGTTGTCACATACAAAAGAGAATGGTTTAATTCTCCACTGCCCTGGAACACAGAACCAGAACCAATGGTTAAAACTACAAAGTATGGTCAGGCTAGATATAAGAAAGAACTTCTCACCGTACAAGTGACCACCTGTGAAGTCTACCATGTGTTGATTTTCCTTTGCTGAAAGTCTTCAATCAGAGGTCGGATGTTTGTTTATTGAAGATGATTTACTCAATCTTGCACTGGCAGAGGATTGGTCTGAACAATCTCTAACATCCCTTCCAACTATGTAATTCTAAAAGATCTACTTATGCAACTAGAACTTTTACTCTGTTGACAAAAGCAGTAGATACAGTAGTGGCCAAAATTGTGGAAACCTTTTGAAAAAACTGTACAGTAGAAATGCCACCTTTGGTCAAGTTTCCACCAATTTTTCTTCTAATTTCTTTATAACTGTAGCCTTGTTCATTTAATAATACTATTTTACATTGCTTTCTGGACAACCGGTCAACTCTTTGCACCATTACTTTAATTTTATTACATTTTACAAGCTCACTAAATGAAAGAACACAAAAAAACCCAACCAACTTGATAGCGATCACATAACACACTGACCAAAGTCCTCCTCTCAGCTTCAATACATGACATCAATAACTGAATCCTACTGATCTGATTGGCTCATTGCCAAAACAAGATGACACCTGATTGGCTCTCTAAACACTCATGCTCATTGGCTACAATCCGATGAAGGAAAGCTACCTGATATTAACCTACGCAAGTTGTGCTTCCTTTTTCTGGTTATTTGGCTATAACTTTCATATAATACAGTACAGATAATTGAACAAACTTTGTTGCATTACATTCTTGATTAAATTGTCTTTCCATTGATATATAATTTTATGGTACTACTCCAAAAAAAAGTGGTGCTATTAGCCATCAAACCTCAAAAGTACACTTTTCCCGAAAGGTTTCCACAATTTTGGCCACTACCGTAACATGAAAGAAACCTCCCTATCAGGTAATCAGCAGAACTGAGGCTAGAAAATAATGCTTCTTTATTATAGATCTCTTGTGAAATAGTTTACCACTACAGATTACGGTAGATAGCTATTGCTACAGATTAGATTGCTCCAATTCAACCTTCCAGAAGCAAGTTAAAATTGACTTTTTCCATTTTAATTTATCTAATTTAGAAAGTACTGCTAAATTGTTTATGTGCTCCCATTTTAAAATATTTAATTTTGTTATGACTGAATTGTTTTTGTTTTATTGGATGTTTTTCTTCATAAACCAGTAAGTTACAGGACTATAAAAAACAAAACAATGATTTAAAAACAAATGTCATCTAGTTTCAGACAGCAAAACATGGATCGAGGACAAGAGGCAGCAGAAACATGGACTGAGTACGCAGAAGGAAAGCAATCCTTAAGTATCTTCCTCGTAAAACAATCAGGCTTTTAAAGTAAGAACCAGACTTAGAGCATAGTCCAAAAACAAATGGGCTAAAATAACAAATGAAGACAATACAGAACTGTAGTGATACATATTCTATCCAGACTTGGTGTCACTTATTTAAAACCAATCATGTGCTTTTCTAAGACATGACACATAGGAAGTATTAAAATAGTTTATCTATATGTAAATACTACACAAATGCAAATATCACACAAATACTCCTAGCAAAGTCTGTCTTCTTCTTGTATTCAGTCTAGAATATTTCAAGGTCCATCTATGAAATTCAATAGCCCACCTTCCATGGGCTATTAAATCCAATAAAAACTGTTTCTCTGCACAGACTGTATCCGGAGAATATAGTCCCTGCTACAGATCAAGCAACATAATTCAGCAGGCAGAAGCAACATGAGCTGTTTGCTTAAGCTGATGTTAGACTATAACCTAACTACTCCTATATTACAACCAGAAGTATGCTCATTATAAATTGATAAATTGCCACAAAGAAGAGGGAGTCAAGCTATTCTCCAAAGCACCTGAAAGCAGGACAAGAAGCAATGGATGGAAACTAGTCAAGGAGAGAAGCAACCTAGAACTAAGGAGAAACTTCCTGACAGAACAATTAACCAGTGGAACAACCTGCCTCCAGAAGTGGTGAATGCTCCAACACTGGAAGTTTTTAAGAAGAGACTGGACAGCCATTTGCCTGAAATGGTATAGCGTTTCCTGCCTGAGCAGGGGGTTGGACTAGATGACCTCCAAGGTCCCTACCAACTTCTTCTTCTTCTTCTTCTTCTTCTTCTTCTTCTTCTTCTTATTATTATTATTATTATTATTATTATTATTATTATTATTATTATTTATTAATTATTATTATTATTTGCACAATGCCCATGTTTTCAAAGCTGTTGTCATATTTAATTTATTGCACACACCTTAAAAAAACCAAAATGCTACTTTAAAAACATGTATGAAATTGCTTAACAGTGAACAATCCTAGATATACATGATAGGACAGAGTAAATATTCCACTTTGTACATTTAAATAGGACAAGGATGCCTGTGATCAATCAAATGGTTAGCCAAGATATACAGCCATGATCCACAGTCAAGATTTATTAGATGGTTTGTATATTTATATACAACAGAAAAGAATCCATATAAAAGCCAGATCTTCATGCAGACTCCATATGTTCCATTTGCAAGAGTGTTTTCCAGCTGAGGTATTTACTTCACGCTTTCTCATGCACATAACTGTATGGATGATACAGATGTTGCTTCTATTTGCAACCCTCCTGTACTAAGGAAGTAAGATGGACTAAGCTATACAGCATCTTTGACAAAGTATTTCAAATGAAACACTTCAAATGAAAGCACTGCAAATTCTATGGTTATGAAGATGTGATTTTGTTATCATCATGACTTATCTAATTTTTACACATCTTCCTAAGATGTTTTATACATCTTCCTAAGCCTGAAAGTACACAGCTGTTTGAACTCATTTCTATAAAAATTCTTGATTTTAATCTTCCACACCTACACTCTGCTTCTTCTTCTTGAGTTACTATGATTATGGATTACAGAAAGCTTATTTTACTCCAGGTCAATATACTGTATGACATTTGTAAAGTATTAGGTATAAATGAATTACTTTAACTATAAATCCAGATGCTTGTGCCACATCCATCTGGAGACAGGATTGTTAGAAATATTTAATCATTACAACTCTTAAAGAAAATTTAACAAGTACAAATACTTACATACCTAAGAATGCAGAAACATTGATCATAAATCCAAAGATACCACTTTCTGGAGGTTTTGCTCCTGTATCACTAGCATAAATGATAAAAATGACAACAGTTAATATACAAATAATACATGTAAAGTAAAATCTTTCTCAAATCAAAGTTGACTCCTGGAAACTATATACTCCTATATACATCTAATTAAATTGATAATGATATAACTCAGAGAAAGGCATAATTTCTATGATCATTTGTGAGAGATGTTCCAAAAAAAAAACACACAAGTGCTTAATAACCTGGGCGCTTGAATTCAGAGCAATACTCATTCATCATCTGACATGTAGGCCTAAGAGTGCAATTTGTTTCTATACATACGTATTTGGATGGATATTTATCAATTGCTCTAACTTCGTAGAAAGGCTGTTCTAGTACACATTTAGGCATGGCTTATTTTTCATTTGAAATGTTGAAGTACATTAATATAATTATCATTTTAAGTATTAAAAACTGACAAAAATAATTCCTGTTCTTTTTTCAAAATGGGATGATCATTAGAAATGATAACCCAATAGGTTCCAATCCTCAGATATTAATGAGATTATTGAAATAGGTAGACTAGCAATATTTTATTTCATTCGTTCATTCAATTTTTTAAGCTGCCCCACTCAACCAAACAACTCTGGGCAGCTTACAATATATTGTTGGGCACAGCCAATGGTCCAAGAGATGGCTAAATCTATGATTTGACAGTTTTAATCTAGTGGCTTTAATTCCATCTCCTACATTTCTGAGCTAACGTGACGATACCAAATTAGCATGCCAAATAGCCACATGGCACTTGGTTTACAGTTCTCAATCTATGTGTGACACTATATATTCAGTCCCAAGAATGTAAACCAATCCCAGAAAATATGTTTATTTTATTTTTTTCATTTCTACTGTGATTCTCATAGCATTTAATTCCATTTGTTAGAAATTAGACTTACCATGAACATGTACCTAATGTTAAAAATCTGTTATATCTACTAATATTTTTGTAAAAACCAACAGATATCTTCACCCTGTTTTCCAAATGTAATAACATACATGCCAATACTTCTGTCATTCTGTCCATCCCTTCCAAAACAAGGCATAGCTAATTCATTTAGTGTGGACCTCTCTCTGACTCCTCTGAAGTAAAATACATCCAATTTTCCCATCACATGCAATTTGATCTCAAATAGAAATATAGAAAATCTGCCTCTGCCAACCATCAGCTGAATCCCTCAATATTTATGGCAATGAAATATTAATTTTGTCGGAAACGACTAGCATGCATGTGCGGGGGAACCTTTACCTTTACCTTTAACACTCAAAAATACTCTTACTTTGTTAATTAACTCACTATTTAGTTAGAAACAAGCTTTGAGAGCCAAAGCTCCAAGTGAAGCACTCAACAAATTTGAAGTACTTTTGCAACTAAAGACTGACACCACCTTAATACTATACTAAACTGTGATCACTTCAAACCTTTAAGAGCTCTATATAAGATGAGAATGGAATCTGCTGCACCTCTGATCAAAGTACAATTGGATTTTTTCCTGAAACACTCAATGTTGTAAGGCAGGGGTGTCAAACTGCCAGCCCACGGGCTGGACACGTGATCCGGAAGCCATGCCCATCCCATTGCCAGTAATGGCAAAACCGTCCCGATACGTTGTGCGACGTCACGTGACATTGCGAGTTCGACATGTCCTGTTGTTAAGGGCATTGCAAATAATTAAAATTGTCCAATGTCATTCATTTGCACTGGATTTAGAAGAAACATTAATAAATGTTATTAAAAGTTAGATATTATTAAATACATGTTATTAACTTCAGTGCTGATTGTTAAAAATGAAAATCAGTCATAAAGGCAAAATTGTACTTTTATTCTTGCACTTTTTTATTATAACTAAGGCAACAAACCCGTCACTGGTCTCAATCTTGGCTCTGGCACATGCAGAATCTGTCTTTAGTGCAGAGTTGATGTGATTTTAAGATGGAGAACATTTGACACCTGTCTTTGCCATGGTCAGATCAATATCTATGAATGTGATCACTAAGAGTTAACATTAGCCATTCAAAAGAGACAATCAATGAGTCAAGAAAAGGGAGAACAAACACCATTTCCTGCTAGCACTGAGGATGTTACCCAATTTGGGTTACTGAAATGTCTGCAAGAAAACAACCAAGCTAAGACAGAGCCAAGGACCCCTCATCTCAACCCAGAGCTACAAATATGCTCTTGTATTGGAAACATAGTTCTTAATTACTTTGCACCAAGATTTCCAAAGATTTCAAAATATAACAGATATGCAAATTCTTAGAAAATGGAATTTGTTGCAACTATATGCAGAAATAAAGGGTTTGTGGTTTTTTTTTCTTTAAACGTATTACTGTCAGTAGAATAGAAGCAACTAATGACCACTGAAATCATGTGCAAATACTTTTTCCCCCTTCTGCTAAAAGTATGCATTTTGATAGGTTTAAATTCCTTAGCAAAAACAGCCACTGCATAAAGCAAACACTCCCCTATCCACCCACCACAGATACTTAATGTCTTTGGGAAAAAATTAGAATTGTTTTTACAGTGTAAATAGCCGTTGTCACTGTGATGAACAGAGGGAAACAACAAGACTTGCGTATACTAGATGGAAGCAAAGGGCTGGTTTTCTGCATTGTTTTATTATAATGTAGTGGCGCTCCAGATGGCAGTCCAGATATGATATACCTGGAAATATAGGTATCCCAGGATAATGTTGCAGAATCCAATCTGAGTTGGTCACCGGGACCAAAGGTTGGAGCCCATATTCAGGCAACTTCTCAACCTGCTGGGTGTGTGCACTGTTGACTCAGGGACCCATTTCCCAGGCGTCAATCAGGAGTAATGATTTACCATCAGCTTACCACTTAAGAGTGGAGGGCATAGCAGCACAAGGAAACAACAATCAAAGACTTAATACCCCATCAATACCCCAATCAAATAAAAGTCATAGACACCATACCTACAACCCATAGAACAACCCAGTGCACACATCCAGGAGATTGAGAAATTCCCTGAGGATTGGCTCTAGCATGAATCCAAAAGCTTGGAAGAACAAACCTCTGGTCCCAGTAACCATCTCAGATTGGATTCTGCCTGATATATTTCATTTAACAAAAGATAGTATATCTCAGTATCTCTCTGTTAAATTAGGCTATCTTTCTCAACTTACAACCAAAATTGAGCCCAAAATCTATGTTGTTAAGTGAGAAATTTGTTAAGTGAGTTTTGCCCCATTTTACAACTTTTCTTGCTACATTTGTTAAGTGAATCACTGCAGTTGATAAATAACGCAGCTGTTAAGTGAATGTTTTTGTCATTGATTTTGCTTGACAGAAAGGTTGCAAAAGATGATCACCTGAGCCCAGAACACTGCAACTGTCATAAATGTGAGTCAGTGTCAAGCATCCGAATGTAAATCGCATAACCATGGGGATGCTGCAATGGTCATAACTGTGGAAAAAAGGTCATAAGTCACTTTTTTCAGTGCTGTTGTAACCTTGAGCGGTCACTAAATAAACTGGCATAAGTCAAGGACTACCTGTACTTATGTGAGAACACTAATTAAGTGCAGGTTAAATGTTATTTCAATTATACTTAGTAGAGAGAATCAACTGCACTGAAATCACTTTGGCTTACTTTTAGAATGTATGTTTAGCATTATTATATCTTTGAATTTTAGAATGAAAGGCCTCTCAGTTCCAATATATACAGAGAGCAGAATGAAATAATTAAATAAGCAGTATCAGTCTGGACTGTAATTGGAATGTGCTCCCAGATTCAAAGCAAAAAAAAAAAAGGGGGTGGGAGGAAACACAAGAATTAACCCTGCTTCCCCAGCATGATTTTGTTCAGATATATTGGAGCTATAGCTATCAGAATTTCAATTTCAGTTGTTAGGAATTATCCTGAAATATAATCAGATCTTAATTAGCACTTCCCAAAGGATTTTCACCCAGCCCTATCATTATATCTGTCTGTTTCTAGCCCAAAATAATGTTTTAAGGAAATTATGTAAAGGGACTTGGTACTGTATCTGACTATCTGTAGGACAAATCTCCGAAAACTGAACAGACTAATTTTCATATGTTAGGAATAGCTGGTAAAGGAAAAACTGGTGTAAAAATGGGCCAGATCTAGATGGGGGCTGCATAGGAGGAAAAAATAAAATAAAATCTTCCATTGCATTCCTACTGGAGAGACAGTTGACCAGCAGCTCACAATAAAAGGGCTGTTGCATTCTAAACCCTGCTCCTTCTTCCTTCTCAGTCACAAGACCCAGAGTTAAATTGTTTTAAAGCATTTGGAAATTCCCGAAGCCATGCTTTGCATGTTGATCTTATTTCATTAAGGTTCCTAGTTTTTACACACTGTGAGTTACAAGTACCAGGTATTTTTTTTTAAAAAAATGTCACTTGCGGAAGTTTCTGAAAAGAGGGCCCACATAACAACACCTGCTCCAATTCTCCTTGGTTTTTGTTTGTTTGTTTTTGGAGAAAAAAATATCAGTGGAGATCAAAAAAACAGCATCCTGCCTTTGGCTCTGTAGGGCTAAGGCAGGGGTTGGCAACCTCGGCTCTTTTATGGCTCATGGACTTGAAGTCCACGACCCATAAAAGAGCCAAGGTTCAAAAAATTAGCAAGTATGTATCCGAACTACCAGCCTAAATGTTGGAGGTGTGGTGGTGAAGATGCAACGTATTTTCATATATGGTGGACCTGTAAAAAGGTTAAAGCTTTTTGGATCAAAATTTGGTGGAATATGCAGAAGATATTTAAGAGAAGGATAAAGTTTTCTCCGCAATTGTTCTTACTGGGTATTATTACTGATACTACTGTTGTGGACATTAAATTGATGTTGAATTTAATTACGGCAGCAAGACTTTTAGTAGGGCAATATTGGAAGAAGGAAGAACTGCTGATTATAGAAGAATGGACTCTAAAAGTTTCCAACCTGGCGGAAATGGCAAAGATTTCGGCGTATTTGAAGGACCATTCGCAACAGAGATATATTGTGGAGTGGAAAAAATGGATTGATTACATCCAGAATAAATATGGGACTAAAAAGTTTCATTTAGCATTTGAATAAGTACTGATGTGATATTTATATTGCTTGTAGTCATTTTACAAGAGTTAAAGTGCGATAGACTTAATAACTCATTGTTGTTAGCATATGGTAGATTATGATTGTTTTTACTTTTATACCTTGTATTAGCTCTGGGAAGTCGGGGAGGGGGGAAGGGGAGGGTGGGGAGGGTTGGGTTGGGAAGGGGTGGGTGGGTTGGGAGGGGTTGTTTTGTTAAAGATAAAATGTATTGAAAAACTTTTTTAATAAAAAAAGAGCCAAGGTTGCCTTACCCCTGGGCTAAGGGAAGCATCCACCACCTCCCCAGAACCTTATCACCTGTTTAGCTCAGATTACAGAACCAGCGGAATAAAATGACCTGACTGCCCTTAAGGTGAAGTGCAGGAAAGCAGAGATCTAGATGTTCCAAGTTGTGGAGAGCCAGAAAGAACATCATGGAGAGGCCTGGCAAGTCTTCAGCCGGGCCACTTTTCTCAAAGCAGGAGAGGTGACTCAACCACACTTCTCCCCCATGTGGGGCAACCCATCAGATACGAAGTGCTCGACCGAGAGCAGGGGAAAACTTTTACTTCCCTACTTGGATTTCGATAAGATTTCAACACCTTGACTACAGTTGCTGCCCTGCCTTCCCCACCTTAGGCAACGGGGCGGAGAGGCCAAGAGGGGGCGCCCTTCTTCCTCCCCCATCTCACCTGATGTACGGGAAGAGCGGCTCCACATGGCCGCTGAGCACCGCGATGGCGTAGGAGAGGATGAAGGCAGCCGACGACCAGGAGACCAGGAACGTGGGAATGAAGGCCGCGCCTTGCGGGACGCAGGACATCCTGTGCCACCAGCGAACACCCCGCGGGATTAACGGCTGCCTTTCCCCGCCAGCAGGCCAGGAGGCAGAGAGGCTCCGCCAACTCATAGGGGTTACTAGGATCCGCCAAGCGGCTGAAGTCATAAAAGCGGCTGAAGTCACAAAACTTTAACTCGGGAGCGGGGGAGGAGGAGGAGGAGGAGGCAGGACGAAGCCGCCCCGAGGCGTCCCTTCGAGAAGAGGAAGAAGGGGGGAAAAAAACCGCTCCCTCCGGGGCCGCTTCCTCCCAGAGGGCGGCCCAGGCCGCGGGGGTCTCTTTCTGCCCGTGAGCCTGCCTCCGGACCTCCGCCCAGCCACGCGCTCTTCCTTCCCGCTCAGGTGGCGGACACGAAGCCCTCGTGGCGGGTCAGGCAACCGCCGCCGTCCTGTCGTTCTGCTCCGACCTTCCTCGGCCCCCCCGCCCCGGGCTTTCCCGCCTCCCCGGCGGCGGGCGGTTGCTTTCTCTTCTCGGCGAAAATGAAGCTGGCTTTCCCCGCTGGTGCAAAAGCTCCGGGCGCGGCGATTTGATCTGTCAGCACGGCAAACCCCACATCCCCTCGGGGCAGACTCGAAGCGGAACTCGGAGGAGCCGCCGTCGTCGTCGTCGCCTCCCAACCAACTCAGCAAAACCGTTCCCCTTCATTCTTTAGCTGAGTTGGCTCTTGGACTTCTTAACGTTGTGCAATGTTGCGAAGTAAACAGAGCACAGCTTCCTCCCCCTCGCCCGGCCAAGAAACGGGATGCTTTTAGCTTTCGTTTCCTTGTCTAACCCCCCCCCCCCACACACACGCTGCCTCCTTCGTCCTCTGCGATTTATTTTGTGAAATGAGCAAAACCATAAGTCGCTCCCAGTCAATTCTGATGCTGCTGGCTGAGAAAATTTGACCAGCCTTTAACTCAACTGGATAAACAGAATCTTGTATTTCAGTCACCAGTGGAAGTGGCCAAGACACTGGGTAGAACGTGCTGAATCACAAACAACGAATCAGGGTTAACACCAACCAAGTTAACACCTGTGGTGCAAATGCAACTGGTAGGTTTTCAGGAACTTGGTTAAGTTTGTTGCCTAAGGCAGACATGTCAAACACAAGGCCCGGGGGCCGGATCCGGCCTGCGAAGTGGTTTCATGCGGCCCGCGAAGCCATCTTGGAAACAGTGAGGGAATGGCCCCAGCTGCCTTGGCCCTGGCCCAGAGACCCTCCTCCTGCCAGAGACCCTCAGATCTGTCCCACTCCTGCCCAGGCCCCCATAGGCACCCTTGATGTGAACGATGTAGAGCTGGCCACGCCCACCCAGTAGGCCATACACACTCTAGCCACGCCCACCCAGGCCAGACCCACCCAGCACCCTGAGGGCAACTGCAATGCTGATGTGGCCCTCAATGAAATTGAGCTTGACACCCCTGGCCTAAGGAGTAACTTTTCTCTGGAGCAGTGTTTCTTAAAGTACTATTAGGGGACCCCCATGGTCCCCCTAGAATCTCTCAGGGATCTGCAAAATCAAAATTATTTGCCAGCTTATGTTGAAAAGTAACGCAGTATTAAAATCACACCAAACAGTTATGAGAAGCAATATTAAATGCACGGATTTTAGTGTGGTAAATATAAATACTACCCATGCAAAGAAAAACTTGCAATCCTTCATAATTTTTAAATGTCTTGAAACAAAAAGTTTAAGAAACATTGATCTGGAGTAAGTGAACAGTGATACTTAATCTGAGGACAAAGAGGATGCTTAAGTGTTTTATTTTCAGGCCACTTCTTAACAAACAACCTATAAAGTGCTCTGAATGTGATTAAATTATAGTTCTCAGAAGTTCAGCCTGCATGGACAATGGTGAAAAATGCTGAGAACTGAGATTTATCAACACCTAAAAGTACATTAATACTCCGCCCAAATAATTATACTTCCATAATAGTTCTCATGACTTATTTGTTTTGTTATAAACATCAATATACTGTATATACTGCCTCAGTCTGAAATATTTCTTTAATTTCTATCCAAGAGTTAATATTAAAATGAGTCATCTTATCTTTTTCCATCAGCTACCTAATTATGATCTATATGGATGGGAAATTTACAAGGATGACTGCAATTAGGGAAGAATCATTTGTTTTCTTTATATATGTTACTGGCTGTCACAATTACGCTTACACAAAACAAACACTGTTGGCATCAGTTGAGTTTATATATCATCAAAATTTGCATGTTATCTAGTAAGCTAGTTACAAGAGCTCAGTGCTCAAAACATACTAGCCAAATTTGTTGGCTACCGTAGTTTGTGGGCACAAAGCTTAATTTTTCAAAGCTTAATTAGGGCTAGCAGACTAGGGTTCCAGAAATCTGGACAATCACTAGATGACCACCATTGAAGTTGAGCCGTATTTAACTATTTTTTTGCGCTGTACACCGCCCTGAGTCCTTTGGGAGAAGGGTGGTATAGAAATTAAATTATTATTATTATTATTATTATTATTATTATTGTTGTTGTTGTTGTTGTTGTTATCATTATTATTATCATCATCAACTCGAAGAAATTTTCTGGGGAGAAAGCTATAAAAGGAAGGGTTGAGCCTCTTCTCTTTACGCATAACAATCCCTCCCCAAGTGCCCTGTCCACATAACAATTAAATTTACTATTTAAAGTTTCCATTTCTGCCAAGCTTTCTTTTTGTCTAAAATTAATTTGTATGCTAAAGGAACGAAATATCAAGTGAAGTTGCAGTGGGGAAAAAGAAGTCCTTCCCTTTCACTTATGGAGAGAAAACTATCAACAGTTCCAGCTGGTTTCCTTTCAGAAACATGCATACTTGCACAAGGTTGGGATAGATTTTCCTCCAGAGGGAGGGAGAGAGAGAGAGAACAGTGGGAAAGGACAGAAGTATAGAGGGCGCAAATGGAAAACAGTGAAATGGTGTTATTTCTAAATGTTTAAAATAGCCTGCATATTGTCTACCATTTTTATGTTTTTGATCCAGGAATTGTATTTACACATGGTTAAGTCACTTCATCTTGAATTTCATTTTTTCTCTGTCCACCATATCCACCTCTCTTCTGGTCTGCACAAATAATGTTGGTGTAGAATTTGCTGTCCACATTGTTAACACCAGTTCTGTAATTCCTTGATATACTAAAATGCCCAGTCTTTAAAGGCATACTGATTAATTTTCTCATTGATTAATCTCATCAAGCCAGCTAGTGGGAAAACAACCATAAATCAGGAGCTTCAGCACAAACAGAATGGGTTATTGCACAATTGTGGGGATTTTTGTTAGTTTCTATAAACTGATTGCTCTTTTTTCTACAGCATGTTTGGGCAGCCATTGATTTAAAATAATGTAAAGGGAAGTTCCCAGTCACAAACACATGTCTGTCAAAAAATGACATTTTCTGTGTTTCACCATCATTCCGTTATAAGGAAATTGGGAAAGAGATGCCAAGGCAAAAACTAGCTCAGAGAAGACTGCATAGATCACATAATGATAGTATGCCTAACTACATGTAGCAGAAGCAGATAGCTGAAACCTGCTGCCAGCAAAAAGGTCAATCACTTTAGAAGGGAAGTGTTCAGATTGATAAATTAGTGAGACTGGCAAACGGAAATTAATTTATCATTGTTTTCTATATGGTACAGTGAGGAATAATGGGGCTGATGCTGCTACTGTGATGCCATTTTCAATGTGCCTATACCATTGCGCAGTTAACTTTCCTCCAGATAATATGAATCTAGGGAATTCTGCTTGCCTCTCTTTTATCAGGTTGGAAAGCTGATTATCTAGTGCGATTACTTTCCAAGATAGGGAGAAGTAGCTGAAAATAAAATAGGATTTTTTAAAAAAAACTTATTAATATGACAAGTACTAGGAGAAAAGTGACTATGACAGAGACAGTTCAGTACCGAAGGGAAAGAGGTAAATGCATGCTCGGATACACCTCTGATCATTCCATCTGAGCTCACTTTCATAATAAAAGGTGAGCCTGTGATTTTTACTTCCTGAAATTGGGGAAACTGTCAGATTAAGGTCCAAAACTTTAGGGCTATGCCCCAATGTGCCCTTTTTGGACTTCCCTGTTGTCCTACAACAGAGATGGTGAACCTTTTAGAGACCGACTGACATTCACCATTATGAAATGCTTTGAGCAGCTGATAAAAGGACTTTATTGTATCTAGTCCCCCCCCCCCCGCCAGCATTTGACCCGCTTCAGTTTGCCTACCGACCAAATCGTTCTACGGAGGATGCTATCTCTTCTGTTCTCCATCTGAGCTTGAAGCACCTAGAGGAAAGAAATACTCATGTGTGTTTGTTGTTTGTCGACTTCAGTTCAGCATTTAACACAATCATTCCCCAGCATCTAGTAGACAAACTGGGCCTTTTAGGCTAAACATCCCTTTGTGCAACTGGATTCTTGATTTTCTTACCAACAGGACTCAATATGTGTGAGCTGGAACAAATACCTCTAATACCATTTTCTTGAGCACAGGTTCTCCTCAGGGCTGCATCCTAAGTCCACAGCCTATTTTTAAATACCAGAAAAACCAGAGAGATTATTGTCGATTTCAGAAAAGGCAGGCCCAGCCACACTTCTCTGTGCATTAATGATTCACCTGTGGAGATGGTTACCGGCATCAAATTCCTTGGTGTGCAGCTAATGAGTAGGCTGGCTTGGTCACTCAACAGTGAGAAAATGGTGAAGCAGGCACAGCAGCAACTGCACTTTCTGCTCATCTTCCTTCCCCTGTTCTGACCACTTTCTACAGGGGGACGATTGAGAGCATCCTGTCATACAGCATACTTGTGTGCCTATCCTTGGTGCATTGCAGGGGGCAAACTAGTTCACACCAGCTGACTAGTGGATATTTTCCTTTTTGCCATCATGTATGGTAGCAATCACAATCCTCAAGGTACTGTACAACTGGCCATTTAACAAACGTCTGAAGTTACACCCCCCCCTCAAGCTGTTTCAAAGTTACAATGCCTGCAGTGTCCCCACAGTCATTCACTCTTACAACTGACCACTCTTACATCCTGTCCTGCTGGGTCCCCACAACACTGGGCCCATTTTGTCACCCAACCGTGTTTCAACATTCCTCTCCACCCCCAGTCACCATTTGCTAGCTCACCTTTAAAAGATATTCATTGCTCAGGAAGTCGGAATAGGGAAGGGCCCAATTGAAGAGAAGAAATCTCGCTGGTTTGGCTTTCCTCCCTACGCTTTCCTCCCCCAGGGCCAGCAGTGCTAGCATAAAGCAGCGTAAAGGATTGTGAGAAAAGTAAAACCGGCAGGATTTATTTTCATTTTTCCTAGCGCCACGAACTCTAGCGTTACACTAGAGTTGCTGGCCCTGGGGGAGGGCAGGATTTCTTCTAGATTGGGCCACGTGGCCCAGCAGCAAAGCGGCCTAACGTATTCCAACTTCCTGAGTTCTGGATACCTTTGAAAGGTAAGTGTATGATTGCGATGGTGTAAGGCAGGGCTTTTCAACCAGTGGTACGGGTACCTTGGTACATTGGCACCTGGCAGGTGGTACGCGACCATCCTAGAAAAGTGGTAGCGGGGGAGGGGAATGAGCTGAACCGGTGGCAGCACCGCACAAGACTGGAGCTGCAGGGCTGTCAGGGCTCAGTGGAAGTGCCAGGACCAGCGCCAGGTTCCAGCTGGAGCTTGGCGCTGATCCCGGTGCTTCTGCTGAGCCCAGAAGAAGCGGCTATCAGCTGGTATGTTGAAGCGTCTCCAGGGTCTTGTGATTTACATTCAGATGCTTGGCAACTGATTCATATTTATGATGGTCACAGTGTCCCAGGGTCATGTGAGGTGACCAAAAACCATCCCTCAGACGGAAATACAAACCAAACACCCACCCCCACCCCCAGTGCCAATCCTCAACAGAAATGCTCACAACAATGAAAACCTCAGACAGGAGGAAGAGTGCCACAGGGCAGGCAGGCGTCTTGCTCGGCTGTGGCTTGGGGGGCACTTTTTTCAGTGCCATTATAACTTCAAACAGTCACTAAGCGAACTGTTGTAAGTTGAGGACTACCTATACTTCATCACTTTTCCTTTTGGGGGAGGGGTCATCAAGTTTTTGACATCTTGCTAGGCGACTGGTGGTACTCGGATGTTGCCATATCCTAAAAGTGGTACAATGGGTGAAAAGGTTGAAAAGCCCTGGCGTAGGGTAGGGAAAAGGCCAATAGGGCTTTGGGGAATCCAATGGACAGGAAGTAGAACATGGGATATCTCGGAGGTTAGGGTGGGAAAAGCCCTTGGAAGGCCCAATGTGGATGGTTCTGTCCCTGCACTAGGTCTCCCACGGTCTCTCCCACCCCTGAGTTACCCCATGCTCTACTTACCCCACATATTTCTTTAACGAATCCATTGGGGACAGCAGGGATGGTGAGATTGCTAATGACATGGCTCCTTTAATGTAGAACTCGACTTCTGACAGTAATGAGCAGGCTTCAGAATATCTATTATAGGCAAGTCTGTGCTTCCAATCAAATTCCATTTCATTTCAAATGGCCTACTAACTCATGCAGAGTCATGCAGGTGAGATGGGTAGTGTAGAAATTTGATAAATAACTCAAAACATTCTAGTAGAGGGGTGTCAAACTGCCAGCCCGCGGGCTGGATGCATCCATCATACCAAAACCGCGCCCACCCCATTGCCAGCAATGGCAAAAAAGTCACGATAGGTGGCGACATGTCACGTGATGTTGCGAGTTTGACACCCTTGCTCTAGTAGAGAAAATGTTGCCATGTTCTGTTCAAAATTGCAATTCCTGGAGGGATTGTAGGATATAGGGAATCATAAATTAACCACATAAGTTAGATTCATACAGCTGAGTAGATTTAAGAGATGGTTATCTAGTTCGGTTTGTTAACATTGTCTACTTTTTTCAGTTAATAAGCTACACTGTGACTCTGCTCCTTTCTTTAATGTTAATGTTTTATGTTACATTTGGCATCATTCATTTCAACATTTTAATGCAAGACTAACCTAGCATTCTTCAATAATTGAAAATGATACATATGCTGCTTATCATCTTGTTATCTTCACAACAGCCCTGTGAAGTGGTTGAGGTGAAAGATTTTATCAGTAAGTTGGAAAACCAAATAGGTGTTTCACTCCACAATCACATTTTCTCACTCTAAACTTTGCACACAATACATCCTCTATATCAGGGGTGTCAAACTGCCAGCTCATGAGCCGGATGCATCATAGCAAAACCACGCCTACCCCACTGCCGACAATGGCAAAAAAAATCACAATACGTCGCGACATGTCACATGACATTGCAAGTTTGACACCCCTACTCTATACAGTTGGGCAACAAACACAACAAACAGCATCTTAAAGAGAAGAAGGTCTGTTATCTAATGCAACTGATTGCAATTCATTTGAGCATATTCAATAATAAATTACTCTTCAAAATGCCACAAGGCTGTTCCTCCCATAGGCACAAATATTTCAAATAAAAATGGAATTACAGTCTCAGCAGTAAAAAAAACAAACGAGTCAGTTTATTATAGTGGTTAAGGCATCAGGCTAGCCATGGGAGACTGAGTTCTAGTCCTGCCTTTGTCACAAAAACAATTGAGTGATCTTGGGCAAGTCACTCTCTCTCAACCCTAGAAAGGAGGCAATGGTATAGCCCAGGGATAGGCAACCTTGGCTCTTTTATGACTCGTGGACTTCAACTCCCGGAATTCCTGAGCCAGCTGGCTCAGCAATTCCAGGAGTTGAAGTCCACGAATCATAAAAGAGCCAAGTTTGCCTACCTCTGGCATAGCCATTTCTGAAAAGGCTTGTCAAGAAAACTGCAAGGCCCAGTCCAGGCAATCACCAGGAGTCAAAAACTGACTCGAAGGCACATACACCCTGAAAAAAAACCCCATTTCAAATAATACAAATATTTCCGTCTGTTTCATTCTGAATTTTTTGGAAACCGTGCCCCGGTTTCATTCTGTCTTCTGCATACCAAAAAGCATATTTGCACACATAACTGCAGGAAAAAAAGCTGAAATAATGTAGCCAGAGCTAGAGTCCCGTTCTTCTCATAAGTTGTTAAAAGGAAATCAGATAGAATTTAATATTGGGTTTGTTGAAAGAAAAATCTTCATCAGGGTCCAGTCCAAGCTGGGAATAAACAAAATGGAGACTGCTTTAGAAAGAAGGTTCTTGTTTACTGAAGAGCAGAACCACAACAGCACGTGGCTCTGGGGCAGCTGACCACATGGGGCTGGGACTGGTGGGTTTTTATATCTTCTTGGGCTTTTGAGGTTGTTTCCTGTTCCTATTTGAGGCTTTGTATTTCCTGTGTCATGCACTTTGACCTGAGTCTGAGTGTGCCCTTTTGGTATTGGTGGGTTAATCCTATTAGGTCCCCAAAACTGATGTCGCTTACAGTTTGGGTGGGGTATGTAGATTTTAGAGGTTTTTGTCTTCCTAATCTCATAGCTTCTAGCTTCCTGGCCTCAACCTTCCTGAATGGATTATTCAGATTTGCATTTTTAAAAGCTGGCCTCTGCCTAGGGCAGGGGTAGGCAACCTTGGCTCTTTTATGACTCGTGGACTTTAACTCCCAGAATTCCTGAGTCAGCTGGCTCAGGAATTCTGGGAATTGAAGACCACGAGTCATAAAAGAGCCAAGGTTGCCTACCCATGGTTTAGTGGTTAAGGCACCAGGCAAGAAACTTAAGAGACCATGGGTTCTCCTTCTGCCTTGGGTGGGTTATCTTGGGCCAGGAATTCTGGCTCAGGAATTCTGGGAGTTGAAGTCCACGAATCATAAAAGAGCCAAGGTTGCCTACCTCTGGCCTAGGGGCTGGGGCTGATTTCCAGGGGCTGTTTCTGTCTTTTTAAAGATCTTCTCCATTATTCCTTTTGGGAAATATATTCTGCCTTTTTAATATTCCCCCAAATTATTTCTTTCTCTGGATTCTTCCCACAGGTTCCTTCACCAAGCAAGATATTGAACAAAATACAGGTAGTCCTCGACTTACAACAGTTAACTTAGTTACAACTGCACCAAAAAAGAGACTTATGACCCTTTTTCACACTTATGACTATTGCAGCATCCCCATGGTCACGGGATCAAAAAAAAAAATCAGATGGTTGGCAGCTGACTCATATTTATGCCGGTCGCTGTGTCCCGGAATCACTTGATCCCCTTTTGCAACTTTCTGATACGGAAAGTCAAAGGGGAAACCAGATGTACTTAACAACCGGGTTACTAACTTAAGAACTGCAACGATTCGCTTAACAACGGAGGTTGGAAAGGTCGTAAAACGGGGCAAAATTCACTTCACCAATGTCTCAGCAACAGAAAATTGGGGCTGAATTGTGGCCGTAACTCGAGGACTACCTGCAGCCTTGAACAGCCCCTCGGGGAAACCTCGTCGCGGCGGCTCTTTCGCTCCCTCCCTATCACGAGGCGGCCAAGACATGACCGGCAAACACATGACCGGATCGCAGCGACTTGCAAGACCGAGCCCCGCCCTAGGCCGAGGAAAGCCTTTTCCCGCCCACAGGGGGCGGGGCCATCTGCCGGAAGCAGCCCTTGCGCCGGAGCCTCCGCGATGTGCCGGGGACTGGAATTCGGCGGCTTGGGAGGCGGCGGCGGCGGCGACTGCTAGGATTGGCCGGCTGCCGATTGCGAGGAGGGCGGCACGGGTGGCGCTGGCTGCAGGGTGATGGTGCCCGGCGGGCCATGCTGCTGAAGCTCCTGCAGAGACAGACCTACACCTGTCTGTCCCACCGCTATGGGCCCTGCCTTTGCCTTGGAGGCATCGTCCTCCTGATCGTCTCCGCCTTGCAGTTCGGCGAGGTAAGGCGCGATGCCCGGTTGCCAGCAGCCTCCGAGCGCTGAGCTCCCGTTGCCCGCCACCCTGCCTTCCCCCGGCTTCTCTCTCTCTCTCTCTCTCTTCCTGGAGGGTTTTCTCATTCTTTGCGCCGGCCTTCTGTCTCCAAGCGATGTTCCTTCTCCAGGCCTCCCCTTTCAGAGAAGTGCTTTTGCTCCCCCGTGCATTTCAGCCTGGCCTCTGGGCCCTTGAGGGCTGCCGCCTTGGCGGAAGCGTTTCCCCTTCAACGGTGTATCAGCCAAGGCCAAAAAAAACAACAACCACGCTTCACCCGTTGGATTTCTCTTTGGCGATCGCCCTGAGAAACGCAAAGCTCCTGCTGCGAACTTTATTTTCCTGCAGCCGCTGAACCTCTTGCCCCTTCTCTCCCGTGCTCGGGTCCTTTTCTTTTCTGGTTTCTCTATAACATAAAACACAAATAACTTCCCTACAATTTATAACTGCCTTCCCTTGCTTGCAGTGATTTCCTGCTGCTTTGTTCTGTGTCTTTTCCCGTGGGAGCAGCCAGCCAGTCACCCGTGGTGTGTCAATACATGAAAGGCCGTGGAGGCAGCCGCCTTAGGCAACTCTGGTTTTCCCGGCTCCGGCTCCTAAGTCTTCAGCAGTTCTGATCCGGGCTGCAAAAATCCGGGCGGCCATTAGGTGACAAAAAATGAGAATGAGGGTTTTTTAAAAAAAAAAAAATTATCCGTTGCCATAGCTAAAGATCATCCACTTGTTGGCCTCCCAGATGTGATATGTAGTAGGCATCGTAACATAATAGTGGCGTAGAGGTGAGGAAGCTGCGAAGAAAAGGCTATGACGAGGAGTGAGGATGCGAGACTTGTATGTGGCTTCCGAGTTTGTCAGCCGTTTGTCAAATTTCAATTTGCTCTGGACAGGGCATTTTTGGGGATCCCAGCCTGGAAGCTGCTTGTTCTTGCAGTCTTCTTGTGAAGGAACCAGGGTAGAGATAATAAACATTCATTTTAATTAACTTTATACGCTGCCCACCTTAGCTGCAAAATTCCAGGCAGCTAATAGGTGGCACCAAAAAATCTCAAAAATCTCCTAATCCTTTTATTTAAGGGATGCCTGGACTTTTGCAGCCTAAAAAGAGGTAGGGGATCAGGTGAAAAATTTCTGAGAAGAGGATACACCTACAGGAAATCAAACAGCAGAAGAGAGAACCCATGAATGATAAAATATGGTCATTAGCATCATTCAGTAACATAGAAGACAGATAAATATAAAACAAGATGGAAATTAGCTGCTCAGAAATTATGGGATGTTATAATTAAGAAGGCCATATCCCATTTTTCTGATAGAGGAGGTGGGCTAAAAAAGATCAGCTGGCGAAATTCTTAAAGCAGCCTCATGTGAATTTTTTCCCTTAAATGCATGAAGGCAAATGGGTGAAAAGTTGAAGGATTTCTGCAAAAGGCAGGTAAACTGTGGGTAAATGCTCCTCCCCATGAACATGGAAACTGATAGTCAGCTAGTTATTTTCAAATGACATTGCGATTTATAGATAAGCTCCAGGTCATGTAGACTGCCGTATTGGATGCCTAACAGCTTTTATCTGCTCATCACAGAGTCAGTGAACTCCCCTAGTGCAGGGGTCCCCAACCCCCGGTCCGTGGACCGGTACCGGGCCACGGCATGCAAGCAACGGGGCCGCACAAACAAGCAAAGCCCATCCACGAGATACAGGCAGCACACAAAACCACACACCCTTCGGTTCATGGAAAAAAACTCTCTCCCACGGAACCAGTCCCTGGTGCCTAAAAGGTTGGGGACCTCTGCCCTAATGCTTTGTATTAGCTTTTATTTTGTGGACTCATATGGGACCTTGTTATGGAATTCACAGGCTGTTTCAGAATCCATTAATAAGTGTCTGCAGGGATGATAAATCATGACAAATGACAACCTTGACACTGCAAAGGCAAACCACATAACTTATGTACAAATGTCTTATGTCATAAATAAGTACAAAAGGCCAAGGTTTATGTTATGATATGCTTTTTAGTTATTGTGATTTGAAGTGGACAACAATTCTCTGAATCCTAGTAGTCAAGAAAGGCTTCGTAGGATTGTGGACTGGGGCAATTCTATGCTGAAATTATTTGTGGGATGAAGTTAAGTGGCAAACTGGTAGAATTTAAAAATAAAAAGACATAACATTTTTCTGTATTGGAATCTTACAAGTCATTTTTACACATGTATGGCTGGAAAAAGAAAGAATTATACCTTGATTCAAATTAGAGCAGGTATGTCATGTTTAAAAGGATCTTTAATAATAACGAGGTTTGATATATTTGACTATATTTGTGGAGAACTTTCCACTCTTTAGGAACAACTTAAGTAGTTTATTCCACTTTATAAAATATCCTAAAAATGTAAGAAAGGGCAGACTTAAACCTTGTTCTCTGCATTTCCCTTTACAAGTTATATTAGTTTTGAAATGTATTTCAGTTCAATTATTTTAGAATATAATCTCAAGCATTCTTCCATAGGTTGCATTGGAGTGGAGCCGGGACCAGTATCATGTCCTGTTTGACTCTTACAGGGATAATGTGGCTGGGAAATCATTTCAGAACAGGTGAGCCTCAGATCTCAAAAGACATTGCTTCCCCATTGTGTAAGAAAAGCAAATGCTACTGTTCGCATAAGAGGCAGATTGGTTTAGCGGTTAAGGCACCAGGCGAGAAACTTAGAGACCATGGGTTCTCCTTCTGCCTTGGGTGGGTTATCTTGGGCCAGTCATTCTATCTCAGCCCTAGGAAGAAAGTATAGAGGCAAAACATTTCTGAAAAGCTTGCTACAAAAATGCAGGGTTTTGTTCAGACAGTCACTGAGAGTCAACACGGACTCAAAGGCACACACAGAAAAAAGAAGAAATTGCAACAACGCTTTCTTCTGCATTGTTTTTCTCTTTCCCCCTTCCCCATATTCACTGTACGAATTGAAGAAAAGAAGAGAGAAAAATATAATGAAATACCAAAAAGAAATATATAAGGGATGTTTTGAAAAAACCAGATGTTGTTATATCCAATACAAATGTTGTATACAAATGTTTGGTTTTTTATTTTTACTTGAAATAGTTTTAATTGTTAAAAAATGATAATATTGAAGAAACAATGTTGCTGTAATTTTGTCCAGATTCTTGGAAGTGGAGATAAATGTTTTCATTTTTTTAAAGCAATATGATACTTTGTAAATGTGTAGAATTGATGTACATATGAATGTACATAGTGCATAGTATCTGTTATAGAAACAATCTTTCAGTGTGGAATCTTAGATAACTTTAATCTTGGTCCCCATGATTTGGCTCAAAACCCAGCCAACAGTTGTTCAAAGATGGCCACATTTTTCCTATGTCACTTAGTTACTATATTCTTACTTTGGTTGACTAGCCATGGTCAGCTAACCCAATTTTCAATGTTTAAATAATTAAACCTAGGAGTTTGGTTTTTATATACTAGGCTGAAATGTGGCTGATTTATTTGTAGCTTAATGTGTTTTACAAAGAATTAAAGGTTCCTGGCATTTTCAGAGATTTGGAAATAGGCAATAGCTTTTTCAAAAACATGCTACCTTGAGGATAGCTCTGATCTGGTGTATTGATAGCTACTAAATGTAGAACAAAATACAATTCTGTTTTGCAGATACTCGACATCAGAAGGCAGCAAAATGGCAATTTGGATCCTTCTCTTAGGCAGGAACAAGTTCTGGATTAGTCTTATTCCATTCATCTAGATTGGCCTTTGAACCTTCCTAGATAGCAAAGTTTTTAAAAGGCTCCTACCTGCCTGAGTAGCTATTGTTCTGTTGGATTTTATTTCACTTTTTCTTAGTTTTGATTTCAAGCTTTTTCCTCTATTTTTAATATTTTTGTCTTTTGAAATGCAAATTAATTCATATGCCATATACCGGGGGGTAGGCAACCTTGGCTCTTTTATGACTCATGGACTTCAACTCCCAGAATTCCTGAGCCAGCCATGCTGAGGGAAAACAGAGAGGATTCCAAGCTAAGCCATGGTGGCTCAGGAATTCTGGGAGTTGAAGTCCATGAGTCGTAAAAGAGCCAAGGTTGCCTACCCCTGCCATATACAATCCTTTTGCTAGGCCAAAGGTCACAAAACGTGCAAGCCTTATGATCTCTATATCTCTTAACCATGCAACATGCAACCTTGGGAGAGTAGAAAAAGGCCAAATCTGGATGTTAAAGTCTATGAAGTCTCTATGAATTGTAAAATTGAAAATGGAGAAAATTACAGACATTTTTATATTAGGTTCTGCCTGATTTGAAAAGGAGGTACACCAAGAATAATAAAGAAAAAAAATGTTCAGAAAAAAAATATTTTCTGAAAATAGCAAATCCAATCTTTATGTGAACCCATATTTATCCTTAGGAGAAACATACAGGTTTTTTGTCAAGATAGCCAAGGACAGATTAATTAGGTAATTCTTACACTGTCAAAGGTAGAGATAGTTATAAATGATATCATTGGTAAAAAATGAAAAAGAAAAAAGGAGGTATTAAATTAGATAGTTATGTCACTTTTTAAATTCTCCAAATAACTGAACACCAGGCTTCACAAATTCTCTGTCAGATATCTAAGAACTGTCCCAAATTAGCTGCAGTTTGTGATAGCAAGGAACAGCAGTTATCTCCAAGAGCTGTAAATAAATTAAGAGAGTTCTTAATAGACACATAAAATTGAATTTCTGTGGTGGCAATTAAAATTAACAGTGCTATTACTACTTTAAAATCTGTATATACCTCAACTAGATATCACAGTTTAACAAACATTCTTTGTGCCTTCTGTGTAATCCATGTAGAACTATATATGAATATTCAGTTATTTGTGCTGCTACTCATGCTTTTTAATATCCAACATGGATTTTATTTGTAAAATTTTGGAAGAAAGGACAACAGAAAAATAATGTTTCAATGCATTTATTTAATGTTTGTAATTCATGGTAGTGTCAGTTCTGATTCACATACAGTAGATGAGTCGCATGCTGTTGCTTCGGATTTTAATTCACATTCTAAATAAACATAGATTTTTTCCTATGAGTCATCAGCCATTTATAATTTTGAATAATCATAAGAAGGATGGAGATACTTGCTCAGTGTTGTCTGCAAAATCTCTTGCAACCTTAATTACACTTTATCAAACATACTTTATTTCATTACAGTAATGTTATGACTTCAAATGCTGGAATTCTGTTTGAGATAATTGACCTAGGTATGATCTTAAAGTGATGGTCCCATTTTTAAATTTTTTTTGCAAAGAAGCAGGCTTGTCTCTTCTTTGCATTTGAGGTCTAGTAGCAATGAGAAATTTGGGGGCATTTTTAGCTGATTCCATGGGAACCATTGTGATTATTCTTACTCCCTTTCACATACACACAAAAAAATTATGATGCAATATAAGAGGTGATCACCTGGATAGCTGAATTGGATATCCAGTTATGAGACCATTGCCATACTTCCATAGAAGTTTTACTTATAATTACATGGACTGTGTATATATGTTAACTTCTGACATGTTCTAATACACTAAATAATAATAATAATAATGGCTGTAATATACCTTTTGCTCAACAGTCCAGCTTTCAAACTATTGAAAATTATGAATTGGGCAACTTCTATGTATCAGGGCATGATTTATGCAACTATATAAAAGCTTCTGTGGATTATTATTGTTTGCTTCTTTAAACTGTAGGACACAATAGCTTACTATACTTAAACTGATTTTATGGAAAGCCTTGTCTATCATACATTCATGTGACACCATGAGAATTGCTAGCAATACCAATGACTTATAGGGATCCCAGTGAACTTATTAGCTGGGGAAGGCTCATCTAGAACAGGGCTTTTCAACCAGTGGTACGGGTACCACCTGTGGTACATTGGCACCTGGCAGGTGGTACGCGACCATCCTAGAAAAGTGGTGGCGGGGGATGGGAATGAGTTGAACCAGTGGCAGCACCGCACAAGCCTGAGCGAGAGATAGCTGCAGGGCTGTCAGGGCTCAGCGGAAGCGCCAGGATCAGCGCTTCTTCGGGGCTGTCAGGGCTCAGCGGAAGCGCCAGGATCAGCATCAGGCTCCAGCTGGAATGTTGCAGCATCTCCAGGGTCTTCTGATTTACATTCAGATGCTTGGCAACTGAATCATATTTATGACGGTCACAGTGTCCCAAGGTCATGTGATGTGACCAAAACCTGCTGCAACCACCCAGCAGAGGGGGGGGAATAAAAACCAAACACCCCCCACCCCCACTGCCAATCCTCAACAGAAATGCTCACAACAATGAAAACCTCAGACAGGAGGAAGAGTGCTGCCGGGCGGGCAGGCAGGGGTCTTGCTCGGCTGTGGCTTGGGGGGGGCACTTTTTTCAGTGCCATTGTAACTTCGAACAGTCACCAAGTGAACTGTTGTAAGTTGAGGACTACCTGTACTTCATCACTTTTTTCCTTTTTTTTTTTTTTGGTCAAGTTTTTGACACCTTACTAGGCGACTGGTGGTACTCGGATGTTGCCATATCCTAAAAGTGGTACAAAGGTTGAAAAGCCCTGATCTAGAATTTCAGTCTTTTTAAACATGCTAAGCCTTTGGATTGTGCTTTCCCTCTGTTGTGTTTACACTCCATTGACAAGACATTTGAGACTGGTGGGGTGGTGGTGTTGCCCTATAAAGAGGGCATCTTTGCTCCCGACCTATGTTCTTTTTCACAGCAGTTTTGAACTCTCAGGAGCAAATACACAGTAGTTGCCTCCTGGTCCTCTTGAATAAAGGCGAATAGATCTGTGCCCATTCAGGTGGTCCTCGACTTACAACAATTCATTTAGTGACCGTTCAAGGTTATAACGGCACTGAAAAAGTGACATGAACATTTTTCACACAACCTTTGTAGCAGCCCCATGATCATGTGATCAAAATTCAGATGCTTGGCAACTGGTTCATACTTATGACTGCTGCTGTGTCCCAGGGTCATGTGATCAGCTTTTGTGTCTTTCTGACAAGCAAAGTCAATGGGAAAGCCAGATTCATTTAACGACTGTGTTACTGGTACTAACGTATCAAGTGCAGTGATTCACTTAACGACTGTGGCAAGAAAAGTTGTAAAATAGGGCAAAACTCACTTAACAAATGTCTCAGCAGAAATTTTGGGATGAGTTGTGAGTGGTATGTCGAGGACTACCTGTATTTAAAACTACCAGCAGAATAATAATAATAACAAGGATTTATAATGCATCATGCCTAGCATTTGGTCATAGGTACCTACCAGTTTCTGCGCAACCCAGATAAAAAATAAGAGGTAGCTAATTATTTTGGATCTTTAGAGTAGATTGGCTATTTCAAGGATTAGACAAACATATTAATAAGTGTCTTAATTTTCCTTAAATGGAATTAAGTTCTGCAGAGATGTTGAGTTTAATGTGATTGTTTGTAATTCAGGATTTCACCAGTTGCTCTAGTTAGGCAAATCCACATTTCAGCTTATTCACCTTTGCTGATAGTTGTTATAATGGCTAGGCAATACCCATCCTTTCTAATTAAAAGTACAACTACAAGTATCTAAGAGCCTTGGTGGAGCAGTGGGCTAATGCCTCCTTAAGTAACACCAGCTGCCTGCAATTATTGCAGGTTCGCGTCCCACCAGGCTCAAGGTTGACTCAGCCTTCCATCCTTCTGAGGTAGGTAAAATGAGGACCCAGATTGTTGGGGGCAATAAGCTGACTTTGTAATAATGCCGCGAAAGCCCTAATAAGCAGGCATATACATAGAATGAAGGCTATTCCTAAGCACATTGGTTTGTGCTTTAGATTGTAAGCCGCCCTGAGTCTTCGGAGAAGGGCGGGATATAAATGGGATTATTATATATATAGGGTGGCAATATATTAAGAATATTTTTTTAAAAAAACTATTGTTTTGTCTGATCAAGGAACTGTATCGGATTTAGGAAAAGGCTCTGATCTTAATTTCCAATCCAGAAACTCTGTGGATAATTTATATTCACAACTGGTCATCAAAAGGATAAAATGGGGAAATGAATCAGTGAAACTTTATATTGCATGAAAGTTGTTGAGGAGCGTTGGGAGATGATATTAACTTTCATCTTTATTCTTTCTTATCCCATTCCAGCCTTCTTTGGGGTCAGTATACAGTTGATTAAAGCAATGAGTATCTGGTTGTTGGCAAAGTAATGAAAACATTGAGATCAAATTGTCTCTTTAGCTTTTTAAATATTAACTATTTTTTTTAAAATAAAAAGGCTGTTGATGCATTGCTTTCTTTCACAGAGGTATTTCTGGAATGATAATAGAAGAAAATCACACAGATCGTTTATTAAAAGCAGGATGGATTACTAAACGTTTGATGTCTGCCAGCTCATGAACTTGATGGAGTAATGGAAAGTTTCATTACAATAAACCTTATGGTGTTCAGTGACAGGAACTGGAAGGTTTCACCAACAATGTTAATGTATCAAATGTATTAAATCCCTTATCATTTGTAACTTGTGTATTCCAGTATTTGAAGAAAAACTTAATGTGCAGCACTATATAATGCTTCACAATTAAATCCTGATAGACTAAATAGGATTTTTAAAATGTGTTTTTCAATTATTTCTAAGGCTTTGCTTACCTATGCCTATCGATGTAGTGTATACCTGGGTGAATGGTACCGATGTTGAATTGATGAGGGAACTGCAACAGGTGAGGAAACAGATGGAAGAAGAACAGAAAACAATACGGTATGGATTTTGTTCTTTGTGGAAGTGTGAAACAAATGTTATTTCTTAATGAGGCACTTTTGTTGAAAAGATATTAGTGAGCAAAGCTATTAACAGAAAAATGCCATCTTATGGATATTTTGTTGATTTTCAAGAAAGAGGATATATATATACAGGGCTTTTTTTCTCATAGAACGCTCAGAACGGAGTTCCGGCACTATATATATATATATATATATATATATATATATATATATATATATATGTATGTATGTATGTATGTATGTATGTATGTATGTATGTATGTATATGTATATGTATATGTATATGTGTATATGTGTGTGTGTGTGTGTGTGTGTGTGTGTGAAATGCTTGTTAACTAGTCAGTGTTGTGACTACTGCCTGTGGATGGCCTTCGGTTAGGCCGAAACAGGAAATAAAGATTTGTCCCATGTTTGGGGCCTAGCAAGGTAATCTAAATAGTTAACAAACATTTAACACATATCTCCCTTGCTTCTCAGCTAACAAAAAGAGAGAGCGAGAGCCTGTGGCCTAGGGGTTAAAACAATTGCCTAATGTGCAATCAGCCCAGGTTCGAATCTCAGAAGGGTATGGCTGACTGATGAAAACAAATAAGTTTGAAATGCATATCAGTCTCCCCTTTAATTCTTTGTTAGCAATCTAAAAATTTACATTATATATATATATATATATATATATATATATATATATATATATATATATATATATGTATATGTATATGTATATGTATATGTATATGTATATGTATATGTATATGTATATGTATATGTATATATATAAAATACATTCATATTGTATCTGTAGTATATTTGAGGTGTGTAATTGCGTTATGTTTACTTGTTCTTTAGGGAATTTCTTGGAAAGAATATCACTGAGCCAACAAAGAAAAGGTAAAAAAAAACCCAAGTATTTTACAGCTATGTTTTCTGTTTTCTGTATTTCAAATTGGAGCTTAACTATGAGAAATTTTAAGTGAGCCAAATAAATAATATTTAACCTTAATAAAAATTAAGACAAGAGAATATTGTAGGAAAATGTGTAAATTTTCTCTAATGTCCAATAATAAATATTTTCCGTCTTAACCACATGGACAATCTGTGTTAGACTCTGATTATTATAACCCAAGTCTTGTAAAGCATATATCATTCTCCTTGTGACTATATACTGTATAAGGCACCTTGCAGCAGTGGTTTCCAACCTTTCTCACTTGGCAACCTGATGGGAGGGGGGGTAGAGGGGATTGTTCTGTGTTAGTGGCAGGCATGTGCATGACCGCCTGCCACTCAAGTGGAGCTGTGCGTGCTTGCCCGCCACTCATGTTGCCTATTTCCAAACAGGCTGAGGCCCATTAGTGGGTCATAGCTATATCTATCTGAGAGAGATATTTAGCTGTAAATATAATACAGAATTAAATTATTTGGAGGACCAGATTCAAATGAATCAAGCTAGTAGCTGTCAAAAATGCTCTTACAAAATGACCTGCTTGATAATGTGGTGGAATAAAAATTAATGTGGAAGATCAATAAACGGTCCATCTTAATAGAAGGAAAAAAAGAATGAGGTCAAACAATGTTGAAATAGGGTGGGTAGACTGCAGGAAAACCATTGGTTACTGTTGTAGGGCTTCGTGGGCCTAGTTTTGCACGCTAGGAATGTTTTACAGACACTTGGAAGTTTTTATTTTGTTTTGTTTTGAAATTAAAGGTGGAATGTGAGGCCTTCTGCTAACATTCTCAGCCTTAAAGGTGATGTGGGCCTGAATATTAATGAGCTGCTAAAGAAAACTATGGAAAAAACAATATTGTACTAGCTTTTCAGATTGGGTTTGATCAAACATCTGTCATACATAAATAACAAGCTACGCAATATTAATCCTAAATGTAAGTCTGGCTTTGATCTTGTTTTGATCCTAGTGAAAAACAATTGGAGTGTTTATTGACACATTGCATCAAAGTGCCAATGCTTGTCTTGGATCCCGCTTTGCCAAACAACATTACTCTTAAGGACCTGCCATCTGTCTATCCTCTGCTGCGATCTGCCAAGAATATATTCTCTGTTGCAAAGCCAAAAAATCCTTCCACCAATGTGACGGTTGTTGTTTTTGACACTGCTAAAGAAGGTATGGATCTGCTTTCATCTGCTGTTGCTGGAATACGTGTGGTTTCAATTTACCACTGGGCTGTTGCTTTTCTTCAGAAACTTCTACAAAGAATTTCACTCCTTCTCCCCTTGTTGCCATGATTTAAGAAAATCATTGGATAAATGTAGTAGCAGAGAACAATGTATCTGAAAAAATAATCTTTTTGATCTAATTCTATATGCAAATATACATATAAATAGATATTCTATCTATTTATCTATTCTTTTAGCCGAAGATGCCCATTCTCTAATGCTGAAGGAGAGTATCAAGCAAACAGCATGGAGGGGATATTTGGTATGTTCCCAAACATTTGCTGGAAAGTTAATATATATGCTTGTAATAAATTGTGACCTGCAGCCTAATATTTTGTTTAAAAAAAATCCAAGCCACTGGTTTTAAATGTTTGTTGTAATGTTTCTTGATAATTGTAAGTAAAAAGTTTAAATAATCTCTATATAATATTTAACATACTTGAACATCCCCCCTCCCCCACACACAAATACGGTAGAGTTCATCTCTGGTGTCGGGCCGGGCATGCCCGACATTCAGACGGGCCGCGGGGAGACTCACCCGACCGTCAGGCTCCTGCCGAGCGCCCCGTCAGGCCCCGAAGCCTCTCGCCAGCGCCCATCGCCTTCCAGAGGGCCAGGACAGCGTACGGCCCTCCCCAGCCGCCCGAAGCCTCCTGCCGGCGCTCGTCGACTCCCGGAGGACTGGCTCGGCATACGGCCCCTCCCAGCATCCCCGTGACCGCCCGAGGCAACGTACCGGGCCGCAGGGACGTTCGCCGGCATCCTCGTCTCCTCGCCATGCTGCCGGGCTCCAGAAACGGCTGGCCACGCCCACACCACTCCGACGGGCCGGGAAATGGGACAATTGAGAGAACGGCGCAGCGGCGGGCCGCCTGTCAGCTGGGGAGGCCGCGAGCCAGCCAGCCGGCTCCCAGAAGCTGCTTACAGGCCGGGAAGGAGCTGTGCGATGGGCTGGGCGATGCACCTGAGCTGCAGGACAAGAATGGGTGCCCGGGTGGGTCAGGGGGTGACGGAGACGACCGGTGGGCCGGGGAGGGGTTTAGAGCGCAGAGTGCAGCGGTCTGGGGTGCCTATCTGCAGCATTGAGTTACATCTGGTCCATTTTTGAATCCAGCCTTTCTTTTTCTAGTTGGTGGCCCAGACCTCAAATTTGGTTGCATTCTTTGAAGAGTTATTTTGCTGATGGACAGAGAGACAGACAGAATTCCAAGATGCTTTGCACATTCTTTCTCAGGTGTTTTGGGATTAGAAAAAATAAAACATGATGGTTTTTCTTCTTCTTTCAGACTACGGATAAAGAAGTTCCAGGTTTAGTGATAATGCAAGATTTGGTGTTCCTGAAAGGATTTCCACTTACTTTCAAAGAGACAAACCAGCTAAGAGCAAAGCTGCCAGACATCCTTGTGTCCAAAATAAAGCAGGTAGGATGGTGTGAGCCTGAGGAATGAAATCAACTGCCATTCAATAAAACTTAACAATTATAAATAATAGAATATGCCCCTTTACTAAATACTATCTTTAGTTTTCCATTCTTCTCAATCCTGTCCAATTTTAAAGTAAGAATACTCATGCAGTCAAAACTGAAATTTGAAAATGTGAAGATCCATAAAGCTACCTTACTACAATGTACTAATTCATTGGAAAAAAGTGATATTATAATTAAGAAATTACAGGAGAACATCAACCAGGTATTGACTTATTTATTCATTTATTTTCAACATTTTACATGGCTGTGTATATTATATAAAACAGTCCTAGCCAACTAATGTATACATACACAATAAAAATACAAGTTTAAACCTCTTAACACATCAACAGCACCATCACAATACCCTCTCAGGCACTCAAACAAAAGGCTGAACTGACCTCCCTTTGTATCCAAAATTGAACCCAGGACAGTTGATGGCAACCGCTTTAGAGGCTGGTTGAATATATCTGTAGAGAAGTTTCCAAGAATTCCATGTTTTGTGGGGATTTTAAAAAAATATTTTATTGATTTTTAACATACACCTTAATAGTTGGTAAACAGCATGTTGTCTGGGTTAGTGTTTAAAAACAATAACAATTAATTTCTATAATTCTGTAGTCCATATAATAGCTTTACTTGATTTCCTCTTCTTCCAGTAATATTCCATTTTGCCAACCTTAAATTAATACAGATCACGAGCTCAAGGTAGGGGTGGGGGAGTGGCGGTTACCATTAGGGAGACCTTATGTCCGCGGGAGGCCACCGTTTCTCAGATAGTCGGGTGTGAGTCTCTCTTCATGAGATTTGGTCCTGGGGCGCAGTTGGGCTTGCTGCTGGTGTACATTTCGCCTAGTCTCACAGCGGCAGCCCTGCCCGAGCTGCTCGATATCCTCTCGGGTTTGGTGGTTGAGTTTCCCAAACTTATAGTTTTGGGAGACTTCAATCTACCATCCCTGGGAGGTTCATCTGAGCTAGCTCGGGAGTTCATGGCTTCCATGGCGGCCATGGACCTGACGCAAGTAATTTCAGAGCCAACTCATGAGGGAGGCCACACCCTTGACCTGATTTTTTTATCTAGACGGTGGTTGGATGATCTAGGTGGGGGCTCTCCATTTATTATGCCCCTGTCATGGACCGATCATCATCTCCTGCGGCTGGTCTTCCGCTTTGCCACCCCCCGCCGTGGGGGTACGGAGCCAATTAGATGGTACCGCCCCAGACGCTTAATGGATCCTGATAGATTCCAAGCGGCGCTGGGGTCCCCACCTGCCTCCACTGCTCACAGCTCGGCTGATGCCTTAGTGGAAGCCTGGGGAAGGGCAGCCACTGAGGCACTTGACCGGGTTGTACCCTTGCGGCCCCTGACCCGGCGCAGATCCCAGCGAGCTCCATGGTTTTCCGCGGAGCGCCGGGAGATGAAGCGCCGGAAACGGGGCCTAGAGAGCTGCTGGAGGTCTAGCCGATCCGAACCCGACCGGTTGCGGTTAAGAACCTATATTAGGTCTTATCTCGCAGCGATGAGGGTGGCGAGGTGTAATTACTTCTCCACCCTCATCGCGTCCGCAGATAATCGCCCGGCCGCCTTGTTTAGGGTGACTCGCTCACTTCTCAATCAGGAGGTGAGGGAGGATCCCTTGCAAGGTCGTGCCGAGGAATTTAGTCATCATCTGTCGGATAAAATCGCTCGGATTCGGACCGGTTTGGACTCCAGCTGGGCAGAGTCAGGCGATCAGGACACGGGCGGTCTTGTCAATGTTATCTGGGAAGAGTTTGATTCTGTGACCCCTGATGAAGTGGACAGGATTATGGGGAGGCTGAGCTCCTCCACATGTTTGTTGGACCCGTGCCCTTCCTGGCTGGTTTATGCAGCTAGGGAGAGGACACGAGGCTGGCTCCAGGCGGTTATATCTGCTTCTTTGAGTGAGGGTTATTTCCCCACCGTCTTGAAGGAGGCGGTGGTGAGACCTCTCCTCAAGAAGCCTGCCCTGGACCCAGCCGTTTTGAACAACTTTCGTCCAGTCTCCAACCTTCGCTTTCTTGCGAAGGTTGTTGAGAGTTTGGTGGCGCATCAGCTCCCTCTGGTCCTGGATGAAGCGGATTATCTGGACCCCTACCAATCGGGTTTCAGGCCCGGGTACAGCACGGAGACGGCATTGGTCGCTCTGGTGAATGATCTCTGGAGGGCGCGGGATAGGGGACATTCCTCTGTCCTAGTCCTATTAGACCTCTCAGCGGCTTTCGATACCATCGACCATGGTATCTTGCTGCGGCGTCTCAGGGGATTGGGAGTGGGAGGCACAGTTCTTCAGTGGTTCTCCTATCTCCTGGGACGCTCGGAGTCGGTGTTGGCAGGGGGGCAGAGATCGGCCCCTAGGTCTCTCGTTTGTGGAGTTCCTCAGGGGTCGGTTCTCTCGCCTCTCCTGTTCAACATCTATATGAAACCGCTGGGTGAGATCATTCGTGGTTTTGGAGTTGGGTATCATCAGTATGCCGATGATACCCAACTTTTCTTTTCGACCCCAAACCACCCCAGTGATGCCCTCGCCGTGATGTCCCGTTGCCTGGAGGCGGTTTGGGTCTGGATGGGGAGGAACAGACTTCAGCTCAACCCTGACAAGACTGAGTGGCTGTGCATTCCGGCATCCCGGGACATTCCAAATGTTCCATCTCTTTCTATGGGGGGTGAGCTCTTACCCCCCGTGGATAGGGCTCGCAACTTGGGAGTCCTTCTAGATTCACGGCTTACTTTGGAAGAGCATATAGTGGCCGTGACTAGGGGGGCTTTCGCCCAGGTTCGCCTGGTGCGCCAGTTGCGGCCCTATCTGAACCGGGATGCCCTGTGTACAGTCACTCATGCGCTCGTGACCTCTCGCCTTGACTACTGTAATGCTCTCTACATGGGGCTTCCCTTGAAGACCACTCGGAGGCTCCAACTGGTACAGAATGCGGCCGCGAGAGTTGTCTTGGGAGTTTCCCGGTACTCCCATGTTACACCTTTGCTCCGCGAGCTGCATTGGTTACCAGTTGTCTTTCGGGTGAGGTTCAAGGTGTTGGTTACGATCTTTAAGGCCCTACATGGCATGGGTCCGGGTTACCTCAGGGACCACCTGCTGCCGGCATCGACTCCCCTCCGCCCTGTGCGTTCCCACAGAGAGGGCCTCCTCAGGGTGCCGCCAGTCAGGGAATGTCGACTGGTGGCCCCCAGGGGGAGGGCCTTCTCTGTGGGGGCTCCGGCTTTATGGAATCAATTGCCGGTGGAGCTCCGGATGGCACCAGACCTTCGTACTTTCCGTCGGGGCCTGAAGACCCATCTGTTCGAATTAGCTGGTCTGGCCTGATGGGGGATTATGGGCTTTTAATTGTTTTTAATCTGTACTTCTGTTTTTAATTGGGCATGGATTTAATTCTTTTTAATTTTTGTATAGTGTTTCTTATGTATGCCCTGTGAACCGCCCTGAGTCCCATCAAGGAGAAGGGCGGTATATAAATCAAATAAACTATAAACTATAAACTATTTAAATAAATGATAATTAAATATGGACATTTTTCTCATGTTTCTGCAAATAATAACCACATCAATATAAAGCTTCTTTTCATTGATCATCTTGATTGCCTTGTCATAGATCCTGTTTACAAATTTCTTACTTAATTTCCCCCCCTCCCACAATATTCAATGCATCCTTACTGGTTAAGATTTTCTCAAAATTAGTTACAGTTAAGTATTTAAGTCTTTTTTCTCATACAAGCCATCACATTTTTACATTTCTCTTATCTTAAAGAAAAATAAGGAAAAAAAGACAAAACAGAGAAAACATTTGTTTTACATAAACCATCCCAATATTTTTATATTTCTCATGTCAAAAAACCAAAGACAAAAGAAAAAAGAAAGAAGGCATACTATGTTACTTGAGGGGTTCATCCCTCTTAAACTAATCTTCATTTATATTCGTAGTCTTTCTATTTATTTAAACATATTCAAACATATGTTTAATTTTTAAATAGTCCCTCTAGTAATTCCTTGTTTTTAACAACCAGATGTTATTTAAATTAAATATTTAATTTGGTAGAATTGGGAGAAGAGATGTTAGTTGGTTCTACTGCCCTTCTTGAGACAGATACTAGATTTACTTGACAAGAGGACACAAGGAATTTCATAGATCAACCTTTGATCACTAGGTGTCACTGCATCCTTATCATATACATTTGAATACTCTACTTAGTTCAAGATTTTTTAAAAATAGGTGCCTATAAATAAATATTCCAGATTTGTGCCTTTTGGAGCCAGGAAGAATAATGAAACCTGAATTTTAACTGAATTTTTCTACAAGTATAAATGAATATTGGTACCGGCCAAACTGGAAAGGCATATTCCTACTCATAATGGTATCTTATGACTATCACTTGTTGGTTATAACTTTTGATTTATGATTGTATCTTATGACTTATGATTTATCACTTTGTTGTTTGTATGTATACTGAGAGCTTGTGGACCAGAGACAAATTCCTTGTGTGTCTAATCACATTTGGCCAATAAAGTCTAAAGAGTTTATACTCACGAAATGAGGTTTGTACAAGGTTCCTGAGCTGTGGTTGCAGCAGCAAGGTTTATAGCTGCCTTTTATTTCTGCTTGTTACCAAATGGAAAAAGCTTTTAGTGCTTTATAAAAAATATTAAAAACTGAATATTTAATTAAATATTTGGCATCTCCAGCATTTTCCCATCTTTTCAGATGTTTTGAACTATAATACCGTCCTCAGCCTGCAAACACTATATTTCAAAGGGATTATGATCCATAACAAAGAAAATTTAGTTAGCTCCATATAGATCAAATTATACCTTTTTTTAGAAGAAAAACTGGGAACAAACATCAAGTGCATAAAATGGGATCCTAAATGTTTTGCCATCCCTGTAATGGATTATAGCATGCAGAAGTCTCATCTAGGAATTTGGAGAATTGTCATGTAATGTATCTAAATATTAGGATAGTTTGCAGACGGTATCTCTTTACGTATCATCTGCAAGATCCCAAAATAAAATAATTCCATGTTAAAAATTAAAACAAATTTTTATTTAAATTTAAAACATAGAATTAATTACCAAGATTCTCCCAAGAGACTGGATATTTAAAAAATAGTGTCCACTTTAGGGAATTATCTGTCAAACCTTGCCAGTTTCCTACAGGATCCCTGGTCTTGAACTGGGAATCACAGCTGTATATGAAATTCTTTGATATTTAGGAAGGTAAGATGCCAGAAAACAGATACATTAATGCAACCTTCTCCACATGGAATGGAACCTCTGAATATTGCATAAACAGATATGAGATGATGGATTGCAGAAAGGACAGAGTGACATTGTTGAGCCTGTAAAGCCATACAAGGTATCTGAGGACAGTCTTGCAATCTGTAGCCTTATTTTTGGAGAGTGTCTCCCTAACTCACCTTGGTCTTAACTCCAAGGACGCTAGCCTTTCATCAGATCGTCAAGAAGATAATGCTCTGGAAAGACAGAGAGTTATCAAATTTTCCTAATGGCAGAAGTTATGAGTCACATTTGGAGCTATCAGGTAGCAAGAGAATGCAAATCATCAAAAGCCTTAAAGAGTCATAAGTGACAGCTGCTCTTACTTTTATGACTGAATGAGATGGATAAACTAAACAAATGTGGGAGAGGGGAAAAGTCTTATAATAATTCTGGCTCGGAGCTACGTTACCTTGCATTTATGATAGCTGAATAAGCAGGCAAGACAAATATATTTTATGACACAATTGTGCTGCTTTGCCACAATTGTCTGGGTTTTTAAGTAAGTTAAAATGGCGTACAGCAGGGGTGTCAAACTCAATTTCACTGAGGGCCGCATCAGCACTGCGGTTGCCCTCAAGGAGCTGGGTGGGTGTGGCCAGGGTGGGCGTGGCTAGAGTGCGTATGGCCTACTGGGTGGGCGTGGCCAGCTCTACATCTTTGGCATCAAGGGTGCCTAGGGGGGCCTGGGCAGGAGTGGGACAGATCTGAGGGTCTCTGGCAAAAGGAGGGTCTCTGGGCCAGGGCCAAGGCAGTGGGGGCCGTTCCCTCACTGTTTCCAGGATGGCTTCGCGGGCCACATGGAACCACTTCGCGGGCCGGATCCGGCCCCCGGGCCTTGTGTTTGACATGTCTGGCGTACAGGGAGTACTCAACTTAGAACCATTCAGATAGTGACAGTTTGCAGGTTACAATGGCACTGAAAAGGGGGCCTAAAACGGATCCTTGCACTTACAACCATTGCAGCGTCCGCAGAGTTACATGATCAGAATTTGGGTGTTAGGCAACCACCATGTATTTAGAATAATTGCAGCATTCTGAGGTCACATGATCCCCATTTGCAACCTTCCCAGGCAGCTTCTGTTAAGCAAAGTCAATTTAATGATTCATTTAATGATCACGTGATTCACTTAACAAAAGTAGTGATGACAAAAAAGATTGTAAAATTGGGCACAGCTCACTTAGCGGCTTTGCTTAGCCATGGAAATTCTGGCTCCAGTTGTGGTCCTAAGTCGGGGAAGATCTGTATTTAATAAAGTTTTTAGTCTACTTTCAGGTAGACATTCTTCAGCTAAGAAACTGTGTTCTTTAGATTAGTTAGCACTGAAAGATTACACTTCCAAGGGTGTGTTTTGTTTAGTGCATTTACTGCGTCTGACTGAAAAAAATATGTACCCTTCCATTTATCAAAATCACTTGTTTTGTAAATTTGCCTTATTCTTAATTTTCATTCAAAATGTAATATGTTCACATATAAAAACAATAACTCTGCACCTCCCAGCTGTGATTTTTTTAAAGTTTGAAAATTCTTTTAGATAACATTGGAAAGGAAACAATGTTTTTAAAAAGCAAATGGAAGATAGCAAGCCCCAAAATGATTTTAAAATGAATGAGATTCAATTTGCTACTTATCTTCATCTTGATCTTTTATAATGGATTTATACTGAGACAGACTAGATCAGGGGTAGGCAACCTCGGCTCTTTTATGACTCATGGACTTCAACTCCCAGAATTCCTGAGCCAGCTGTGCTGTTGTTATGCTGACTCAGGAATTCTGGGAGTTGAAGTCCATGAGTCATAAAAGAGCCGAGGTTGCCTACCCCTGGACTAGATCAACACAATTTTAGCTGTTCTTGCCATTTTTTTCAGAATTTCCATTTCTCTCATATGTGTGTGTGTGTGTGTGTGTGTGTATACACATATATGTGTGTGTGTGTGTGTGTGTTTTTATATATATATATATATATATATATATATATATATATATATATATATATATATAACGCAGTAGGTTAGGACGCTGAGCTTGTTGATCAGATGGTCAGCAGTTTGGCGGGTTGAATCCCGAGTGCCGCATAGTTATGCCGGCCACATGACCACAGAGACGTCCTTGGACAAGCGCTGACTCTTCGGCTTTGAAACGGAGATGAGCACCGGCCCCTAGAGTTGGAAATATATATATATCATATCAAATGGTTTCCTAGTAATGGATTACCTTTCAGCAAGCGTGCAATAATGATTGAGATTCTGGGAAGATCAACAAGTGGGTTTGTTCGCCTTGTCTGTATCCGTTTTCTCTGTACTTTAAGTCAGTATTTCTTAACCTGTATAACTTCAAGCTTTATCCTGGTTGGGGAATTCTGGGAGTTGAAGTCCACACTTCTTAAAGTTCCTGAGGTCAAGAAACACTGCTTTAAGCCAAGTTCAAATGCATTGGAGAATACTGTATACAGTTGTTTGGAAGTTTCATTGCAAGATCTTATGTGGTATCTCAATATGATACTAAGCATAAATGATGTACTGTTTGGGAAGATACGATGTAATAGGATTATAAAGTGTTTATTTTAATTAAAAAATAAACCCAGATTTATAGATCTTAATGTAATGAATATCAAAGAAACCAGTTGATGTGAGATTCAACACATTTGACCTTCTGAGGCAGAACTTGAAGAATTGGAAACAACCTCTGTATTTATAGGTTTTTTCCTTTCTCCTCTCCTCGTGTGTTGCCTTTCTGTATAAATTCATTACTTTGTCAAATAATAGTTTGTCTTTATTAATATAACAACTGGGCTTATTAGTGCTTCCAGAACCAAGGTTGTATATTGGTGCCAAATCTATATATTGTAACAGCTATAATAGTAAGCCATTTGAGTTATGAAAAAGGAAAAAAAAATAACTAATTTCATTCCAAGGTCTGAAAATATTGCTTTTCTATACAGTTGCAGCTTTATTCCGAAGCCAGCGTAGCTCTCTTGCAACTGATTGATCCCAAGGTTTTCCAAGAGCTGAACAAACAAGCAAAGAAGAATATGACTATTGAAGGAAAAGAACTGACACTTAATCCAGCTTATTTATTGTGGGATCTCAGTGCCATCAGCCAGGTAGGCAAAATTCTTTGGTAGGAAAAACATGACAACTACATTTTATAGTTATGAGGAAAAAAATAGAAATGGTGAATTGAAAAATGTGTATCTGTAGTCTCAATATTTTGGATCATTTTCAACCAGATGGCTAGTGAGAATGGGAGCTATAGTACAAATATATGTATGTTGAAGAAGTCACATGCTCTTCCAATAGTCTAAACAGGATGAAGATATTTCACCCAGCCGCTTTGAAGATAATGAAGAGCTGCGGTACTCAATGCGATCAATAGAGAGGCATGCCCCATGGGTACGACATATCTTCATAGTCACAAATGGGCAGATTCCTTCCTGGCTCAATTTGGACAACCCTCGGGTTACTATAGTAACACATCAGGTAAATGTTTTTGGAAACCTCTACTTACTTCTTGCACCTCTATTTACTTCTTGTTAAAAAAAAGATGTTTGTGACATTGATAAGTTAGGTGAAGGAGATAAGGGTAGCATTCACAGTTCATGAAAAAATACGTTAGCACAATCTTCTCTAACCTCGTATCTTCCAAAGGGGCGACTTCAAATCCTCACAAATCAGAAAACACCAAGTCGGAGAACCTTGATTTATTGCAACCTGAATGAGTGGCATGTATCTTAGTAAACCATTCTTCCTTTTTTTCTGTTTTTCTCATGTGGCGCTCAGCAACTTTTTTTTTTAATCCCATTTATATCCTGCCCTTCTCCGAAGACTCAGGGCGGCTTACAATCTAAAGCACAAATCAATGTGCTTAGCAATAGCCTTCATTCTATGTGTATGCCGGTTTATTAGGGCTTTCACACACCCCCAAGCGGCATTATTACAAAGTCAGCTTAATTGCCCCCAACAATCTGGGTCCTCATTTTACCTACCTCGGAAGGATGGAAGGCTGAGTCAACCTTGAGCCTGGTGGGACTCGAACCTGCACTAATTGCAGGCAGCTGGTGTTACTTAACGAGGCATTAGCCCACTGTTCCACCAAGGCTACCTTTTGTTTCTGTGTTGCTTACCACAGCTGGCAATGCTGGCTGACCTGAAATGGTGGTTGAAGTTCACTATGATTAGTTGAAAACAAAGCAGAACATATAACATAGAATCCATAGGAAAGGACCTCAGAGGTGTTCTAGTCCAACTTCCTGTTCAAGGCAGGAGACCTTGTATCATCCTGGTCAAATGGTTGTCCAGTCTATTCCCAAAAGCCTCTAGTGATGGAACACCCTCAACTCCGGGAGGCAAGCTGTTCCTTTAATTAATTGTTAATCTGTCAGGAAATTTCTCCTTCTCGACTTTTTGTGCTGCCCTCTGGTATTTTGCAGAATAAATCAATCTCCTCTGTGACAGCCTCCTCAAGTACCCCCCGTTGATAGGGCCCGCAACTTGGGTGTCCTCCTGGATTTACGGCTCAGTTTGGAAGACCATATAGGAGCTGTGACCAGGGGGGTTTTGCCCAGGTTCGCCTGGTGCGCCAGTTGCGGCCCTATTTGGACTGAGATGCCCTACGCACAGTCACTCATGCGCTCGTGACCTCCCGGTTAGACTACTGCAACGCTCTCTACATGGGGCTGCCCTTGAGGACCACTCGGAGGCTTCAGTTGGTGCAGAATGCAGCCGCGCGAGTTGTGATGGGAGTCTTCCGATACTCCCGTGTAACACCTCTTCTCCGTGAGCTGCATTGGCTTCCAGTTGCCCTCCGGGTGAGATTCAAGGTGCTGGTGATGACCTATAAAGCCCTACATGGCATGGGTCCGGATTATCTTAGGGAGCACCTGCCGCCAGCATCAACTTCCCATCGCCCTGTGCGCTCCCATAGAGAGGCCCTTCTTAGGGTGCCGCCAGTTAGGGAGTGCCGGCGGGTGATCCCCAGAGGGAGGGCATTTTCTGTGGGCACGCCTGCCCTTTGGAAGGATTTACCTGTGGAACTCCGGACCGCCCCCGATCTGCGTTCATTTCGCCGGGACCTGAAAACCTGGCTTTTCGATTTATCAGGCCTGGACTGAAGGGGTTTTAGCTTTTTAATATTGTTTTAATTGTTGGGCTTTAATTAATTTAATTCATTTTAATTTTATATTATCTTTTTATATTGTCTTTTATATGCTGCCCTGTAAACCGCCCTGAGTCCTTCGGGAATAGGGCGGTATAGAAAACGAATTAAATAAATAAATAAATAAATAAATAAATAAATAAATAAATAAATAAATAAATAAATAAATAAATAAATAAATAATACTGGAAGACAGTTATCATGTCCTAGTTTCAGTAATATGCAATAAGCTTGTTTTAAATTACCAGAAGATAAAAATTGTTGGTGAACTTATTGTAGGTGCGGAGGCATGAGCTAATGATTTGGTTCATACATAGCTCTAATCCTCCATATGGGTTTTTGCTTTTGGGTTTTTTTTTGTGAAAGGTGACTCTCCCCTTCAAATATTATGGTTTGGTATAAAACAATCTCAGTGTGATGTGTCTAGGATAATGGAAAGTCCCCCAAATCATAATTTCATATCCTGGGCTAAAAGTATCTTGAAAGAAATGAGACATCATCTTCCATTTTGACCTTCATTTGAGAACATAGTTGAAAATGCACTTGTTATAAGAATGATGATATTACCATACTCTTATTTGAAAAAAATCAACTATTCTTGTATGAGAAATGTTCAAGTACATTCATGTTTTCCTGCTGTTATCACATAGCATGTAGGAAAGCAATTAAAGAGCTTCTCCAAACATTTGGCAATATGTTTTGAAACGTGTTTTAATATTTTTTTTTACAAGTAAGGTGTTTTTATTTTTGTTTTACTGATCAAGGACATATTCCAGAATTTGAGTCATCTGCCTACCTTTAGTTCTCCTGCCATTGAAAGCCATGTTCACCGCATCAGAGGTCTATCCCAGAAGTTCATTTATTTAAATGATGATGTGATGTTTGGGAAGGATGTCTGGCCTGATGATTTCTATAGCCACTCCAAAGGTCAAAAGGTAATTTCATCTCAAAACAATTTGATGTATAGGATTTAATAGCTCGAAAAGCCTTCCTTCTAGCCCAGCTTGTCCCTAATAATTGTGGCTATTTTATTAGCTATAGGAAGGTGGGTTCCTACCCCTTTCCCCAATGCTTACATGTGACATGAGAGTGGTGATGGTGGTGGTGCCTTACTTTCAGGGAAAAGCAGAAGCTGTTGGAAACAATGTGATGGCTCAATGGCAGGCTAGGGAACGTGGATCTCTATGAAGATGAGTGCACGATTTGAACGAGGTTTCTTGACTGCTGAATGTGACCCAATTTGTAACATCTAAGCAGAGATATCCTGTTTCCTTTCCTTTCCTTGGTTGCTTGGGTTCTGTAGTGAATCTCTCCCCAGTACTCTTTTCCCCACTCTATTTATCTTTTCCCTGTATCTGATTTCTATTCTGTTGCATTCCTTTTTGCTGTTTTTTTTGGATGGAGTAAGGAAACTGTGTCTTTGCATTTTTGTGTACAAGAAAGGTTTGTGAATGAAAGAGAATGGTGGCTACATGCAGACAGAGGATCGATTATTTTTATGATTGATTTATTGATTATATGCCATCAAGTCAGCGTCATCTCTCAGCAAACATATAGATAAGAGTTCCTCCAGGATGATTCTAGCAGAGAGAGATACATACATACAAACATGCACACAAGAGTGTTATGTACGTATGTTTATTGGGGAGGGAAAAATACAGTCTTCATGTCCTAATGGCAATAGGGACTGGAATTTCTATTGCTAAATAATAAGGCCATAAAATATAATTTAAACGACTGCATTGCTCAGGGGCAGCAATTCTGCTAGTCCCAGTTTCCACTCTCGGTCGTAACTCCAGGACTGTGCAAGTCATTAAGCAGGAAGAGGTGGGAGTCTCAGGCAAGCAGTGCACAGGGTGCAATGGGTGCTGCGGGTGCGGTGGGGGGAGTGCTATGGATTGGTGCTATAAAGTGCGGAGAGTGCAAGAGTGTCATGGGGAGGTGCCACAGGCAGGTGCTAGGGAGTTATAGGCAGGTGCAGTGGTGGCACAGTGGTTAGAATGCAGTATTGCAGGCTAATTCTGCTGACTACCAGCAATTCGATCCTGACTGGCGCAAGGTTGACTCAGCCTTCCTTCCTTCCAAGGTTGGTAAAATGAGGAGCCAGATTGTTGGGGGCCACATGCTGACTCTGTAAAGAGGGCTGTAAAGCATTGGATTTTGAGTTTTGTTCTTTTTTTTGTTTGCTGTCACATGAAGGAACAACAAGAACATGTTTGTCCACATATAAATCAAGGTTAGCATTATATTCTTGGCAGATGCATATCAGTCTCTGCTCTACAGAGGTGAGTTTAAACCACTTTTTGAAAAGCTGTGAATATGAAAACATCCTGTCTTTCTGACCATTACCAGGTTTATTTGACTTGGCCGGTGCCCAACTGTGCTGAAGGATGTCCGGGTTCATGGATTAAAGATGGTTATTGTGATAAAGCCTGTAACAACTCTGCTTGTGACTGGGATGGAGGCGATTGTATTGGTAAGGAGAAACACGTCTTAATGCCTGGCCTTTTATATTTCAGGAACCAATTATTAGATGGATGACATGTTTATGTTTTAGGAAGCCACAGACGTACATTCATCAGGCTGTCTTGAGCCATTCAAAGGCCTGTTTACAATGACAGGACATTTTAGTTCAACTTTCAGCGGTAAGCATGATCATGCAACTGCATCTATACAGGAAACGTATCACTTCCCCTGCAACATTTTTCTGATATGGAAATATTTGTACAGAGAAAATAAGAGACCTGGGTGTGTAGTGTTAATTTTACTACATGCACCAAGCAGTTGCTACTCAGCTTTTCCTATAACAGAATAATAGAGTTGGAAGGGACCTTGGAGGTCTTCTAGTCCAACCCCCTGCTAAGGCAGGAAACCCTATACCATTTCAGACAAATGGCTGTCCAGTCTCTTCTTAAAAACTTCCAGTGTTGGAGCATTCACCGCTTCTGGAGGCAGGTTGTTCCACTGGTTAATTGTTCTAACTGTCAAGAAGTTTCTCCTTAGTTCTAGGTTGCTTCTTTCTTTGGTTAGTTTCCATCCATTGCTTCTTGTCCTGCCTTCAGATGCTTTGGGGAATAATCTGACTCTCTCATCTTTGTGGCAACCCCAGAAATATTGGAACACTGCTATCAAGTCACCCCATTATTTAACTTTCCCACCATTTGGAGGAAAAAGGTTGTGCTTGTTTGATATGCAGTAGAGATAAAACCTAAAGTTACAGGTAGTCCTCGACAGTTCATTTAGCGACCGTTACAACAGCACTGAAAAAAGTGACATATGACCATTATCACACTTATGACCATTGCAGCATCCCATGGGCATGTGATCAAAATTCAGACACTTGACAATTAACTCCTATTTATGACAGCTGTTGTGTCCCAGCATCATGTGATCAAATTTTGTGACCTTCTGACAAGCAAAGTCAACGGGGAAGCCAGATTCACTTAACAGCCATGTTACTGACTTAACACATGCAGCGATTCACTTAACAACTGTGGCAAGAAAAGTTGTAAAATGGGGCAAAACTCAATCGACAAATGTCTCACTTAGCAACAGACATTTTGGGCTCAACTACAGTTGTAAGTTGAGGACTACCTATATTTTCATATCCCAGTGTTAATATCTAAAGTAGTGGTTTACCACAATTTGTTGGCAGTTCCTTCATGGGGGTGAGACATTCAGTATGATAGCATTTCATCAGTGAAAAGGCCAAAATATCCGAAGTGGCTGCGATGAATTAGCGGAATAGACAAGTGTCTCTTGAGTTCGAATTATTTCTGTCTTCCTCTTGCCCCATGCTAGATGTATTAAATAGTAGAACAATCCTGTTTGTGTTACTCTTGATCTTTATTTCTAAAAGAAACTACCCAGGCAGAAAAATGGTTTTGGGGTTTTGTTTTTGGTATATTTGATATTTGGAATATTGAAAACTTTAGGAAAGTTTTCTGTGCACAAGTAATCCTACACTAACAACCAGTTGCGTAATGACCTTTCAAACCTATGACGGACCTCAACAGAGCTACTCACAATCTGCTTTTGAGTTGCAAGGCCACACACCCCTCCTCCCCACTACATTGTGATTGCATTTTGAGCATTTGGCAACCAGTTCACCTTTATGGCTGTTTGCTGCATCCTGCGGTCTCATAATTGTGACTTTTTTGCTGGTTTCTGGCATTTACTTCTGATATCTGGCAAAAAAAAACCTATTGGGGGGAAAAAGGATTCAAATAATGACCACTGGTTACTGAACACTTGGGGCATTAGCTTAATGATGGTTGTAAAAAGAGTCATGACTTTGATTCCAGTCACATGATGTCTCCACTTACAACCAGAATGAGTTACAACCGTAATTTTGGGCTCAATTGTGGCCGTAAATCAAGGACTGCCTGTAAAACCTTTTACTCTTAAAAAAATAAAAGCATTTAAATTAATAATTTAAGAATTAAGCTACAATTAGATTTCCTTAACCATCTCTTTTTTTCCTTTGTTTAAAGATTTTTCACAGTGACAATATGTGGCACTGCCATCTTTTTTTTCCTTTTTTAGGTAACAGTGTGGGTAGCCGTTATGGTGCTGGTGGCGGAGCTGTGGGAGGTTTGGGAAATGTCCCATCCTGGCAGTTTGGAGCAGGAATAAGTGGAGTTTCCTATTGTAATCAAGGCTGTGCAAATTCATGGCTGGCTGACAAATTCTGTGATCAGGCATGCAACGTTCCCTCCTGCGGATTTGATGCTGGTGACTGTGGACAAGGTATGTCAATACATATTTAGCAACAATGCCTTGTGTGCGAAGGAAGGCAGCGAAGTGAACCAAATGCTTATAAGACACATTTAGGTTTGGGGAAATTTTATTCTTTTTTTTAAGCTTATCTTCATTTTGTTTTGGTTTGGATATATTGAAGTGGAGTAAAATAGGCCTGTAGCGTAATAGGATAAGCAAACTGAATGGTAGAATAGGGACCTAACCTTTCTGTTATCCTTCAATTGTATACAAAATAATATATCCTTTCCTTACTTTCTTTCACTATTTTTTTTAGTATGTTAGTGCTTTAACACGAATTCTTTGGGGAACGTGGTTATATTTCTTATTGTGTTGAAATTTTACAGTCTACCTGAAGCACTAGAACAGGCTAGGGCAGTGGTTCTAAAGCTTTTCTTCACCGTGGACTCCCTTTAAAACCTTTTGTAGCCATGGAACTCCAAGATTTAACTCGTAAAATTTCTTCAAGCCTTTGCAGACCTCCTTTGACGACATCACATCTCCTCAGGTGTCTGTGGACCACAGGTTGAGAACCACAGCTAGGGTATTCATAACTCATTTCCTGTATATGTCATGTGAAAATATAATTGTCCACTTTGATTAGACTTCAAAACCTGGAAAACACTGTTTGTCTTAGAAAGATAAGATAATGGGAAATTAGCAGATCATACCAAGTTAGCATGGTGTATTATTGGACTAGAGTTATGGATACCCATTTCCAGTTCACTAAGTGTCCAGCATCCAGTCATATATTTTCTTTGCCTAACCCAGTGATGGCAAACCTTTTAGAGACTGAGTGCCCAAACTGCAACCGAAAACCCACTTATGTATTGTCGGGTGCTGGGTGGGCATGGCCTATTGGGTGGGCATGGCTGTGGTGGTAATGGCAGACTGAGTGGGACTAAAAAGTTCAATCAATCAATTCCAACTTTGCAAGTTCTTTTTTTTCCCCGCGAGTTGAAATTGAACCCTTTTTTCCCCACACCACGGTAAAGGCCTAAAGTGAAAAGGTTTTATAAAACTGAGCTAAAGGCCTAGGGTTGGGACGGCGGTGCACATGTCCACAGAGAGGGCTTTGCATGCCACCTGTGGCACGCGTGCCATAGGTTCACCACCATGGGCCTAACCTATTCCAAGGAATTGTTAAGAAGATAACAGAGGACCTGGGAGAAAGGATGAAAACAACAGCACCATGTAAATAACAATACTCTCTTCTTCCAGATCACTTTGGTGAGCTGTACAAGGTAACTCTTCAGAAGAATCAGACTCATTATATCATTCCGAAAGGTGAATGTCTACCTTATTTCAGCTTTGCTGAAATAGCCAAGAAAGGACTGGAAGGGGCTTATAGTGACAACCCAATAATACGTCATGCTTCTATTGCTAACAAATGGAAGACAATCCACCTGCTACTGCTTAGTGGAATGAATGCAACCGTGATTCATTTTAATCTTACGTTTCAAAGTAAAGATGAAGAAGAATTCAAGATGCAAATAACCTTAGAAGTGGATACTAGGGAGGAATCCAAATTGAATACAACTGCCACCCAGCAGCCTGCGAGTGATTTAAAAGCTACAACTTCAATGCCAGAAGCTGAAATGATATTTGAGAATATTCCTGAAGAAAGACGTTTCCCAAGAGTTAAAAAACGTCTCAACGGTATATCCAATAATTTAGATGAAGAAATGATAATTCAGGCAGTCAATATGTCTGCACTTCCTGAAGATGTAAAGATAGCTCTGCAGAATTTGGAATTGCAGCTGATAGTTGGCGATATCACTCAGAAGGGTTATAATCTATCCAAGGCTGCTCTCCTAAGACCACTCCAGATGATGCCTTCAGAAACAAAGGCGGGTCTAGATGATCTTGAGGAAACAAGGAAAAGGGACAAAGGGATGAAAATCGTTGGAAAGACCATGCTTTGGCAGAGACCTTTCCAAAATGACAGTGAAGGCAAAATAGTAGCTACAGAAAATATGCAGAATATGTCTCTACCAGGATTTGTACCAACAAGTAGCATTTTGGTGGAAATGAGGGTGACCAACAATTTTTCTCTAAGCTCCCGCTCTACAGTAAAACCAAAATCCACACCTGTTGTCAGGAATATGGATAAGAAGCACAGATCTCAGGAGAAAGCCTTGAATACTCTAATGCAGAAAGAAATCCAGGAAAGTAAAATTGAACAAAGAAAGAAGAAAGAAATAGATGTAAATCCAGCATTTTCTGAGGAAGATATCGCAGAAGGTCCAAGAAGAAAATTACAGTATTACACTGGAAATTATCAAGGCTTTTTGCCATGGGAAAAGCATAAGTATTTCCAAGATCTTCTTGATGTAAGTATGCAAAGGAATAAAGTATTTTGGCAATGACTTTTTACTTATTTCCAGCTCTTACTGAATTCTATATATGCTTTTAAAACAACAACAAAAAACAATTGTGTTCAAGAAACATATTACAGAGCAACTCCTAAATTTAGTAAACAAATATATTCAGATGGTGTTAATAATATAACTGTGCGTATATGCTCAGAATTAACCTCAATTGAGTTTATTAGAAATTATTTCCCAACTGAATGTAAAATTGCAGCTATAGACTCATCTGATATAACCTTTCACAGACAAGTCAGGTCTCTGAATCTTATCCCTTCCTCAACATCACTTGTAGTCCTCAACTTACAATCATTCATTTAGTGACTTTTTAAAGTTACAGTGACACTGAAAAATGTGACTTATGATTGATTCTCACACTTACGTCCGTTACAACATTCCCATGATCACATGATCAAACTTCGGGCACTTGGGATGTTTTTTTGACAGCTGCACTGTCCCCAGGATCAAGCAGTCAATGGGGAAAGCCAGTTTTGATTAATGACTAAATCATTCACTTAATAATTATGGCAAAAAAGTTCGTAAACTGAGGTGCAACTCCCTTTACAACTGCCATGCTAAGCAATGGAAAATTTGGGTTCAATTGTGGTTGTATGTCAAGGACTACATGTAACATGGAGTGATAATGACTTATCTGGAAGTTTTATGATGACAATTCCATCATAGTTTGACTCTGAACAGACAAAAGCACTATATTAATGAAAGTTTCCTTAATATTTCTCACAGTTGTAAATAACAAGTTATTCATTCATTAGGATAGCTTATAATTTTCTGTATTAATCATTATCTTTAATATAAATAACAGAATGTTAAAAGGGATAGTGGAAGCTATACAATCATCTCTAATACAAGCAAACATTCCTTAATGTTCAACTGTACTTAAAATATTCCCAGTTAACAAATGTCCATAACCTTCTGAGACAACCTATGCCAGGGGTGTCAAACTCAATTTCATTGAGGGCCGCATCAGCATTACAGTTGCCCTCAAGGGGCCAGGTGGGTATGACCTGGGTGGGCGTGGCCTACTGGGAGGACGTGGCTAGAGTGCGTATGGCCTACTGGGAGGGCATGGCCAGCTCTACATCATTCGCATCAAGGGGGCCTGGGCAGGAGTGGGACAGATCTGAGGGTCTCTGGCAGGAGGAGGGTCTCTGGGCCAGGGCCAAGACAGTGGGGGCCGTTCCCTCACTGTTTCCAGGATGGCTACGTGGGCCACATGAAACCACTTCGCGGGCCGGATCTGGCCCCCAGGCCTTGTGTTTGACATGTCTGACCTATGCCATTGCCCAGACCGAATTTTTGATTAAGTCAACTGGAACAGTAGCCAACATTTGAGTTAAAAGAATTCTGTTTTAGGCAAGAAAGTTAAATGTTCAAAAAGTGATCAAAAGGAAGACACATGTGATTGTTTACTGTATCATGTCAATCTTAAATAGGAAGTTGGGACATACTGCAGACACTCAAATTTGGTCCTGTTAGGTTTTGAGTTGATGTTATAAAATTCCAAAGTTAACTAGGGGTAAGAAAGTAGCCAATAAAGATCAGCTCAGTTTTCAAAATATAACATCTATGCTTTTTCCACCTTTTATAACAAGATCACTCTTTTTGGTAGGCGGGTATGCTCCAGGTCCCTTCAATTAAACAGTTGCCATCTATTGGGCCCTAGGAAGTGTGTCTTTGTTGCAGCAATTGTTCTCTGTAACACCCCCCCCCCCAGACATCCATATAACTCTTTCTGAAGACTGTCTATTCTTCCAAGCTATGGGGTGGTGGATATTAAGTCCCATTTGGTTGTTTTTTATTATATTGCATATTTGCCAGATCCATGTGATTGTTTATCCTCAGTCTTAGGGTTCTTTGTATTTTAACTGTAAGCTGCCTACGTTTGTCGGGACTTGGGCAGCCTCTAAATCTAAGTAATTAATTAAAAAACAAGTTATTTGCAAAAGTGGATTAAGCAAGTAATTTAGGCTTTTGCATTAGGTAAAAAAATATTGAAGCTGAATTGATTCTGTTGCTTATGTGAGTATGATATGTGTCCTTGTTTTTTAGGAAGAAGAATCATTAAAGAAAGAGCTGGCTTATTTCACAGAAAGCAAACTTGTTGGAAGGCAGTTGAAAGATACATTTGCTGATTCCCTCAGATATGTAAATAAGCTTCTAAATGGAAAATTTGGATTCACCTCTCGGAAGGTCCCTGCTCATATGCCTCATATGATTGATCGAAAGGTGATGCAGGAATTACAGGATCTGTAAGTCCAATGGGGGAGGCTAATTGTTCTGTTTATTTAAATATTTTACTTCCATTTTTCTACTTAAAAACCACTGTAACTAAATACTCATAGTTCTTTGTTGATGGAAATATTATTCATTGGAATCTTTGAAGATACAAGTTTAGCATGGTTTGGCTCAGCAATTTTCAGAATCTTAAAATAGCAATAGCACTTAGACATATATACTGCTTCACAGTGCTCTGTAGCCCCCTCTAAGTGGTTTACAGAATCAACATATTGCCCTCACAATCTGAGTCTTCATTTTACCAACCTTGGAAGGATGGAAAGCTGAATCAACCTTGAGCCAGTAAGAATCAAACTCTTGGCTGTGGGCAGTTAGCCTGCAACACTGCATTCTAACAACTGCGCCACCACAGTGACATAGGACTGATGTAGTTGTTTTTCTAAGCTGTTCAGGCAAACATCTTTGGATGTTCAGTATTTGGAGAGCATGATTGCTGTCAATATACTTGACTTCCCAGTCCCAGAAGCTATGCATTTGTGCAAGGCATTGTGTGTGTGAGTGAGTGAGTGAGAGAGAGAGAAGAGAGAGAGAGAGAGAGAGAGAGAGAGAGAGAGAGAGAGAGAGAGAGAGAGAGAGAGAGAGAGAGAGATGTAGGACTTTTTTTGTCATAGACCTTAGTTGCACAGATGTCCTGGCACTTGGTTAGGGATGACATTGCAGAAGAGTGACTTATAACAAGTCTCAACAAATATCTGACATTGTCTGAACAACCCTAATTTTTGCATTTAATTTGCAGGCCAAAATTGTATAAGAACTACTTTACAATAAAAAGATACCGCTGAGGACGACAATTGTATACTATCTTCCACTGGGAAAATTAGTTAGAACCCATGGTGGCGCAGTGGTTAGAATGCAGTGTTGCAGGCTGACTCTGCTCACTGCCAGCAGTTTGATCTTGATGGGCTCAAGGTTGACTCAGCTTTCCATCCTTCTGAGGTTGGTAACATGAGGATCCAGATAGTTGGGGGAAATACGCTGATTCTGTAAACCACTTAGAGTGGGCTGTAAAGCATTATGAAGCAGTATATGTCCAAGTGCTTTTCTTACTAGAAACAGTTGCTGAAACTTTGTAAATGTGAGTAATTCATCCCTTTTTTTTCTGGACAGCTTTCCTGAGGAATTTGACAAGACCTCCTTTCATAAAGTACGCCATTCTGAAGATATGCAGTTTGCTTTTTCATATTTCTATTATCTCATGAGTGCAGTTCAGCAACTAAATATTTCCCAAGTTTTTGATGAAGTTGATACAGATCACTCTGGAATATTATCTGATCGGGAGATTCGTACATTGGCCACAAGAATTCATGAGCTCCCTTTAAGTTTGCAGGTAATTTAAATAAAACCTTGTAGCTTCTTCCATATAATTGCAGAAAGTATGATTTAATCCAGGAACATGCAATAGAGTTGGCCAAAGTAGTTTTTCTGAGTGAACTTCATGGGATTTTAAAAATATTTCACAGTAAATCAGTAAATCTTGTTCAAGATGTCAATAGTGTCAGTTGTGGTGAAAGAGAAGAGTCTTGGAGATGAAAAGATATCTTCTATAAATTATACTTTTAAACATATGACAAATGATACAACAATATGCATTTAAAATATTGTCTCTATTTGTCAGCATATTAACTTTCCCCAGGCTGGTATTTTCTATAGTTGGGAGAGCAAGTGTAAAAGCTGTTCTTCCACTTCTAATTAACCACAGCTTGCATGTTCTGAACAAGATAAACAATGGTTGATATTAATTATGGAAAGTTTTAAGCAAGCTACATTCAAACTTTGGTTAAGAAAACATACAAATTAACTATTGCTAAAATTAAGTGGTAAGTTATGTTTAATCAAGAGAGTTGCTTTCGAACTCCACTTTGCAGCTAGTATGTGAAGGCCACTATAGTAGGTAATGTTGATCTAGGACACGGAAACCCTAGATTTAGAATCTCATTCAATCATGGAACTTTGGGAGTATCTTATTGTAAACTATTTCAAAGGGAATGGAATGGAGTGGAATGGAGTGGAATGGAATGGAATGGAATGGAATGGAATGGAATGGAATAGAATAGAATAGAATAGAATAGAATAGAATAGAATAGAATAGAATAGAATAGAATAGAATAGAATAGAATAGAATAGAATAGAATAGAATAGAATAGAATAGCAGCTGGAAGGGACCTTGGAGGTCTTCTAGTCCAACTCCCTGCCCAGGCAGGAAACCCTATACTATTTCAGACAAATGGTTGTCCAGTTTCTTCTTAAAAACTTCCAATGTTGGAGCATTCACAACTTCTGGAGGCAGGTTGTTCCACTTATTAATTATTCTGTCAGGAAATTTCTCCTTAGTTGTTGAGAGAAGGAATTTGGGGGGGGAGCATAAGGTTAAAAGATAAATCATGCTAATTTGAGTTAGATGCAGTTTTCATAAACAAAATTCTGTAACGTGAACTGAGGCGAAGACAATATAGGTAGTCCTCAAGTTATGATCACAGTTGAGCCCAAAATGTATGTTGTTAACTGAACTATTTGTTAAGTGAGTTTGCCCCATTTTACGACTTTTCTTGCCACAGTTGTTAAGTAAATAATTGCATTTGTTAGGTTAGTAACATGGTCGTTAAGTGAATCTGGATTCTCCATTGACTTTGCTTGTCAGAAGGTCGCAAAAGCTGATCACATGACCTCAGGACATTGCAACCATCATAAATAGGAACCAGTTGCCAATCAGCTGAATTTTGATCATGTGACCATGAAAAACTCATAAATCATTTTTTTCAGTGCTGTTGTAACTTTGGTCACTAAATGAACTGTTGTAAGTCGAGGACTACCTGTAGAGAATTCTCTTTTGTCAACTTATACATAGGTTCATATGATATTTGTAAAGTGTTTGTCTTTTGGTAGCTATTTAAAATGAAGTGTCCTATTTTGCATCCTAGTTCTCAGAATGTCATCATATGTTTGGAATATATCATTTCAGAATAATGAATGCTATTCAGTATACCAAAATTTCTTCTTATAGAAATAGAACCTGTCAGGAAGAAAGATTGTCACTTAAACTTTTCCTGATTATCCCATTTTGAGAAATATTATTGAATTTTAGGGGAATGATTTATTTGCATCTAAAGCAGAGACTTAAGTACAGGTTGGGCAGTTTTCATCAAGATGGTAAAGAAATTAATGTGCTGAGATAATCACATTTGTTATTTATTATATATTTAAGATTATGAAGATTGCAGTAGGAAAAATGCATAACCCTTTCCCCTTTTTACCTCCTTACTAGGATTTGACAGGACTGGAGCAAATGTTAATAAATTGTTCTAAATCCCTTCCATTAAATATAACTCAAATTAACATCATACCACCAACACAAGAAGCATACTATGATCCCAATCTGGTAAGCAACTGCTATAATGTGAGTTTATTTTAGCATTAATTTGAACAGATAGTGATGTCAGACAAAATCAATTAGCAACAAATATATAATTTGTAGGTCAGATTGTTAAATTGCTTTTATATATTACTATAATATATACTTCTTCTGCCAGCCTAGCAGTTCGAAAGCATGTAAAAATGCAAGTAGAAAAATAGGGACCACTACGTTGGGAAGGTAACAGCGTTCTGTGCGACTTTGGCGTCTAGTCATGCCGGCCACATGACCACGGAGACGTCCTCGGACAAGCGCTGGCTCTTCGGCTTTGAAATGGAGATGAGCACCGGCCCCTAGAGTCGGAAACGACTAGCACGCGTGTGCAGGGGAACCTTTACCTTTACCTTTAATATATACTTGTCAGGTGCAAACAACTGGGTCCATATGTGAAGGTTCAAAATTACTGATTTATTGCTCAAGCCCCTTGCACAGGAATCTTCTTAGATTAATAGTTTGCACCTGGGTAAAATTTGATAAGGGTCAATGGTGATAAGGGAGATATTGGACTTAATCTTCTTGTAACCACGTAGAGCAGACATGTCCAACTCATGACGTCACGTGACATTGCACAACATATTGGGACTATTTTGCCATTGCCAGCAATGGGGTGGGTGCGGCTTCTGCATGATGCGTTCAGCCCGTGGGCCGGCAGTTTGACACCCCTGATGTAGAGTCTCTAAACTGTTGGCCCACTTGACTCCCCCCCCCCTGGCTCTAAAAGATTCTCTCCTTGTACTATATACTATTGATGCTGTAGAATGTTCTCTTCACATTTTTATTTGAATTGTTTCAGTTGGGTTTTCAGGCACAAGATGTAAGTCTATTTTAAAAAATCCTTTTAGAATTGAAGTTGTGTTTCTAGAATTATTTATGGTCTTGCCACCAAATGTTTCTTAAACATTTGGAACCCCTGCTCAGATCTTAGTGGGTGTGTTTTTCTGATTGTCAAAGATTGACAAATATTTTTCTTCCCTGTTGGAGAATATATTGCATACTGTAACGTACGTGTGAAATATGGAAATGAATGCAATTATTTTTAAAGTTACTCTATTTTGTATAATATTAGAATTATGTCTGTGACATTTGTTGAACAATGGCTATAAATCTTGACTCTGAGGAAATAAAAGAATATCAGTGAGTTTTTCTAACTGAAAAAAATACAGAGGTAGTGATCCATATTTTTTCATAATTGTTTATTTTTCAGCCTCCGGTGACTAAAGGTCTTCTAATGAACTGTAAACTTGTGACTGATAGAATTCGCAAAGCATATAAGGACAAAAACAAATATAGGTATTGATTTGTTATTGTACTAAACTGCAACAATAATAACAAATAACGAGAGAGAGAGAGAGAGAGAGAGAGATCAAATTCAAAAATGGGCTGGATCAACCTGAAGACTTAAGAGAAACAAATTCCCCCCAAAATCTACTAACTCATCCTGGTGGGAGGGGCAGTTGGGCAGTGGCTCAAATGCTCCTAATTCCTTCATTCTAAGACCCCTTGAACATATGACCCAGAGAGAAGCATATGTAGCTCACCCTGTGCTTCCCATTTTTCAAATACACACAAATACAACACCAGAGTTCAGAAACGCAGATGCAAGCACAATACGTTCCTTTGTTACACAGAAGAAAATACAGATGCCTTCTCTCATCTCAGGCGCTACACCAGGTCATTATGAAGAATGCAGAACTCCATGCCTATATCTGCATTATGTGAATTAATCAACCTTTAAAATAATGTCTAATTTATAAGTAGGAAAGAATGGAAGAAAATAGAAACCATCACAATTGGAGATAGCTATTAAAATATCATTGACTAAGGATAAATCAAGCAGTCCTGGATCAAATAAAAGCTATTTCCTTGAGATGATCAACAAGTCGAATGGGGAATGGAAGGAGATGAAATTTTGCTTGACAAGATTGAGGGAGGTGAAGGGGAAAAACAGAAAATAAAGGGTGGAACAGATGAAAGAAATATCACTATAATGCTGCTGAAAGAGTTATGAGTTATTCCTGGAGACGGAGTAAGATGGCAAGCATTTGTCCATAGAATTTCCATGAGTCAGATCCAACTCAGTGGTAATTGAATTGAACTATGAAGAAAAGGATAATGCCATTCCTTTAATTTCCTAGTTCATATTATTTTGTTGATGCTTACATTTTTTATATATCATCAAGGTTTGAAATTATGGGAGAAGAAGAAGTAGCATTCAAAATGATCCGTACTAATGTTTCTCACGTAGTTGGACAGCTTGATGACATACGAAAAAATCCCAGGTGTGCATCATTTTTTAATCTCATTTTTTTATCCTGTAGAAGAAATATTTTTGAATAGGCTTTTAATCGTTAATGGTTTAAGTTGCTTTTAATCGTTAATGGTTTAAGTTATAATTTTATTTATTTTAGATTACACTGAAATTTCAGTAGTTCTAAATTGTTCTCATTTAATGACCACTGAAGCATCTTTTAATGGACACAACTGATCTAAACTATCAATACCCCAGTTGCTTTTGATTTGTTTGATTTCTAAACAGGGAGTTTCCCAGAGCTTAAATGGGAAACTTAAATATTGTCTGTCACTTTGCTGTAAGGTTTCAGTAAGGTCTATGGGGAGCTGGAATCGGGGAAGATATTTAGTTTTTCATGTATAGTACTCCATTCATATAATACTAAGCAAAGAATGTACAGTTGTGTTAAGTATGTCAGCTGTGGCCATTCTTGAATGCCTCTGATCTGCAAGAATTATCCATGCCTTTGTTGCATCATGTCTAGACTATTGTAATGTATTCTATTGCATTGTCTTTGAAGTGTCCAAAGATTTCACTTGATATAAAACCTGGTTGCTAGGTTGTTAATAGTGAACCATACTGTGATCATTTAAAAGGTCAGGACAAATTGCCAATTATTTTCTGGACTTAGAAGATATTGGATGTAACCCTTAAAATTTTGAGCAGCAATGAAGTTGGTTATCTGAGGTCTTGAGTATCTCATTACAGACCCTTCTTGGTGTAAAGATCTGCAAAACAGGCAATTCTGACTGACGCTAAATCCAGGCTCTCTGGATCACTGCCATATTAGGGATAGCATCATTTTGGAACTAAGTGGGACCCTCAATCCCTTAATTGTGAACCTTTTAAAATTGCTAAAGAATTATTAGTTTCAATCTTTTAATATGGCTTTATTATACATCATTTCTGTGACATTACTAACAATGACAAACACCGATTGCAATGAAACCATGTTCTCATATTAGGAACATAAACACTGTTAGTGGTCTGTAAAATACATACTACAGACAAAGAGAATATAAATCTTTTAGAAATGTAAAGGGAAGGTAATACAGTCTTATATATCTGTGTAAGTACAGATGTTAGTGTTATACAGTATATAGTAAATGTTCTCAACCTTTTTATTCTTATTACTTTGAAATGTAAGATCATCACATTGCTTTTAACTGAAATAGGAGAATGTATCAATTGACATTAATAGCTACCGGTAATTAAAAAGTAAAGTAGATTTGGCTCCAGCAAGATTTTTTATTATGTGTTTTTCCCCCAGAAAATTTGTTTGCCTTAATGACAACATTGATCACAATCATAAGGATGCCCAGACTGTAAAGGCAGTTCTTAGGGATTTTTATGAATCCATGTTTCCCATCCCGTCACAATTTGAACTGCCAAGAGAATATCGAAACCGCTTTCTTCATACGCAAGAGCTTCAGGAATGGTGAGTCCTTCGGCACCCTTGAAATTAATACACAGGTATTGTGTTACCACTCGAACTAAAACTTTCTGAGTTGACCAAAGGAAATTCTCCTTTCTTTTATGGTGAATTGAATTTACTTAAAATTAAAATAGTTAATATTTCTATTTTTTTTAAAAAGACAGACAACAGAAGAACAATAATTCAAACATTTCATTGATAGTTCAGATTCTGTGTAATTTAAACGTGCTCTCTTATAGGGTCTCATTTTAATAATTTAATCTTTGCTTTCAGCCAACTGGGTAAATGTTTTAATTAATGCATGGGTAAAATACCAAAATTTGTGTCAAAGTTTTATTTTGTTCACTCTTTCAAATGTTGGTATCTTCCTCAGTCAAAGATTACAGGTAGTGCTTGACAAATTGAGCCCAGAAGTGGTCAGTTGTTGCGGCCATTAAATGGATCACCATGTGACCTGATTTGATTTTAAGACCATTGTTATGACATTCCTTAAGCGAGTCACTGCATTCATTAAGTGAATCACATGGTCGTTAACCAAACTATGAGGTCATTAATTTAGCATATTTAATGACATTTTCTGTTTGAAAATGGCAAAAAAGTTGCAAATTGTGGTCACGTGACCATAGAATGTTGAGCCCAATCATAAATGCATGTTGGTTGCCAAGCACCAGAAATGCAATCATGTAACTCTGGGTATAGGGGCAGTATAACTTTTTTTAAGTCCAACTTAAGTTCAGACTAATTAAGCAACAGGTCATTAAGTAAGGACTATCTGTAATGCACAAATGTAAAATTAAGGATCGGGGATTCTCTCCATCCACTTCCCAGAATATAGGCCTCTTATTTTTATTTTTTTAAAAAGGCTTCCCCAAAGCTTGTTGAAAAGCATCCTTTTGTATAGAGTAATCTTTTGGTTACATAAATTTTCTCTGGTATGTTGGATTTAATCATTCATTTAAAAAAACCTTGTTTTTATCATATTTACTTAGGAGAGCCTACAGAGATAAGCTGAAATTCTGGACACATTGTGTATTAGTAACATTGATTGTGTTCACAGTCACCTCATTTTTTGCTGAGCAGGTAAAGCTACATACATCGAATTTTTCCTGGGAGATCAATCACTGTATACTAGATGTTCAAGTATGGGAAAATACAGTAATATACTAAGGTCAAAATCTTACCTTGTTGTACCAGCCACCAGTTGTGTGGCTTCTACAGTATCAAGCAAATACTGCAATAAATTCATCAAAAGGAGTAGATGATGTAATGGGATATATAATGGGTGTGGAAACGAGAATTGCCCTAAGATGACCTCTTCATTTCTGCTTCTATGAAAGGAATTGCTGTTACAGTCATGGGAACAAAGATTCTTAGTTCCAAATGTTTAGGAAGGGCATTTTTTACAACTACACATTTGGATTGATAGTATGTTGCTTAAAGAGACAAATAAAATACAATTATGTTTTATGAACATATTTATGGGTATCTGGCTAAAAGGCTGGGCCCCAAAATTGAGATGCATATACATCCCCAATAATACCAATAGTGTGTTCAGAAAGAAAGACTGAGTAGATTAATCTTCTTCAGAAAAAATCATGGTTAGAATTATTATAATGATTTGATGGAATATATCACTTTCTAGATTAATGGGGAACCAGGTATGTAACCGTTTCAAAGGCATTATATACAGGGTTTTATGGTTCTCCTCAAGGGGTGTATTATGCTATAAAGATTGCCATACTTTCTAGAGAAGAACAGTCTTACCTATGAAATACAGATGTTGGAAATACAGATGTTGGATAGATGTTTCCAGAGTATAGAATATAGCGACATGAACATGTGCATCAATGTTTTTTTAAAAAAAATAACTTGTTCTTTTATTTTTCAGCTAATAGCTCTTAAACGAAAAATTTTCCCAAGGAGGAGGATTCAGAAAGAAGTTTGTTATGAACGAATGAAAGTGTAAAAGAATACTTATTTGTAAATCAGACTACCTCAACATGTGATAAGCATGTAAAGTCTTTAGTTTCAGAAGTGTATTGATAGTTATTTCTAGGGCATATGTAGAAGTGGCCCCATCCGTTATTGTTGTGTTTCTATGTGTGATCCATGCTACTGAATTTAGAGAGGGAAAATATGTTTGTGAGGCAGGAAGCATTGCGTTGCCAGATTTCAAATGTTTGTGACTCACAAGTGATCTTCTGAATGCTTTATCCTTTTCATAAAAAGGGTTACTGAAAAATAGCTGCATTTATTGCAGCATCCATTGCCAATGAAATATAATACTGGAAAGTTAAGTTTTTATTAGATGTGTTCTAAGCTTCTGTCGCAAGCCATTTAATGAAGTATTAACCATTTGTTTACTTCTTTAATTTGTTTATTCTGCTCTCTGAATCAGAAAATATACAAATTTGGGCTGTAATTCTGCACCCCACTAATACAAAGAGTGGGATATGGGCTAGCATACATTGAAATCGTTATCACAAGTATGTCATGGTATTCTTTCCTGCAGCCAGTTAGATCAATAGGATTTGCGTATGTAACTAATTTCAGGTTCCTTATCTGTAGATTACTGTAGAAGAGAAGGAAGAATGTGATATGAAGCCTAAAAGAGAATCAGTTTCCAGATGTTTTTATGAGTATGCGAGTAATCTTTAAATTGATAGAATTCTCTGGCAGCATTGTGGCACAACTGGAACTCCCAATCAGGTTTAGAGTCCCTACCATTTATCTGTGGGAATCTTGCACTTTGCTTTAAAACAAAGGGGCAAAATTGCTACTTTAGCTTCACTACTTCCAATTTACATGCTACTTACTTATTGTATTTATATGTGTTCTAGGTTATTTTCTGAAAGATTCAAAATGTCAGTTTTGTTGCTATGTTTTCTGTAATTAGGTACAAAAAAATTGGTACATAAATGCTATTCAAATCTGTGGTGCCAAAGTAATGCCTTCGTTAATCATAATGTAAATTGCTGCTCAATCCACTTAATTGAATGCCGAATTAACATTTAAATGTTACAATCAAGTAAAGAGGCCTAGATGTAACTATTATTTATACAAAGGAATATTTTAGCAGTGAAAATGAGTTGCTACATTTTGTCATACATTGTATTGTTTTGTAAGTGTATTAGCATGAAACCGACTTAATTTCTCATATCATGTTTTTAGAAAACTGAGATTTGTTCTATAATCTGCTTTATCAATAATTTTCCAAAATCAGGAACAGAGAAAAGGGTAATTTAAAAAAGATACTTTGAATGAATTGTTCTCAGTCATGAATAACTACTAGAATTAAGATTACATCAATCATTTTATAATGAAGATAAAAGATTTTCATTGTATATATACTGTAAGATATATGTTTTCTTTTAATAGATAATGTCACTGATTTAAAATGTTTTCTGGAAGATGTGTCAAAGAATGATCAAAGATTTAATTTTCTGAAAACTTTAAATATTTCCAAATAAAAGGCACCTTATTCTTTATCTAGAAAAACAAGATTAATTTTAAATACAATAAATTTCTTTCAGCTTCTGTAAAGTAGCTTCTTTTAACTTTTTTAAAAAAATAAAAGCATTTTACCATGACAAAAAATTGAATAAAGGACAGAAGAGATTGTTGTAATGCTAAAAAGGACGGAGGGATAATTGAGTTTGTTTGTAACTGCTGTAAAGGATAGAAGTAGCTTCTGTAACTATGGGGCTTTTTTCTTTTAACAGTATTCTGTTCTGCACTTTTACCTTTTTTCCCTTTTCTTTCTTTATCTACTGCTATATGTCTTTTAGCTATGTAAAAACGTTTAATAAAAATTAAGAATAAAAAGCACTACTAGATACATGAGTTATTTCAGTGATCAAATGATGAAGACTAACATTTGGAAATGGCAAAACTGAGCTGTTTGATCAGGGGAAAACAATTAGTACTTTTTTTTGGAAGACTGGAAACCTTCTGCAGACTTTTTGCTAAAAGAAAAAAGTGAAATGATTTATGGAATTAATGATTGAAAAAAATGAGGAATAAGGCTTTCTTAGCTGTATTGATATCCTCTTCTGCATCCTTGCATTCAATATTTTCCAAATTTGATAAACAAACTGTGAACTACTGCCGTTTATTTTGAGTCCAAGTTGAAATCAGAACTGACCAAGGGATACAATTGTCATAGAGACCTATCTCCGCTAAAAAAAAGTCACATTCAGTGTGTAATGGGAGCCAAAGTAAACACAACAGATTTGTGTTATAGCTGCTGGTTATATTTTTTGAAGATTAAGATTACTTGCAAGGGGAAATGCAAAAAGCACTGTTGAGGGCCATGAAAAATGAACAAAAATGCAGCCAGGAAAAATGCATTTTTACAATATTCATTTCACCAATAAGAATATATAGTTGTTTTGGTCTCCCCCCCCCAATGCTTTTAAGCTGTGATAGCCATCCAATGTACATGTGTACACTCATTAGGTTTGACTGGGAAGACCTTTTGACTTTCAGTACAAAACGACAGAAGTCTTCTCTTAGGGTTATCAAATCTAAATGAAAAAATCAACAACTGCTAGATGACAACATGAAATATTCATCTGGTTTGCTGCACCTCCATCTGGTAGCCTTATGATCTCTCATCAAAATGCAGAAAACTTAGGAGGGTTACCCATTTTATGTATACATGCGTGTACACACACAAACACACTGATTCGTTCAGTTTCCACAGCTGCCAACTCATCTGAACAGCTTAAAATTCTATACCTGTAGTTCTGTTCAATAGGGAAATACAAAAAAAAAGTGGTCTCAGCTTGCTTTCTAGTAATAAAATCCTTGCACTGGTAAAACTGCTCGTATCTCTTCTGCCTGATTTTTTTCTTTCAATTAGGCTATTGTTTCTCAAAGTATTTCAGAGCTTGGCCTGGAGTCCTTTCACCCAAACACTGATGCTGGATGACTGTCTAAATATGGGGAAGGCATGTGGGGAAAAGTATTAAGCCTCCAAGTAATATTTCTGAACTGAAACACACGGCCCGAGGTAGGGGGGGAGGGATCTCCAGAGCTGATTGCGGAGTGGAATTGAAAGGCGGCTTTGTGAATTAGATCAGACGTTTAGGTAAAAAAGCATCCAGGTTAGGTTCAAGCAACACCAGGTAGAGATGCAGTTGGTTCAAAAAGCTGCATTTGGGTTGTGTGCTTTTATAGCAATGTGTTTTATAAAGATGTATACACGACTGCCCACCTCACAATCTGGGGTATTATATGTGCCTGTGTGTTAATTTATTTCGATTTATATACGGTCCCCTATCTCACAATCTTCTAGCGGGTGTAGGTGCCCTTCCTTTCTTCCCACTCCTCAGCGGTCGTGAGGAAAGGAAAGAAACCATCTGGGAGCTCCAAATTCGCGCGGTCGACCGACCAGCCCGGAACGCCCCCTCCACAGTTACGTGGGCCTTTCTCACAGTCTTCTCTGACGCAAGCGCAGACCGAGCCTTTGAAGAAAGGGCGGGGAGGATTCAGGAGAGCAGAGCTGGGTGCGGGTGGCGTGTTTTCTCGTGAACTCTGCTCGCTCTCTCTCTCTCTGAGGGGAGGAGAGCGTGGGGCTTGGGGCGGGAAGAAAATAGCGGGAGGGATAACCGGGGTGCACGTGTGGCTGGGCCGAGAGGTCGGTAGCTGCTGGCCTGCTGTGCTGTCCGCACAGGGGGGGATGAGCTCAGGCAGAAAGCGGGGTCGCCAGTTCGGCTCTGAGGTGATTTGGGCGGGAAATAAGAGGCAGCGGCTCCTTTGAAGAGCGAGCAGAGGGAGCGCCTTGTGCGATTCTTTTTCCTCCAGGGGCGTATCGGGGAGACTTTTCCAGTAATGGCGAAGGGAAAGGCGGGCCGATTAAGGATGCTCAGAAAAGGCTTTCATCTCATTTATTAAACTTATTTATATGTAGACTTTCAGAGTGCCTGCATATTCCAATCCAAACTTGTTAGAGTATAGTGTTACAGTCTAATACAAATAAAATCCTATCCCAAAGACAACTTTGATACGAAAAAGACATTACTGTGCCTCTTTTAAGAAGCATTTTTCAGTCTGTGTTTCATGTACAATATATAGTTTTTATAATACATTCAAGTTGGCAACAACCAGTCCCAGAGTAATAAAGAAAATGCAGAACTATAATCTTGGTAATGCAGTGTCCTGGTATATAACTGCTACTTTAGCTGATGCTTAAAAGCATAAAGGGAAGTTTCTGGTGACGGGTTTTTTTTAAAGCCTCTTCACTGCAAACGGGGACTTTTCTAGCATACTGTACTTTCCAATTACAGTAAATACTGAAACATGAAGATACCAGATATTGAGAATTGCGACTGATTCACAACTTTAATAAGCCAACAATTTAAATTTGATAAACAAACCAAAAATCTATAAAGTTGGAATAATAATAAAATCGTATTTTTAGTCTGTTTTGCAGTTTACTTAAAACAAATTAGGTTGTTAATTTATGAGGTTGGTTTATTCAGCTGAACTTGCATGATGAAATAGTTGTTTTATGTATAGTGACTGAGTAAAAAAAATAGAAGAGTATTTTCTCATAACCTCACACTAATTTCATCTGTGAAAAATGTCTTTGTATAGTATAAGAAATTCTGCACATAAGTGACATAACATTACTGAATTCCAATTAGCTTTACAAAAAGATGGAAGATGCAACAGTACTCTATTCAGATTTAATTAAACAAATGTGATGTTTGAATGTTGTTGATGTGTATTTATGTAAATTTCACTGCATTTAGAAAATCATGGCACCATCAGGAAGAAAATCCACAGGGAAAACAACCAAATTAGCACAGGAAGATTCAGTTGTACATGTCTACAACTTTGAAGATGACCCCAAAAAACATTTGAGTGGTTCTGACGAGGACATTAGAGAAGGTGCAGTAGTCAATAAAAATCCCCACTATTACACCAGATATCCATTGTTTAGAACTAAAAGTTATCTGTCATATGAAATTTATCTACAGACAGGTTTTGAGAGGTGAAAAGTTGAGTAAACAAAGTAAACAATTATCAATAATTATGTAGAACTGAACCAAAACAACCTGATATTTTTAAAGAAATATATTCATATTGTGCTTATGACAGTAGAAATAGCAGAATTCTGTTCTTTTACTGACTGAGAGGCATCTGAACTGTTTTTACGTGCTAATTCAAAACACTTATGAGCTCTGAAGTTTATATACAGTACAGTTTTCCAAGTTGTAGCTGTCAGTGTGTTGCACTAAAAACAACAAAAATTCATGGCAATTTAAACAAAGTTTTATTATGACTTAAACTCTAGTCCACAGAAGATTATTATATATATATATATATATAGCAAAACTTTTGAACAGTCTTTACAAACTGATATGCTTTGTCATTTATTTCAGCTACGATTTTTGCACAATTTTTTATCATGAGTATGTCACTTCAGTATAGCGCTGAAAAAAGCATAGCTGATTCTAAAAGCATTAAAACATGTTTTAAAAATTAATTAGAAATTAAGTAATATTTTAATATTTAATGAATGTTAACCCTAAAATCTTATGTGTGACTTGATAGTACAACCTTTTTTCTACATATAAAATCTTTAAATGCAGTCTTCAGAATAATTAATAAACTATTACAGGAAGAAATTCTACTGGGATTTTTGCAGAGCCGCTGATAGGCTGAATAAATATTGCAGATATAAATGGAACAATACAATTATTGTTCACTCTTCCATAGTTTATTCTGAAATATATTTCATTTTGCTATTTTATTGGTTGTCCTCACAGAAAAAATGTACACAGAAGATAATGAAAGCTGTCTGGGTGGCTTTGGACCAGTCGCACACACTTGATCCAACTCACCTCACAGGGTTATTGTTGTGAGGAAAATAGGAGGAGGAAGACAATTTATTGTATGTGTTTGCCATTTTGAGTTATTTATAAAAATATTCCACATGGGATATAAATAAATAAGTAATGCACAATAATTTGATATATCAGGCTCAGCATAGAACTATAAGGGTTTAATTTATGAAAATGTGTAATGTTTTAAATTTGAGTATCGAAAGTATGATTGGATTAGTGAATGTAATTACCGTACCATGTCACAGTTTCATTGGCCTCATGCGTATGAGTGGACACAGGAACACTAAGGGCTGACCTGTTTTCTTTCATCTTTTACTGGTGATGCAACTAATTAAATTTATATTTTGCTTTTCTGTAAAGATGAAGCTTCAGTGATTGATAAACATGGGAAGAAAAGACCTTCAATAACTCCTCATGCAGGAGTTGAGGATGATGTTGGGTAAATTGCTTTCTCGCTCATTTTTTTTGATGCACAACTATTATATTAAATGTAATTACAGCAGCTAGAGTTATAGTAGTCTATCACAATCAGAAGTGCATATGTATAAATCTTTTCACAAGTTTGGCGACAACTTATGAGTGTAATTTTCTGTATATCAACTAAGATACGATATTGCATAGAAAGATTGTCAGGTCAGTGTAAGATGGCATTGCAAAAATGTGTGTGTGCATGTTTTAAATAAAGTTTGTCTTTATTTTACATAGAAACAATTAAGAATTTGTTAAATTACTGGATTGGATCAAAAAATACAAGTGTGAGAAATTTCAAGCATTGTATCTTTCTTTAAACTAAATTGAATTAGGAAATTGATTTACAACCATCACAGAGAGCAGAATTTATAAATCTACATGCTAATAGGACCACCATATTTGCAAAACTGGATGGCCATTAGATAACAAAAATTCAGAAAACACCTGCTCTTTGCAACCAACAAATTTTACTGAGTTTTTCAGACTAGATATGCTGACCTCCATATTAGATATTTTAGCAATTTATACCAAAGTATAGATAGTGCTTGGTTAACGACCACTTATTCAGTGACCATTCAAAGTTACAATGATGTTGAACAAGTTGTGATTATGACTGCCTCAAAGTTCTAGCCATCCCAGCACCCCTGCAATCACATGATTGTGATTTGGGTGCTTGACAACTGACTTGCCCTTATATTGCTTCCATTCTTTGGCAGTTATGTGATTGCAATTTGTGATCCTCCCTGTTTGCTTCACACAAAGAAAGTCAGGAAGCCAATAAGGAAGGTCACTTACATGCCATCCCCCATCCCACTGTCCTCTTGCCTTACTAGTCCACCTGCCCACCCTCGGACCCTTGCTGCACTTATGCTGTGCCGCCCTGGCCACTTGCACACCTTCCTCCACCTGGCAACAGCCACTTATCTATCTCCCAGCCTGCTTGCAAGCCAACAAGACTTGCAACTTTTTACCAGCTTCCCTTATGGTTGTTGAAAGCCAGCAGGTAATGGCAAGTAACTTCTTGCTTAATGACCCATGATCAAGGCCAGTGGGGATGGTGGCAATTGCCTTTTCTAAGTGGTCATGTGACATCATGTTTTATGACTATCACTTGATGATGGAAATTCCAGCCCCAATTGCCTTTGTAACACAAGGACTATCTGTAATCTTAATTTAAAATGTTAAAATTGCTCTATAATGCAGATACTATTTTCATAGTAAAAATAGGAAATACATCTATCTGAATTAAGTGGGAGTTGCTTTTAAAAAAGAAATTACAGTATTGCAACCTAAAATCCAAATTTGGTTTGACAAGGATCCATTTGTTTTTTGTAAAGTAAATGAACTAATAGTAAGCCAGATAAGAACTATTGGACTTATTAAATAAAGCTTTGACTCATCATCTCTAAAAAATTTGATTCAGTTTTCTTAATCTACCACAATTACTTTTATGAGAAGGAAAATAAAGATTAGCGTACCAGCAATAGCTATAAATAAAATACCATTGTTGAATATCCTCCCTTTGATGCTATAATTCTCATCCAGTTAGACATAAGGTGGCTGCAATAAAGTACGCACATGCTAAATACAGAAAGGCCAGTCACATACTTAACAATGGTTTGGTTATTATAATATATGTAGGCTACAAATATCCGTTTGCTTGGTCCAGAATTAACTGTTCATTGAACTCAGGAATTCAGTAACCACAGTTTAATGGTAATACTGTTAGTTAGTTATTTCTTCACAGGTATTGCATTCAGTTATTTCATTTAATAATATATCTCTATTTTTCTCTATTTACCATATTTTTAATATTGATAGGTGCCATTCACAGTATTGATTGTACCAACATAATGTTTTAGGAAAGTATAATATTTCAAATATTCAGTATATGGATACATATTGTATATGTATACATTATGTATACACATATGTATACATTAGCTTATGTATACATACATATACATAAGCTAATTACTTCGCTGCCCTTATTGCGTCCGCAGATAATCGCCCGGCCGCCCTGTTTAGGGTGACTCGCTCCCTTCTTAACCAGGTGGTGAGGGAGGATCCCTTGCAGGAGCGGGCCGAGGAGTTTAGTTATCATCTGACGGACAAAATCGCTCAGATCCGGGCCGGTTTGGACTCTGACTGGGCAGAGTCTGACGTGGAGGAATCGGACGGTCTTGAGCATGTTATCTGGACTGAGTTCGATCCTGGTTCCCCTGATGATGTGGACAGGATGATGAGGCTGAGCTCCACCACCTGTTTGTTGGACCCGTGCCCCTCCTGGCTGGTTTATGCGGCTCGGGAGGAGTCACGAGGCTGGTTCCAGGCAGTAATAACTGCTTCCTTGAAGGAGGGTGTCTTCCCCGCCTCCCTGAAGGAGGCAGTGGTGAGACCCCTCCTCAAGAAGCCTGCCCTGGACCCAGCTGTTTTAAATAACTATCGTCCAGTCTCCAACCTCCGCTTTCTGGCGAAGGTTGTTGAGAGTGTGGTGGCCCATCAGCTTCCTCTGTTCCTGGATGAAACTGATTATCTGGACCCATATCAATCGGGTTTCAGGCCTGGGCACAGCATGGAGACGGCATTGGTCGCGCTGGTGAATGATCTCTGGTGGGCTCGGGACAGGGGTTGTTCCTCTGTCCTAGTCCTATTAGACCTCTCAGCGGCTTTCGATACCATCGACCATGGTATCCTACTGCGGCATCTCAGGAGGTTGGGAGTGGGAGGCACTGTTTTGCGGTGGTTCTCCTATCTCCTGGGCCGCTCGCAGTCGGTGTAGACGGGAGGGCAGAGGTCCGCCCCGAGGCCTCTTGTTTGTGGAGTTCCTCAGGGGTCGGTTCTCTCGCCCCTCCTGTTCAACATCTATATGAAGCCGCTGGGCGAGATCATTCGTGGTTTTGGGGTGGGGTATCATCAGTACGCTGATGATACCCAACTTTTTTTCTCCACCCCAAACCAACCCAGCGATGCCCTCGCTGTGATGTCCCGCTGCCTGGAAGCGGTCCGGGTCTGGGTGGGGAGAAATAGGCTTCGTCTCAATCCTGCCAAGACTGAGTGGCTGTGCATACCGGCATCTCGGGTCAACCAGACTATTCCATCTCTAACGATGGGAGGTGAGGTGTTACCCCCCGTTGATAGGGCTCGCAACTTGGGCGTCCTCCTGGATTCGCAGCTCACTTTTGAAGACCATATAGGAGCCGTGACCAGGGGGGCTTTTGCCCAGGTTTGCCTGGTGCGCCAGTTGCGACCCTACCTGGACCGAGATGCCCTACACACAGTCACTTATGCGCTCGTGACCTCCCATTTAGACTACTGCAACGCTCTCTACATGGGGCTGCCCTTGAGGACCACCCGGAGGCTTCAGCTGGTGCAGAATGCAGCCGCACGAGTCGTGATGGGGGTCTCCCGATACTCCCATGTAACACCTCTACTCCGCGAGCTGCATTGGCTTCCAGTTGCCCTTCGGGTGAGATTCAAGATGCTGGTGATGACCTATAAAGCCCTACATGGCTTGGGTCCGGGATATTTGAGGGAACACCTGCTGCCAGCATCAAGTTCCCTTCGTCCAGTGCGCTCCCACAGGGAGGGTCTCCTTAGGGTGCCGCCGGTTAAAGATTGCCGGCGGGTAACACCCAGGGGTAGGGCCTTTTCAGTGGGTGCGCCTGCCCTGTGGAACCAGCTGCCTGCGGAGCTTAGGACTGCCCCCAACCTCCGTTCATTCCGCCGGGACCTGAAGACCTGGCTCTTCGAGCTCTCTGGCCCAGGCTGAGAATTTTTTAATCTTAATTTTAACTGGGTTTTAATTTTCTCAGGGTTCTATTTAATCTTTTTAAATTTGTTTTAACATTTGTATTGACTTTCTTTTAAATGCCCTGTAAACCGCCCTAAGTCCTTCGGGAAAGGGCGGTATATAAATCTAAATAAATAAAATATTAACTATATAATTGTCATGCTATGATAAATGTCTACTTTGTTGCTACAAAATAATATGAGAAATATAAATTTAATTTCTTATAATGTACAAAAATAATTCTTAAAATTGATCTATTTTATAGTGGAGAAGTGCAGAATATGCTGGAACGATTTGGAGGTATGTCATAATTTATGTCACTAGAGCTGAATGTAGTAACTGTTCTACATTCTTTACTGTATTTTAGGTTTTCTACTTTTGTAATTTCTCCAATAAAAGTTGAGGTGTAGGTCGGAATAATATAAACCAGGTAAATCAATTCATAAGTTCCTTCAGTATATATTAATATTTGAAGTGCAACATCAATAGTAGGTAAAATACTTTTTGAACACTTAAATGTATTCAAAATTGTCAGCTAACATTGAATTAATATATTGATTTTACTCAATTTAAAGTCTATATTTTGTTATTATTTTTGTGTACCTGCTGGTATGATGGTCTATAGCGAGGTGTTGGTCTTCATGTGCATCAAGTTCTTCCCAAGAACCTAGGAAATTGCTTCTTGTTTATATGTAGTTTATTATATAATTTACTTACAATCATTTAAACCAGAGTTTCCCAACCTTTTGGGGTCCAGGGACCGGTTCCGTAGAGAAAGGTTTTTCCATGGACCGGAAAGTGCGTGATTTTGTGTGCTACCTGCATCCCATAGATGGGGGCTTTACTTGTTTGTATGGACCAGCTGCTGGCATGCTGCAGCCCGTACCAGTCCACAGACTGGGGGTTGGGGATCCTTGATTTAAACTTTTATCAGGTTTATAGCACATTCTTAAATTGTTAATTAATGCATTTCCAGTTTGGTTATCAAGCTAAGTTAAACTTTTGAAATGGCCTTACTGAAAAACTTTCAAGGATTGAGCGGAACTGTAAGAAAATCCTATTTTACTGCTTTTTCTGTTGATCATCATACATTAGGGCACAGTCTATTTACCAGTAGAGTTTAGTGTTGTACTAGAATTTGATAATGTTAATGATTCAATATTTATCAGCACACTGGCCTATTGAAAATATTACAGGTAGGTGTACAATGTAAATAATATTCAAAATTACGGTAGTCTGAAAAGTTGCTATAGTAATGTTTGGATTTATTACAACGTGTTAAATCTACTTGCTAAAAACACACTGTACAATTCTCTTACTGTAGCAGACATTAACAAAGCTCTTCTGGCTAAAAGGAAAAGATTAGAAATGTATACAAAGGCTTCCCTTAAAACAAGCAACCAGAAAATAGAATTTGTTTGGAAAACACAACAGGAACAAAGGTCAGTTACTTCAAGAATCATATATTGCACAGGAAAATCATTATTTAATTCTTTACAAATAGTCCTTGACTTACAACTGTAATTGAGCTTGCAATTTTGGTCCTAAGTCATGACCATTATAAAGCCAGTCTTCGTGTGACTGGATCTGATTTTACACATTTTTTGCAGCAATCATTAAGTGAACATGCAAAGCAAACCCTGTGACCACTAAGTGAGCATGGTTTTTAAATGAACTCATTCTTTTGCTATAGGCTAAGCTTTTGCCAGTAAACACCAACTTCCTGCAAAAACAAAGTGTGGTCACTTGACCGTAGGACACTGCAAACCCCATAAATGTGGGCTGGTCCCAAGTGCTCAAAATATGGTCACATGACCACATGGCGGCTGGATATGAGAACTTTGGGTCATAAGTCCCATTTTTGGAGTCCATCAAAACTTTTAAGCAACTGGTCATAAGTCAAAGACTGTAAATTATGACTAAATTTTGTTCAGCATTTTGCTTACTGAAAAACAAACTTTTAGCCCTTGGAGAAATATCCTAGCTGCTTTTTTAAATATCTGGATTACACATAATGTCAATGAATCTGGATTATATTAACCCAGAAATTTAAAAATAACATTTTAAAACATTTTTTTAAATCATTGATTTTCATTTCTGTTTCCATTTTACAATATTAAAAAATGCCACAATTTTGATACTTAAAACATTAACATCTGCAATTCCAGGAGTTCCCACAAGTATGCCAATTTAGTTTGTTAAAGTCACCATTTATTCCACACTCCTGTGGATTTATTCTACAAGATATTACATATTGCACTTTTTCTAATGATAAATATATATTGTAGGCAAAAGGTTAACCATGAGTATTCTGAGCAGTTCCTGCACGTATTTCAACAATGGGATGCCGATATACAGAAAGCAGAGGAACAGGAGGAAAAGCTAACGGTTTGTTTTCTTCTATTATACTAATCATCAGATTGCTATTTCATGCCAGCTTCTCCTTTTTCTTCCTGCGATACAGGTATCCCTTGACTTACAAGCATTCGTTTAGTGAACAAAGTTACAACTGCACTGAAAGTGACTTATAACCAGTCCTTACACTTACAACTATCACAGCCTCCCCAGAGTCATGCAATCAAAATTCAGGCACTTGGCAACCAGCATGTATTTATGACATTCACAACATCCCAGGGTCATGTGATTGACATTTTTAACTTTTCCAGTTGGTTTCCAACTAGCAAAGTCAATGGGGGGGAACCTGATTCACTTAATGACTGTGAATCACTTCTTAACAACTGCAGTGATTCACTTAACTGTGACAAAAAGGTCATAAAATCAGTGCAACTCACTTAACAACCACCTTGCTTAGCAATGGAAATACTGGTCCTAACTGGTTGTAAGTCGAAGATGACTTGTATAGGAGAAATTATCAATCAATAATTAAAGATAAAAGATGAAATATTCAGTAGCATAACATTGTGTGCATTGCTAACTTTGAAGATATTTATTCACCCAGAGTGCAGGAAATTCAAGTAAAATTAGCAAAGTCAAACACTTTATCAAAATTAATGAAGTCAAGTAGTTTATAAGGTTTGCTTAAAACAGGCGAGATTTAAGGCCAGTTAGTAGGTAGGTAAGAAACCTTTAACTTTCCTTTCTGCCAGAACTGAGTCTCAAACCAGCTGTCCCAAATTGTTTTGTAAGTGATCTTTTCCCCAAAATAAACTTGAACATCAAGGATTCAAGTTGAATTCAGGTGTACACACACAGTTTTCAAACTGGAAATATGCAGCACTATAAAACTTGGAATAAGTCTATTCCTGATATGTCTTTTGTCAACAAGGAACATTTCTGTAATTGAATTATATCAACCTATTAACCATTATACTTTTCCCCCCTTCAGAATGTATTTCGACAACAGCAGAAAGCTTTCCAGCAAGCAAGAATAGTTCAAAGTCAGAGGCTGAAAACAATCAAGCAGTTGTATGAGCAGTTTATAAAGGTCATTTTTAAATCAAATGGTAGTTCTGGACATAATTTTATCAAGTTCATATTTGTACTAATTTTTGTTCCATCACATAATTTTGAGATCAGTCTAACAATGCCAGTATAACATACTGTAGTTGATACTGTAATCCAACATCTGATTTTCATTACTGGACAAATTTTTTATGTAATATGTATCATGTCAACTATTCCACTTTCAAGCTTTCTTCATACATAAATGATGCATGTAGTGATTTTTCTGTTATCTTTCAAGCTTTCTTCCCAAATCGCTTCAGAACTTGTAGTGCCAAGATTAGTAAAATGAATTTTATCTTGGTAACTTAACATTTCCCCTACGTATGAGATTATGTTCCTCAAACTGCTAAACATTTCGAGGATTTAGTCTATATTTCAACTTTAAAAATGAAAGAGTGTTCTTGATGTGAATTATTGTCCAGTTTTCATGAAGGCTAATTCTAATTTTAGAGTGTGGAAGACATGGAAAAGACTCATGAAAGTCTTTTAGCAGGGGCACAAAGTGAACTTCGCAAAGAAATGTCCATGTTGCAAAAGAAAATCATGATGGACACAGTAAGTATTTATCCTGATTTATGAAAATTTCAATGACTTAAATAGAAAAGATATTGTTTATAATTCACAAGCTAAGAGTACTGTGATACAAAATGTTGCATTTGATCAATATATTTTTCTTTCTTTCTCATAACAGCAACAGCAAGAGATGGCAACTGTTCGCAAATCTCTTCAGTCCATGTTATTCTGATGGTTCAGTGGAGAAACAACTTGTACCTAAATAACATGATACATATATACACATTAGCTATTGTGAGGAGAAAAAAAGAGACTGTTTCACATTCCATGTTAAAAATTATATGTGTCTGAATACTTCATTGTTACAAGAGTAATCAACAAGTAATTAAAAACAATATATGGTTTTTTTCATTTTCTTTATGATTCTTTTATCATAACACGTTTTTCCTTCATTTTCAAATTACAGATGTAAATGCCTGGGTTATGACAGTATTTGTAAACTTCAAACTTATTCCTAGTTAGGCACAGTAGTTACAAAAGTCCATTAGCTGAACTAGAAATTCAAGTCAAAATGAAAAATTCCTCAAAGCGAGGGGGGAAAAGCATTACACACATTAGAATAAAGTGGCTTAACGTGAGAATTGAACAATTCTGTTTACAAATTCCTTACTATCATATGGTAAAATATTACAATATGTTTTTTCCAGATTTAGTACTGTATTAATTTAAATGTATTAATATGTGGTAAAACGTACTATTTGAAAGGAAAATTAGGAGTTAATAAATTGATACATCAAAACTGTTTTGAAAATACAAGTTTATGTAATTAAATTAAAAACTCTTAAAGTACCATTGCAGTGATTATTGAATAAAGAGTAAGAAAGCACTAATTTCCAACTGATATGTTTCTTACCATCAATTGAAATATCAAAAGATTGATTCAATGAGCTTATGAAACAAAATTTTTAAACATAATTTACATTTTCATACTTCTAAAACGCATTCAAACATTACAGATGCAGTATTTATACAGTTATGGAATACTTAGTTAAAGCAATTTATAATTGTTTCAAATCTGATTTCTTTTTTAAAAATATTAAATATTATATTTCTTTTATTTTTTCACCAAAATTTGCTTGAAATATTTTATTATATTTAAACATCAAAGTTTGGCACTTATTATCATAATGCCACTCCATTAATTAATGATTTTCTATACAGAATTCACCATGGTTGCATAGAGGCAATTTTTCAACTGAATCTGTAAATGAAACACATTTTCTGAAATAGAACATAATATCTATTTAATGTGTTCTGTCATGGCTCCTACATCATATTTGCTTTCCATAACCTAGGAATAGTTTTTGAAAGATAAATTCATAAATTAACAAACTTAATGCCTCAGCGTTACATAATAAAATAAACTCATCTAACAATATAAGGAAAAGAACTGGTTATAAGTTTCTAGAGATAAACATTCAAAAGGAAGAACACATATTTCTTGCTATGCAAAATATATTCTAAAACAGTGATGGCGAAACTTCAACCCAAACCCCACTTTATCATCGGGTGCCAGGTGGGCGGGGCCCACTGGGTGGGCATGGCCACTGGGTGGGTGTGGTTACAGTGGTCATGGCAGACTGGGTGGGCGTGGCCACCTCAATGTTCCTCATGAGGAGGGCGGTTGTGGGTTCCTTGGTCCTCTGAGCTTTGTGGCTTTCGTGTAGATGTCTGATGAGCCAAACTAGGTAACATCATTAGTTCACTTATTATCCCACTTTGGCTCCTGAAACTGCAAGAAAACCACCATCCTCAGAGACTAACCCCCCCCAAAGACCCTTCATTTTAATTCTTACCTGACTCCCAGCCCCATGCTATTGCTCCTTTGTAATTCGCTGCCACTGGCACATGCAAGGAAACCAAGGTTTTTTGGGGGAAAAAGGTCGATCAATCAATTCCAACTTCACAATCTTTCACGAGAAGTTGAAATTGATTGATTGACCTTTTCCCCAAAAAAAACCTTCCTTTCTTTCCTAAAATGTGGCAGCGGTGGCAGATTGCAAAGGAGCAACGGCATGGGGCTGGGAGTCAGGTAAGGAAAGAAAGGCAGTTTCTGGGGGGAGCAAGGATTTCTTTCCTTAATTGCCCCACTTATTCTGAGGCCGCTTTCCACTCAGACACATTGCTCTATCTTGCCAATGGCCCGACCGCCACTTCAGCGCCCTCCCTCCCTGAGCCTCCCAGCTCTACCTGTTTTGGTCAGCCTGCCCAATGCCACCTAGCACGGCTGCCCCGAGGCTGCAGGGGCTGGCCTGGCATGGGAAGGGCACGCGCCCCACCTCCCGCCACCATGCAGGGTAAGGTGGTCGGGCCCACCCCCACCCAGATGCCCTCACCTCCCCCAAGCATTTTTTTTAACTAACATGCCTTTCAGCTGTATTCTATTTCTCTGTTCACTTCTCAGCCTTCATGTGTTTGTGGGACTCAGTAAAAAAAAATTCCATCAGACTTTTTAACTTCTCACGAGATCTCGTGAGAAGTTAGAAAGTCTGATGAAACTATTTTTTTTTTGTCCCATAAGCACGTGGCAAAGGCTGAGAAGTGAATGGAGAAACGGAATGCAGCTGAAAGGCAAGCTATTAAAAAATGCTTGGGGGAGGCAAGGGCATCTAGGCGGGGGCAGCAACCTTACTCTGCACAGCTTCGGCAGGTGTCTGGCAGGGGGATGGAAGCAACTGGTCTAGCACCATGCTAGTACCGCTGCGTTCCTTCACCCCATGCACAGGCCCTGCCCCACCCCTCATATGGAGGGCCCTGCTGTCGCCACTACCCCCACCCGGCACCTTCTTTCCAGCTCTGATGCATCACTTCCTCCGCTGCTGTGTGGAATAAAAAGTTCAATCAAGCAATTCCAACTCTTTTTTTTTTGCACACGGCGATGGCACACATGCCCACAGAGAGGGCCACGATGGTTTTAAAATGTTAATGTCTATATTATACCAAAAAAATGCATGTATATAGTCCCAATGTATTTGTAACACATTTTTGTAAATGAAAATAGACTTTTTGTTCCTTAAATGTAGTAGACCTGATTACTTTTATGTTCAAAAATAGAATGGCTTCACATTTGAAAAAATGGATTCATTTCATTCTCTTATATCCAAAACTTTGAAGTATTTACCTTCCCCACACCACCCTCAAATTTTTTTTTATAAACTGCTGTCTGGGAAGTTACAATTTGCATTGGCAAAATAGGGCATCCAATCCCATATTCTTATATGATGAAAAACAAATACAGGTAGTCCTTGGGTTATGACCATTCAATAACCTATTCAAAGTTGCAGTGGCACTGAATGAATGGTACTTAAGATGACTCCTTATACTTCTATCCATTACAGCATCTCTGTGATCACATGATCATGATTTCTCATGTTTTGTGCCAGTTTCGCACAAGTAAAGTCAATAGGGAAACTAGTCAAAAATTGCAGCCAATGCAATTTAGTAAAGCCAGCTGGGACTGCTGGAATTGCTGTTGCTAAGTGACTATCACTTGATGTTGTGCTTTACTATTGCATTATTTAATGATGGGAATTCAGATCTCAGTTGCCATTGTAAGCTGAGGACTACAGCTTACAAGAAAAAGTGTGCCAGAAGCCAGAGATGGAAAATGTTTAAATGTTTCTGTCTACCACAAACTGAAAGTCAAAAATGCAACCAATTTGGATGACCTGAAAAGAATACCATAGCCTTTTAATCATTGATTTCTTTAACTACATCGGTTAAATTTTTAGCTAATTTGAAAGCTCAAGACATTACAGAATGTATAATGCTATTTTTGTACCCATATACTAAAGGTAAAGTTATTCTCCTAAAAAGTCAAATTTGTTCATGGAATAGTCAGTGCTAGTGATTACCTGCTTTAGACTTTTAACCATATGTGTATACAAACAGAAAGTATTTACAGAGGGATTAGTTATTTTTTAACAAAGGCTTCTGTGATTCAAAATAACTACATGTCTTAGTATAATTTGAAATTTTATGAACGCCTTCGTATATTTGATTTGCTTAAAAAGCCTTCAGGTTTATATTTCTTTAAAAACAATATTTTCCATAATTCAAGATTTCCCCCTACTTCTTCTTTTCTTCACATTTAATTATAAGTCACTCATTATGATTGGGAACCTGTTCAAGAGCTTGAGGAGGTGAGATCTTGAAGACTTGTATTTGAAGGTGAGCAGCAATCTGTAGGCATATTCCAGTAAAGTATCTCAGCAAATCAAACAACGAGATGAACTAAAGATGAAGAAGGGGGAGAAGTTAATATTACAGCACCTACTGCATACAGCAGAATTATTCTTACTTTTATCCTACTATTGGCTCTAGCAGATAATTTTAATTCATATAAAGCGAAATTTTAAAAAAAACAAACTAAAGTTACCAATCAAGTGAGAATTGCAGTACTTTCAATATTTTACTGTTCTGTACAATAATAGAAAATATGTCTTCATATAAAAATATGTCTTCATATAAAATTTCTCACCCTTCCATCCCGCAGGAAGAGAAAATTCCAATTGTGCATCCAGTAAATTACAGAGTAATGAATGAAAAAGAAAAGGCCATGGTTGCCGCCTCTTCTAAATTGGTGTTAATACATGCAAATATAAGGATATATTTCAATCCATTAGTGACAGTTGTTAACAGTAAATCTTTTTCCCTCAAATTTTTTTTCTACAGTAAAAGTCCGGAAAGCTGAGCTTAAGAGCATTCCCAAAGATAACAAGAAAGCCTGCTAGAACCTTTCTTGGCTGCAATAAGCAAGCCAGTTCTTAAGTTAAGCAGGTTCAAGTTGGATTTAGACGGGAGACAAAGGGGATGTGGGCTATGGCTGAAAAGCAGGTTGATTAGTATAAATGTAAAATGATAATAAACAGACTATATGACAAAAATATGAGACTAGTCTGTCTTTATTCTCATTTAGAAATTATGGAAAATAATTCACTTTCATGATTTCCCCCCCCAATATCAACTAATGGTATGATGGAGTTTCTGCAGAAATGTCCTCAAATAACTGGATAATTTCATTAACTTCAAAAATTGAAGTGTCTTTATTCACTAGTGTCTGATACATGTTAATTCCTCTCACTAGTACATGTTCAAGGAAAATAACTAGTTCCTGGTCAAATTAACTTAGCTTCTCTTTCAATGCATCTTTTTGCTGGTGCAAGATTTCTCCTCAGATAGAAACTCCATCCCCTATAGAAAAAAGATTTCACTCTATTCTTTTACAGTAGTTAAGGCACTCAAATGGGAAATATTTTTCTGTATTTCAATAAAGCTCTTGTGTATGCCAGTTTTTCAGGGGAGCAACAGGAAAGGATGCATGTCAATTGTATTCTTATTTCAGCTATCTCCTGGTTAGTATTTCCTATAGGTGTTTGGATAATTATGCTACATTGCATAGAGTTTCTAGGGATATGGTAAAGATATTGGATTTCCTATCCCAGTGATCTCACACAATCAACATCTATCATTCACCCTTTCATGACTACGCTGTCAACTCACAATCACTTTCAGTAGTAACATGATTCTTGTAGCTTACTATCATGGTGCCATTTTGATATCTTTTAAAGAGATTTAAAGATTTTTAAATCTTTATTTTACTTAATGTTTCAGTATGATCCAATAACATTAGTTCTTCTTTAGGACCTCATTTTATCTAAATCTAGATTACTTTGGCTAAACTAGCATAGGTTGGACAGATAAGGAATGACGACATTATATTTTCTTTATAAGACTATATACTTTGAGGAGGCTATTTTAAGACATAAGGGATTTGCATTTTCAAAGTAGATTAATTTGACGTTTTCTTTTCCTCTATTGCCTCCCTGGAAAAATCACTATCCATTATTTGAGGAGCACAGCCATCTTTGCCTTTTCCTCATCAAGCTGCCTTGATAAATAAAGCTACTATATGTCTTTGTACCTTCTTTGTTAAGGACATTTCTAAAATTCTTACAAAACTGTATCATTCATCTCAGACCTTTCATATGTTGCATTTTTAAAATAACTTCTTTCAATTCTTGATTTCCAAATTAGACAATCCACTCAAAATTCAAATCTCCAAACCTTATGTGTAATCATATACAAAATTACATTAAAAATACAATACATGCAAATTCAATGGAAATTTACTTACCAGTGCAACCCATAAAACAATATATTCATCAATAAAACAATTGAAGTACTGGTTTAGAAATAAGAGGCCTGGTCCAATGAAGGCAGTATCTTGAAGAAAGATCTCACTTTTTGTCATGTGTGCTACCTATAAATAGAAAATAATTTATCTACTAAATTAAGACTTTAAATTCTATTTAACCTTTTGCAATGCAAATGTACTATCAACTCTTGGGAGATATTAGAATGCTATAAAATCAAAACCCATTCAAATTGATCTAGAATGTATACTCAGTAAGAATAGTAAGAATTCACTTTTTAATAAAATAAAAACTACAAAAATATTGAACAGATTTTGTCTGCTAGTAGTGGTACTTAATCACAGATACAGACTTTAATAATTTTGATCTAGAATAGAAACTGTAATATACAATATATATTCAATGTTTATTAAAACTGGATTTATACGGAGTAAATACATACTTTCTAGATCATCTTGATATCCAATAAATGTGGCCTTAATAATAAGATCTGAAACTATACTGTTTGCAAATATTTGCTTTGGCAAAATAATACCATGAAATCATTCATTGTTTTGTTTGTTTGTATTAATAAACCATAATTTATAGTAAGTGTCCACTTTTAAAATTGAATTTATATACTATCATCATATTCTAGATCTCTAGGTAGCTTTTAAGAAACCTATGTTCAATTTGCCTATATTAGCTACAATCCTAATCACACTAATTTGGAAATAAATTCGACTGAATTCAAAGGGCCTGTTTTCTTAGTGAATATGCATCAAAGAAAGTATCTGACATTTTTATTAATATCACATTAATCCTGATTTGTAGCATTCTTTAATAGGTTAAAATACTTGGGTTACATCAGCTAAACATATTATATGTACAGCAAAAAAAAAAAATGTTTTACCACCAATTTTTGCGTAATTTTTGCAGACACAAATCCAAAAGTTAAGGCATACAGCCAGGGATGATTTTCAAACAGTTGAGTTGGGGATTTTTTGTAGATCATTATTGCCAAAGTAATAATTAGACCAATGTGAAGGCCTGGAGATAAAACACTTGTTCCCTGAAATACATAAAGGCATTTATGTATTCTTTTTAATAAGGTATGTTCTGTTATTTCTCTCTGTAGCTCAAATAATAATAGTAAACATAATTAGATGTTAAAATATAACAGATAAATTACAATATAATTAGCAACACCCAAAATATAATAGCCCTAAGAAACTATACAAAACAATACAATCTACTGAAATTGAATTAAATCTGTTTTTACAAAAAAATGCTGTAGGAAGAAACACATGGAAGAAATCTGCCTTATTCTATCCAAATGTCAAACAATTTAGATCTTTAAATATTAAACCAGAATTCTGAATTTAATGGATAAACTTTGCAAACTGGGAGATGAGATTGGTCACCACTTGAAGCTTCCAAATGCTTTTAGAGCAAGCTATAGAACCTTCTAGAGCAGTTTAATTCCTAAGAAATGTAGGGGACGAGGTTATGATGGCAATTAGGACCAGGATTTCCATCGCTAAGCAATGCATTCCTAAATCAAGCCATCACATGACTGCATCTTGTTTGCCATAGTAACCCAGAGACTGCAGGTCATTAAGAGTAGACCTCAAATGACTCCTAGGCAAGCAGCTTGGCAAGAGAGAGCTGCAGGTGGGTGGATGAGTGCTACAGATGGACACATCTCAATGCAAGCAGGCTAGCAGAGGCTGAAGACAGGCTGGTGGGGGATGCAGGCAGGCAAATGGGGCTGGTGAGGGCCACAGGTAAGTGTTACAGATCATGGCCAGGCCTTTGGGGGCTGCTACACAGAATAGGCAGGTGGAGATTGTTACAGAGTGGCCCTCACAGCCCCACTCATGATCTATAGTGCCCATACATATCAGTGAATAAAATGGCGGAAATGACCTATTGGTGCAATTTGCAACTTCCTGCTAGCTTCCCTATTGATTTGTTTGTGGGAAGCTGGCAGGAAAGACTACAAATGGAGAACATGTGACTGTGGCTGGTCGCGATTGTGTAATCGTGATCCAAGTAACCAAGCACTCAAATTATGATCACATGATTGTGGGGACAGCATGACAGCCAGATGGCTGTAGGTCTACCTTGTTCATTGCCACTATCACTGAATAAATTGCTGAACAAGTGGTCAGTTTCAGAAAGTTTAATTTTGTCAGGAAGAGTAAAACCTAGTGTTCACTAAATCCTTTAAAGAAGATTTTGGCTTTTGCACCGGGTAAAAGTGGAAAAAGGTTTATCAAATTGCTTGATAAGTTGCTTGATTGGCTTTGGTTTGAGAACTTTTAGCAAGAGTGAGCAAAAATTCCACAGATACTTAAGAACTAAATTAATAATCTGATCTAGAAATTTCATGGCTGCTGTATTATCTCCGTTCCATTTCTCCTTTGTAATATGAAGCTGTAGAGCAATTCAAGCTATGACATAATTTTATTAGTACATTTCACAGTGCATAGTGGATTTAAGGCTTTCTAAAACAGAGTACCCAAATATACACTCAATTTGCATTAGCATTAACATTAATTAAAATTTGCATTAACCCAAAATTAACATCTTACAAATACTTACTGCTATTGTAGAGCCATTCTTCCCCACACCTCCTCCAAAGATTACTCGGAAATAACTATAACTTGAAAGTACTGTCCCACACAATAAGCCAGCAATAGGTAATGTCTTCAGCTGTAGTTCTAGCAGAGGGATCTTGTGAAGAAAACGATCATTTAAAAGGTTTAAAACTTTCTGCAACTACTGAAACTTAGCAATTTATCTGAATTATCCATTTTTCTTCACTTACAAGCAAATGCCACTCATATCCAAAAATTCTGTTAGCAATCCCAGATTACGACTGAAGGACTGGACACACAGACACTATTCTTTAAATTCTCTTACAATTTTATAGGACATAGAATTTGGAATCAAGAAAAAAACATTCTTAAATACAGTAACTTGACCTGATTGTATAGCCTAGTACAGGGGTAGGCAACCTTGGCTCTTTTGTGACTCATGGACTTCAACTCCCAGAATTCCTGAGCCACCTATGCTGGCTCAGGAATTCTGGGAGTTGAAGTCAATGAGTCACAAAAGAGCCAAGGTTTTCTTCCCCTGGCCTAGTATATAGGTAGTTTTTGCTTAACAACAGTAATTGAGAGCAGCAGCTCTGTTGCTACATAAAGTGCAGTGTCATACAACTGTTCTGACTTACAATGACAATTTGAATAGTTTCCAGTTACTGTTGTTAAGCAAATCTCTTGCAGTCATTAGGACATAATGTCATGTAATCCCCTTTTGCAACCTCCTGCAGCATCTTCTTTGACTCTGCTTGTCAGAAGCTGGCATTGAAGGTTAGAAATGATGACCATGTGACGCCTCAACAACCGTGCCCCAATTGCAGTCATGTGATTGCAGAGAAGCTATGACGGCTGCAACTACTGCTCTTAAGTCTCCTTGTTCAGTGGAATTGTAAGTTCATTGTAAGTTTGAATGGTTGCTGAATGTGTCTACCTATATACCATCAACTACATTTCCAGAAAATGGATAGTTCCTTCAGGTTCACTGATCTATATAGCTGTAAACATCACAGGAAATGCAAATACCATCTGCCCATTTTGCTAAGATCAGACCACAAGATTGTATTATCCACATATTCTAGCTAATAAAACTTAGCACAAATATTTACCTTTTTTATTCAACTGTAGTTTGAAGGAAACTTCCAAGAGGCAGCACAAGGTTAAAAAGAAAAGCAAAATAAATGAATCCTGTAACCAAGTAGGTTACATTTCAGAATACAAAGTTTGCCTAAGGTACTATTTCTGAGATTACTGTATCTTAAATAATCCATTACTCCAATAAAATAACTTGCACAGTGACGATGATTTAAATTGAGTAGTTTAGCTGTCTACTGTAGCTTCAGGGAGGGAAAAATCATTTCCAAAAGAAAACCGGAAAAGTTTCAGTAATAACATTTGAACACTGAATTGGTTTCATGCAGGTATTCAATAATTCAAGCATGCCAGAACATTAAATCAGTTTCAAGAATAAAGTCAGCCAAGTGATGCTTATGAATTGCTTAAATGTTCATAAATGTAAAATGTTGAAAGTGTATACTGTAACTATATAAATACTTATGCAGTGGTTTCATTATTGCCTTACAATGCAGTTAATATTTCTTCTTACTCAGTCTGCTGGATTTCTAAATTGCTGAAAAGTCCAGGAAGGCTGAGATCTCACCAGTAAAAAGATAAGATTTATCTAACATTTATCCATGTTATGTTATCCAAATAACATCTAGTAGACGTAATTGTCAAAATTTTCAAGAGGTCATGCCTCCTTTGAATAGTAGTTCTCTTATTACTTTCTGTAAATCTAAATCCTACCATATTGGCAAAAATAGTCCAGCTTTGAAAGCAGGAGGAGCATAATCTGCTCTGAAATTTTCAGAAAATAAGAGATGCATCCTGTTGTCTTATAGCAATAAATTCAGTACACCTTTGAATGCTACATGAATGTTTCAGTAACAACAATGGTCAGCTGGCAGCACATACATAATAAAGAACTGGAAGTATTATGGAACATCATATGTTTAAATAATTGCAGTGATTTAATACAAACTTTAATTATAGCATATGGAGTCTGTGCTGCCACTACGTGGCTGTTCTTGGGAAATTACCAATATGCTAATTGGGTCTATCAGTACCTTCCCCTTTGTGATGTATTTCCTATCATGCTCATGATGCTGTACTAGGATCCACCCCTTCTGGGTTGGACTTCCTCCTTCTCTTTGTTCCCTTGTGTTCCATCCTCCATTGTAACATCTGAACACAAGCCATGCGGACAGTAATCCTGTTACTGTCTTTCGACCTTAAAGTACCAACCAGATTTCACCTGACCACACCTTCTCTGCTGTAACCACCTTCTACATGCAAAATAAAGGTATTTCAGATGAACCAGGTGCTTTATGAGTTCACTGTTTGGAAAGGGCCGTTAAATGTGACTAAATTCGCTTAAACAGACCAATAAGTGTCTTAACAAGGAGTTAAATTCACAATACAATTGCCTGCAACAGAACAGAGTCTTTTTCCTTTATGTAGTTTTAAACTCATGCACTGGAAAACACATTACAAATGCAGAAGTGACATTATATTTGGACCACATGGAAAAAGGCATCTCACAATAAACATTTAAAAGTAGGAAAAATCAATGTTCAACAAAATGCAAAGAATTAGAAACAGTCACTTAGTATCAATATGTTTTAGATAGGAAAATATATTTAAATCTGTAGGTATATTGACTTACCTTTGTGTCCCATATTCTTGTTCCACCAAATGAAGTTAACAAAAGCATCATCATTATAGCTATTTCAGATTCAGTCACATCAATTCTAGAACAAAAAAAGAAAAAAGAAATTCATTCATACTAGTGATTTTTTTTAATGAATGGGGACTCATATACCAAATGTTAATCAAACATTTTTCTAAAATAAATGTAAACATCAGGGAACTACAGTAATTTATTTATTTTTATTTATTTATTAGTTTTTATAAACCGCCCTTCTCCCGAGGGACTCGGGGCGGTGTACAGAGGAAGGACGAAGAATACAGACCGAACAATAAAATAATAAGAAACACTAATGAACACAAACTGGGACCCCAATTAACGCTATCATGCCAGGCCAGCCTGCTGGAACAAAAAAGTTTTTAAGTCGCGACGGAAGGTACGGAGGTCAGGGGCCATCCGGATTTCGGTAGGTAAGGTGTTCCAGAGGGCTGGCGCACCCACTGAGAATGCCCTCCCCCTGGGGGCCACCAGCCGACATTCCTTGAGCGGTGGCACCCTGAGGAGGCCCTCTCTGTGGGAGCGCACAGGACGGTGGGGTGCTGACATCGGCAGAAGGTGCTCCCGTAGGTAGTCCGGACCCATGCCATGTAGGGCTTTGAATGTCATTGTTAGCACCTTGAACTTCACACGGAAGGCAACCGGAAGCCAGTGCAGCGCACGGAGGAGAGGTGTGATATGGGAGTATCGGGAGGCTCCCAAGAGTGTCCGTGCCGCCGCACTTTGCACCAGTTGTAGCTTCCGAGTGGATCTCAAGGGCAGCCCCATGTAGAGAGCGTTACAATAGTCTAGGCGAGATGTCACAAGGGCATGGGTGACTGTACGTAAGGAATCCAGGTCTAGATAAGGCCGTAGTTGGCGAACTAGTCGAACCCGGGAGAAGGCCCCCTTGGTCACAGCTCCAATGTGGTCTTCCAGGGAGAGCTGCGAGTCTAGGAGGACACCCAGGTTGCGGGCCCTATCAGCAGGGGGAAGTAACTTGTCCCCAATGTTAAGCAGTGGGACGTTCTGAATCTCCTGGCTTGCCGGTACGTACAGCCATTCAGTCTTGTCCGGGTTCAGTTGAAGCCTGTTTCTCCCCATCCATTCCCGGACCGCTTTCAGGCAGCGGGACATCACGTCTAGGGCATCACTGATATTGTTAGGAGTTGAGATAAAAAGCTGGGTGTCATCAGCATACTGATGGTACCCTACTCCAAAACTGCGAATGATCTCACCCAGCGGTTTCATGTAGATGTTGAACAGGAGAGGCGAGAGGACCGACCCCTGAGGGACTCCGCAAGCGAGAGGCCTCGGGGTCGACCTCTGTCCCCCTGTCAGCACCGACTGCGAGCGACCCTGGAGAAAGGAGGAGAACCAACACAGAACCGTGCCTCCCACTCCCAGTCCCCTGAGGCGTCGCAGCAAGATACCATGGTCGATGGTATCGAAAGCCGCCGAGAGGTCTAATAAGACTAGGACAGAGGAATGGCCCCTGTCCCGGGCTCTCCAGAGATCATTCATCAGAGCGACCAATGCCGTCTCCGTGCTGTAGCCCGGCCTGAAACCCGATTGGTACGGGTCCAGATAAACCGCTTCATCCAGGATCTGAGGAAGTTGGTGCGCCACCACGCTCTCAACCACCTTCGCAAGGAAGCGAAGATTGGAGACTGGACGAAAGTTATTCAAAGAGGATGGGTCCAAGGTGGGCTTCTTGAGGAGAGGTCTCACCACCGCCTCCTTCAAGGCGGTGGGGAAGTGACCCTCACTCAGAGAAGCAGAGATGACCGCTAGGAACCAGCCTCGTGTCGCCTCTCGAGCTGCATAGGCCAGCCAGGAAGGGCACGGGTCCAGTAAGCATGTGGAGGAGCTCAACCTTCTCATAATCCTGTCCACTTCCTTAGGAGTTACAGGATCAAATTCTTCCCAGATGACGTCGACAAGACTGTCCATGTCTTGTTCTTCCATCTCAGCCCAGTTGGAGTCCAGACCAGTTCGAATCCGAGCGATTTTATCCAGCAGATATTGACCAAATTCCTCGGCTCGACCCTGCAAGGGTTCCCCCCTCACCTCTTGGTTTAATAGGGAGCGAGTCACCCTGAACAAGGCAGCCGGGCGATTATCTGCGGACGCGATGAGGGTGGAAAAGTAGTTGGATTTTGCCACCCTTATCGCAGCGAGATAAGACCTGGTGAGGATTCTTAGTCGCAATCGGTCGGATTCGGATCGACTGGACCTCCAACGGCTCTCTAGGCCCCGTCTCCGACGCTTCATCTCCCAGAGCTCCTCGGTGAACCATGGGGCTCGCTGGGATCTGCGCCGGGTCAGAGGCCGCAAGGGTACAACTCGGTCCAGAGCCTCCGTGGCTGCCTTTTCCCAGGCTTCCACTAAGGCTTCCGCCGAGCTGTGAGCAGGGGGTGCATGCGAGTCCCTAAGCGCTGCCTGGAACTTACCAGGGTCCATTAGGCGCCTAGGGCGGTACCATCTGACTGGCACCGTGCACCCACGGTGGGGGTAGCTTAATAATTTATTTTATTTCTTGTAATTATATTTTCCTAATTCAATGTATAAATGGGCAGAAATAATGGCTGGAATATAAATAAAGCATCACTATCTCCTCCTACAAAAAGTAAGATACAAATCCAACTAATCCTGATGCAATTAAGAAATCATAACTTGGGCTATGTGAACCAAACTTCACATCTACCTATTTGCCTGTTGCTGACCAAATACTAATTCCTGTACACCAGTAAAACTATTCTCTTTTCATGGTCATCTACCTAAACTGGGATTAAATCTGAGCCAGCGAGCTCCTTAAAACAGACAATACCTTCAGACAGAGAACTGCTCTCTCGTAGCCATTTTAAAAAATAGCAATAGTACTTAGACTTATATACCGCTCCATAGTGCTTTCAGCACTCAGTGGTTTATAATGTCAGCATATTGTCTCCTACAATCTGGCTCTTCACTTTCAGACCTTGGAAGCTAAGTCAACCTTGTTTTTGTCAGGATTGAACTCCAGGGTACAGGCAGAGTTAGCCTGCAATGCTGTATTCTAACAGCTTTGCTACCGAGGGCTATTTTCATCCCCTTTTCATTCCAACCTTGGTAGCTGAAAGTTTAAGGTTTCTGACTCATCTTTAGTATCTCATAACCTTTCCTGAAAAGTTTTTGATCCTTCCCATCTAACCTCTCTAGCTTTCAAACTACTTTGTGAAGTATTATCATCTCATTTAATGTACTATTCACTTAGCATGGAATTCACAAATAACATATTTCCTACTAAGATTCAGGGGGAAAAAAACTGGTGTCCCAGTTGAGGGTGACAGTAATTTTTTCTTAAGACAAGTTGCAAATTCAGTTATCCAGGTATTCACTTACTTGGTGAATCTGAGTATGCCGGAGACATAGGTTTGCCAGTGAGCACAGTAAAACAGGAATATTGCAGTAAAGATACAGAAAAAGAGCCAGTCTGGATTTGTTCCCAAGCGAACTGCAATACAGGCTGCAACAGTAACGAATACTGAAAGGCAAATTAAGTTAGGTTTCATAGCTGTTTTGGAGAATATTGATAAATTAAGACTTTGGGCATAACCAGTACTTACTTTTCATTGGTAAGTAAAATGGAAGCTATACTAAGTGGGAAAAAGAATCCCTACAGTAACTAGTAGATTCCACCCATCTTAGAAAACCTATGTCTTTTCTTAACCCTGCTTTATGAAAGACATCATGTATTTAAAAAATATTGATGAGCTAAGTGCCCATAAAATATAACACTCTGCATTCCACGAATTGTTGCTAATATGATCTTCATTTAATCTAAAAAAACTACCACCTCGCTTCTACTCATTTTACTTCATACGTGTTGAGCTAGTTTATAGAACCAGAAGATAATATTTTGGCTCTTGAATCCAACTTCCAACTTTGTGTAGAAATCCAGTTTAAAATATGCCAAACAGATGACGGTCTGGCCTCTTGGATAAGTGATTCCATTCTCAAACTGCTCTTCCTACTGGGATATTTTTAAAATATCCTACCTGTGATCAATTCTGTTAATTAAATATTTAAAAGACCAAAGGGTGTGATGGCTCAGCAGTTAAAGATGCTGAGCTTCTTAGCTGGAAAGCTGACAGTCAGGTTCAAGACCTGAGTGCTGCGTGATGGGGTGAGCTCCTATTACTTGTCCAGCTCCCATCAACCTAGCAGTTCAAAAGCATCCAAATGCAAGGAGATAAATAGGTACCACTTCAGTAGGAAGGTAACAGTGTTGCACCCAGTCAACATAAACACATAAATGGCCACATAAACATAGAAGTCTTTTCGGACAATGCTTGACTAAGAAACAGAGATGAGCACCACACCCAAGAGTCAGACACGACTGGACAAGAGAAAGCTTTACCTTTACCTTTTGAAAGACAAATTTCAGCCTGGTTTTAGATGAAAATGTTGGACAGAAATTGCTTTGGTTGCCCAGAAAGAATGTTTGTTCTACAGGATGGAAGGACTTCTTTCCTGGGCTGCTCTGCATGTTCAACCCTCCAGATATGGAGTATGCAAGGCTACTCAGATAGCAAGTAGAAACTCAAAAATGGCTGCTTTTTCCCCCCCGGGACACATGACAGCCATCTGGAGTTGCCATTAGATGTAGGGAAAAGTCACTTAAATGATTTAAGGAATTGGAAAAAGCTATTACATGCCCACATGCATCAAAGCACTTTTTCCCTTCAAACTGGAAGCAATTTACAGGCCTAGTGTTAAGGTGGCTTCATGTCCATCTGAAGGATTGTAGGATGAACTTGAGAGTGGGGTCTGTTGAACTACTACGGCAAGTTGTCTAGAACAGGGCTTTTCAACCAGTGGTATGGGTACCACCTGTGGTACATTGGCACCTGGCAGGTGGTATGCGACCATCCTAGAGAAGTATAGTGGGGAAGGGGAATGAGCTGAACTGGTGGCAGCACCACACAAGCCTGAGTGAGAGATGGCTGGAGCTGCAAGGCTGTCAGGGCTCAGTGAAAGCGCCAGGATCAGTGCTTCTTCGGGGCTGTCAGGGCTCAGTGGAAGCGCCAGGATCAGTGCCAGGCTCCAGCTGGAAGAAGCATCGATCAGCTGGAACTGTTGTAAGTCGAGGACTACCTGTACTTCATCACTTTTTTCCTTTATTGGGGGTGGGGGTGTCTGCAAGTTTTTGACACCTTGCTAGGTGACTGGTGGTACTCGGATGTTACCATATCCTAAAAGTGGTACAATAGGTGAAAAGGTTGAAACACCCTGGTCTGGAAAGACATGGATTGAATTCACAGAGAGAAGCAACCCTATATTTTGACTAGAGGAGGGGACTGCACGGGTTAGTCTACAGGGGTTAGACTAAAAGACCTCCTTCCAACTCTTATCAGTACATGATGCAAGACTAAACTAATTAAAAAGTTACCTGTTGAAATAGAATCACACCCATGGTCAAACAATTCTCCCAAAGGAGAACTACTATTTGTTCTTCTGGCTTGCTTTCCATCAATCGCATCCAGAGACTGGTAAATAAAGATACCTAATGCACAGAAGAGGAACACCCACGGAGGAGCCTGAAACAAATATACAGAAACAAGCTGTTCTGCCATTCTCCTCTAATAAGTATTATACGGACAGAGTGGCCTTGATCATCTGTTATCACATTCCCCTTAAGCACTACTTTGTCTTCAGCAGATTGTATCTTAAAGTAGGTTTGTTACAAAACCAGTGAATGATAAGGTACTCATTAACACTACGGCTAATAACCTAGTCTACAGTTTCTCTATCTTACTAAAAAACATGAGCAAAGAGATCCTGTTCTAGTCCTCCCTTAGGCACAGGAGCCAGCTGGATGCCTTTGGGCCAGTCATTGTTTCTGAGCCAAGACTGGAAAGTGGAATAATATCTGTTTACCAATCCAAAGTTGATTAGCATGGTACATTACAAACCATAAAGAGTCACTTGGATGAGATGGGCACTTATGGAAACTGAGCACATAAAATAAACCATCTTCAGTGAAGAGGCCTTCATTCTGCAGCAGATTGGGCTGATAATAATATGCATCATGGACTATGATCTAGTCCAGTGATGGCGAACCTTTTAGAGACCGAGTGCCCAAACTGCAACTCAAAACCCATTTACGTATCGTCAGGTGCCGGGTGGGCATGGCCAATTGGGTGGGTGTGGCCCATTGGGTGGGCATGGCTGTGGTGGTAACGGCAGACTGGATGGGACTAAAAAGTTCAAGCAATCAGTTCCAACTTTGCAAGATCCTTTTTTTTCCATGAGAAGTTGAAATTGATTGATTGATTGAACCTCTTTTTTTTTGCACACGGTGGCGGAGGCCTAAAGCGAAAAGGTTTTATAAAACTCAGCTGAAGGCCTAGGACTGGGGCGATGGTGCGCGTCCCATAGGTTCACCACCACGGATCTAGTCAATCTTTGAAAAATCATGCAGGGTCAAACCTGGTAGTCCTCAGAAACTCCCAGAAGCAAGGAAAGACTGGGATCTTTAAAAAGGAGGTGGAGGCTGCCGCAACAAATAACCACGTCCTTATTGTTGTTGAGAAGTTAATATATCTGTGCAGTTGTCAGCAGTGAAACTCCACAAAAAGGAAATTGTATCTTTCTGTGCATTATGCAAATACAAATTTGTTTTATAAGTGAAGAACATTTCTCTTTCAGAGAGGCAGATGTCTAAAATCAGCCCATTCCTAGTTTCTACTCGAACAGCTCAAAACATGTACATACTGTGACTTTGCTCAAGGATCACCAGTCTAATCCAAAGTGCCAATCCTAAATGCCTTAACACACAGGAAAGGCAAGATGTAAGTCTAACAAATGCACACATACACAAACTCTGTTGCTGAGCTACTTCAATTTCCCCAAATCCCAAGGTGACTCAAATATTTTCTTTTTTTTTTAAAAAAAAATTATGACAGCCAACACAGATCTTTCTCAGCACGATCTGCACACACTGGACTCCACAGCCCATCCTGTTTCTAAGGACAAGGCTGCAGGATTAGCCAACAAGAAGTCCCTTCTTCCCGTGAGCGAAGGGGAGCTGCTCTTAACGGAAAGCGTGCGCGGCAGAGATCTGCAAGACTCCGTGGAAAGCTTAGCGAGCAGTTCGCACGAGACGAGTTAAAGAGCACATCCTAAGTACGCTAAGATCTTAACACTGCCCTCGATCAGTCTTGAGCAGGGGTCTTCAAACTTGGCCCTTTTATGACTTGTGGACTTCAACTCCCAGAATTCCTCAGCCAGCAAAGCTGGCTGAGGAATTCTGGGAGTTGAAGTCCACAAGTCATAAAAGGGCCAAGTTTGAAGACCCCTGGTCTTGAGTATCTGCTGAACAGGGTGAACCCCTGGAATTTGAACTCCAGGGCGGCCCAGCCTTTGCTCTTTTCCGGCAACCTGACCCTCCGCCTTCCGCAATGCCCCCCCCCACGCTGGCTGAGGAATTCTGGGAGCAAAGCTGGCTGAGGAATTCTGGGAGTTGAAGTCCACAAGTCATAAAAGGGCCAAGTTTGAAGACCCCTGGTCTTGAGTATCTGCTGAACAGGGTGAACCCCTGGAATTTGAACTCCAGGGCGGCCCAGCCTTTGCTCTTTTCCGGCAACCTGACCCTCCGCCTTCCGCAATGCCCTCCCCCCCCCCCACGCCCAGCGGGAGAGCTCTAAAGCGAAACCCGGGGAAGCGCGCATCCACAAAGGCGACGACCGAGGCGAGTCGTCACCCCGGCGTGGACTACCGTACGTACCTCTTCGGTGGCGCTAGGGCAGCAATACATGAGAATCAGCGAAGGGACGAGGGTGAAGGCCAGGCCGACGAGCGTGATGGTGTTGGGGGCCAGCCAGAGCGGCGTGCGCTCCACCAGCCAAGCCCAGTAACGCTGCAGCGGCGGCTCCAGCAGCGAGCGCCCAGACGCTTTGTAGCGGTGCTGTTCCAGGCGCCTCAGCTGCGCTGCGCTTAGCGGCTCCAGAAGCGCCATGGCGCCTGCCTTCCCACTAGCCCGAGCCAGCTCCGAGAGCCAGCAACCCGCGCGGGGGCAACGGGAGGAGCCGGAGGCGGGGAAGCCCGCTGGCCTGGCTGGAGGCGGGCAGGAAGTGGCAGGCTGGGAGCTGCGGGCCGCCCCGTCCCGGGTGCGGTTTGGGGACTCGGAGCCTTCCTTCTCTAGAGCAGCGTTTCCCAACCTTAGGAACTTGAAGATGCGTGGACTTCAACTCCCAGAATTCCCCAGCCAGCATAGCTGGCTGGGGAATTCTGGGAGTTGAAGTCCACGCATCTTCAAGTTCCTAAGGTTGGGAAACGCTGCTCTAGACTACTAGATTAGCAGACTACCCGATTCGGTATTTATTTATTTTATTTATTTTAATTCCGTTTATATCCCCGCCCTTCTCCAAAGACTCAGGGCGGCTTATAAGCTTAGCAGTAGCCTTCATTCTATGTATATGCCTGCTTGTTAGGGCTTTCACACACACACACACCCCAAGCGGCATTATTACAAAGTCAGCTTAATTGCCCCCAACAATCTGGGTCCTCATTTTACCTACCTCGGAAGGATGGAAGGCTGAGTCAACCTTGAGCCTGGTGGGACGCGAACCTGCACTAATTGCAGGCAGCTGGTGTTACTTAAGGAGGCATTAGCCCACTGCTCCACCAAGGCTCAAGGCCACCCGTCTGGTAAACTCGCAAGATTCCTTTTTTTTTTTTGCCATGTATATGTATACATCCGAACTAGACTGTGTTGTTTCTCTGGGTCCTGTGTGTGTGTGTGTGTGTATTTCTGGTCAGGTTTATGCAGTGTATATTGGAGGTGGTTACCCTGTATGCAACGAAATCTCATTTTAATGTGTGCTGATTAGTGTACATTTAAAATGACAATAAAGTTATTATTCTAGTGACTAATCTATTCTCTCCGGCGGACTTGCTTTTTTGCCAGCAGCTGCCTTTCCTTCGCAGTAGAGCTAGTAGTGCAGGTAGCTGGAGGGAATCCGTTGTTTCCGTCTGGCCTGGAGAAGGTGGGGTCATCCTCAGACAGTCAGAGGGCAACAGACCAGGTGGCATTGATTCTGTCTGGTCTGGAGAAGGTGGGGTCATCCTCAGACAGTCAGAGGGCAACAGACCAGGTGGCGTTGATTCTGAGGTGATCCCGAAGGCTGCGTTTCGTCTTTATTTATCTGTGTTGTGTGAATTAGCTCACTGGGCAAATTCAGAAGACTAATGTGAGCAAACCAAGGTTAAGTAAACCAGGACTATGCAGGTCTCGCCAATTCAGCAATCGCCGTGTAGGAACATTTCCATGCACAAACAAACCTGTAGCTACTGTACTGGGGGATGATGCACAGAAAAACGTTGTATGCTATAATTTTGACTGCAGTCACATAATATGTTGTTAATCAAACCACTTTTTTTTAAAAAAAAAACTTTTGAACCCAGTTGCTTAGATATGAACAGCACACTGAACCACAAGCCATATTTTAACATAGAAGGGTGTGCATGTACTAAACTGTGCTCATGTTTGTTATAGCCACTTTCTCTTGCATCCTTCCTGAGTCTTGCCCATGCAGCAATTACAGGAGTTGATATCTACAAAGCACAAGGCTGAAGGAAGGCTAATATCAACACGTTTGCCTTGCCTGTATATAATTATCAAACTGATGCGTTTTTCCAGAACTTTTCAATATAAGCCTTGCATTGGAAAACAGTTGCTCCAGGCACATTAGGAAGTAATTGCTCTATTTAATCCTTCTGCTACATCTTAACACTGTGATTATGACAGCATGAATTAAAAAATATTATGTACATTTCATAATCAGAGTTTTGATTTGTGTTTGTATGTTTTAATGTACAGAGTTGCTGCACTTGTATGTAAATGGTAGGAAATTTCAGAAACTTGTCACATGTAAGAGAAAGTATAGAATAAATAGTAAAGATATTCATCCATCTGTATTGCTGCTTCTGGAGATCTTTAATTGGTAAGGAGATTAATCGCTGATCTCTACTTCTAAATTCTCATGATTCTGATGGTTACTTCACTGACAATACCTACAACATCAGCTCCAATCCATCTCTAAGCTCTTTTGCCTTCTCAAAAATCTTTTATTTTCTTTTGCCTGTTTTTATGTCTGATTTTTAAATACAGAATATACAGTAGAAGGTACCTTATTACCTGTGAAATGCTACTGTGCTGGGGGATGGTGCACAGCATCACTGATGGTTATAAAACTGAGGTGTAACCAATGAATTACCTGTCCAAACTCCAGACAGAACAATATATAAACATTGAACAGATGTCTATGTCTAAGAGATTTGGCTGGGAAAAGAATGACCAGAAGGCCATTGATTCAAAGACTCCTGGTATTTAAATCCTGGAACATACATATTAGAAAACTTGATTTCTTTGTTCTACACAGGGCAGAATTTTTGTGCATAAGTGGCCTTTTTCTTATCTGCAATAAAGCACTTTTCTGCTGTATCTTGTTTATGTCTATGAAACTCCTGCTGTAAGCAAGTCTCTGAACACAGAGTTGGGTGTCTTGTATGTCCATGCTGTCCTGAATAATAACATTCTAGGGCAGTGATGGCGAACCTTTTAGAGACCAAGTGCCCAAATCACAACCCAAAACCCACTTATTTATCGCAAAGTGCCATATAGATTCTGGGGCACTCAGTCTTGAAATGCAAAACATATTTCAGAGGATATGTAGAGAGCATTCTCTGAAGTCTGGATCAGCTACACAAACTAAGATTATCAGATCTGGGCAGCAAAACTTCATGCAACCATTACTTGGTAGCCATAACACAAAAAATTCAAATACATTTTGATCTGCTTAGGCCTAGAAGCTTTGCATGTGAAGTTTGCCTATTGTTCCTCTGCCTTGGCCTGTTTGACAGAAAATAAGGAACTCAATCAGCATAACTTTCCTTCAAAATACTACATTCGAGTTCAGCAGGTAATGCAGTACCCATTCATAAAGCGTAAGAATTAAAGTTGGCTTTGTATCCATTGACCTAAAGGGTTGTGGTGTGTCTTTCAGGCACTCCTATATTATTTTAATTTCCAGATGTAGTTATTAATACATTAAAACAATTACCATGCACACAGTCTTAAACCTTGAAATCAAGAAATTCCACTGAGCTTAATTCCACTGGCATTTTTGATAAAACATGCTTGGAATTATGTGAATAGGTGATAACTACATGAAATGCTTCAAAAGAACTAATTTTTGGTAACTCTATTAATATGTATAAGCTGCTGTGCTAGAAATTGTCAATATATGTCTTACATATACTGTATTAGTCTGTCGATGAAGATTCTCAGTCATCCAGGTGGAGTTATTTGGAAATTGAGTCATGGCATATATACTTATCTTTTTAGTTTGAAATATTTTACTGCTTATTGAAATAGCTGCTTCACTCTGAGCAAGTTGGTTAGGGGAAACCCCATATTTGTCCTCCAGGGTGGTTTCATTTCTCATCTAATCTGAATAGGGTTGTTAGGTGAGTAGGCAGAGTCTCGTTAAGAATAGTTTCTCCTAAATCCTTTCTCCTATGTGGGTCATTTAGGTGTGGTCTTCCTGATGAATCTGTGAAGTGGTTTTGATCTTCCTGAGGAAGACGTCGAAGGTCCCTTCCAGGTCTGTTCTGTTCTATTCTATTCTATTCTATTCTATTCTATTCTATTCTATTCTATTCTATTCTATTCTATTCTATTCTATTCTATTCTATTCTATTCTATTCTATTTTGGAGACCTTGCCTTACATAGAATAATGTGAAAATGCTTGGGATAAAACTAGGTTTGGGCCAAAATATGCCTAAATTGATCAGTGCTGTCAGGTATTATTCGCAGGTTTGTGTAAACAAATGGAATTGCCCATAGTAAGCTTCTGTACACTTTATTGTATGAAAATGAGAGTTTGCCATGGTGTAAAAACACAAAAGTTGAATGCAGTGGGTACTTAAGTAGTATGTATAATGAACAAGAAAAGAAAGAATTAAGTGCTGAATAAATGATACAAAAATTTGTGGCCAGGAAGATGAGGAAATGTGTTCATGGAGAGAGTCAGCACTGACTCACCAAACAAGTGTATGAGGAAAGATTGAATGTATTGAAAGGAGAAGACTGAGAAAGTTGTGTTTGGATAAAGTTCGCAAAAGATGTATGAAGTGGTAAATGGTCAGGATGAAAGCCCAGAAGTTTTGCAGGACAAAAAGGTATGGAGAGGAATAATGAAAGGAGTTGGCGCAAACTAGACTCACTTATATGATATTTCTTTTTGTAATATGATGCCTTTAATTTTCCTTTCTTGTGTGGTTTATACAACAGTGCTTAGCCCCAAATGGACTAATTAAATGGATAAGAATATATGTGAATGTATCTGCATCCCAGCCCGTAATCCAGTGTTTGTAATTGCAAACAGAAAGCCAAGACATGATGAAAACAAAATAACAGTGATAGCATAACATCAAATAAGCATAAGAATCCCAAATATGTGGCTAGGTCATAAACACTTCAGCTTTATTGTACATCACCAGAAAAAATCCCCTGTAATAGCTCAAAGAAATGGGATTCACAAATAAACAACAGAGAAAAAAAACGCTTTTAAATTTAGATGCATTCAGGTCAATTAATGGTTACATGCTGTAAATCATGTACACAGGAGACATGTCCACCTATAATTTGTTATTTGGTTATCAAAAGAGGTATGTTTTGATTGCATTGTTATTGGGCATGGCAGCATCTGCTTTTCACAAAAAAAGTATCTAGCCATATAAATTAGAAACTAAAAATGAGCTCTCATGCACATTTCTTTAGCTTGTCTTCTTTTCTTCATTAAAAAAGAGAGGGCAAAGAAAAGGATACAGAAATACACAGTGGTACAAAATGCAGGTAAGCATCAGCTTATTTCATTAAACGTCAAAAAAAAAGAAAAGAAAAGAAAAGCAATCCATGCGTGAGTTTTTCTTTCCACCAGCAACACGAGCGAGACGGAAGGGGCAATATATGAGTTAGGAAGATCATGGTAAAAATGAGAGGCTGTGGAGTGGCTAGCAGTTTCTGGTGCAGAAGCAGAGAAGCACTTGGGGGCAGAATTTATTTTTTTCCAAACTTGCTTGCTTCCATTTCTTTCATATAGGACTGGGCAATATGCGGAGGTACCCCTTGCAGTAGTAGTCGGAAGAACGAGAGACCACCTGAGAACAAGACAATTATGAAAACAACCAAAAAATAGATTTGATCTTTATACCTGCACACATTTGTGCAATTACAAAAGGAGAAATATGCCATGGTTTTAACAGAGCTTCCTTTAGTGTAAATAGATTTAGGATTTTTAGACAGGATTGCTCTCCGGTTGCTACTATTTTTTCTTTCCGTGTGAATGAAATAAATTCTTCCAAGAATGATAGGTCAGGAATTCTATGTTCCAGTAACCATTTTCACTGTCCAATGGATGGGGATTTGATGGATCCAGCATGAAGTTGCTGCCAAAAATGGCAAGTTGTTCTTGTGGCTGTAAAGTTGTCAGATACTCATCAAAGACTCATAATGTGAGTCTTCATAAATTCTCCAAGCCAAATATGGTGAAGAAGCTTTGAAGTGAAGTTGCCTATCCATATTCTAATTATTGGAATAAGGAAGTGGGAGAAGGAGAAGAAAGGAGACTCAGCAGGATGCTGGGGGTCCACATAGTGAAAGTCATCCAAAATAATATCTGTTATAGCATCAAAAATATTCAAAAGGCAAATACCAAGGGGAACCCAACACTTTTCTTCTGTAAACAATAATGATATTAAGGTTTTATTACATTTTAACCATGTGATTGTTTTTGTTTCCACATCCCCAGTAACCATGTTACACTGAGCTATAATTAGGGGAGGGTCAACATCATTAAAATGGCTGGTACAACTGGGCAATCAAAGCCCCAGTCCTTTTTAACATGCATCACATGCACCATACACACATAAAAAGAGGTGGGATTTTGATTGCCCATCTGTGCCAGCCATTTTGATGCTGATGACCACACCTTCTTTTCATGTGTGCCCCTGAGTATGAAATTACTGCATACAATGACCTCCCTATCAATATCTTCACCACGCTACACATTTGTCAGTGATTGAAACCAAGCTATCTAGATGGGAATGGCTGATATTATAAATTCGCAGTGGGAGTTAATATAACCCACCAGACCAATAATGTAAGAATATGCAAAAGGTGCCGAACCCAGTGCAATATAGTAACCTCATGCTCTTTTTTGGATTGTTTAGCAATGTTGGTATGATAAGAATTCTGTACAAGGTTCTCTAGGCCATACTAATCGTCTAAATTCCCAAAAAAAGTTACCTTAGCTTGCTGAGATTCGGTGAAGTAACAATAGTTAAAAAACAAACACTGAAATGCTTTTTTTAAAGACAGCCTTGGCTAGAGAGAGAGACAGGGGAAAAAAACATGCCCTTTTATAAACAACTTACCTTTAAATGTTTCTACCATTAATCTCAAATGCAAAACTCTTTCAAAACTCTCTGGACTATATTTTATGATTTACTGTTACAGAAATACTTATTTTGCACATTCAAGCAAATAAAAATGCAAATGATAATTCTGTGCACAACCCAGCTAAAACAAAACTACTTGATTTAGTTTAGAGCAATTAAATATGCTGTCAAAGTTTTCTTTCTTTCTTTCTTTCTTTCTTTCTTTCTTTCTTTCTTTCTTTCTTTCTTTCTTTATCTTTTTATGCTCTGACACACAAAATGTGGCATGCTTTTAAACTAATTTCTTAAGTTGCTGCAGTGTACATTTTCAAGAAAAGGAGGTAAGAGTTTGGTATAATTAAATAGGGTTACTTCCTAGCTTCCTGAACCTTGAGGCAAATAACTGGCATTAGACTTCAGTGCTGTGATTTATGCTTATTTATGTATAGTAAGCTGTTAGCCTGTTTCATGCTTTATCACTCCCTCTATAGCTTGTTAGTATGTGTTGGCGTCACAGCGGGAACTGCTATCACAAGCATTTCTTCAGCAGATTCAGCGAGAGTTGTTAATTAAGAACACAGTACAAATAGTCAGTCCGTTGCTACATTGATTTTACTACCCCATTTTCATTAAATGACATAATGAAAATTATGCCATACTTCCATAGGTTTTGTATGACATGACAACAGAAATAAGCTTCATATGCGGAGACCATATGAAAGCTTACCTTAGATGACATTATACATTCAAAAATCCTTACTGTGTAACTACAGGAGAGAGAGAGAGAAAGAAGTTGTAAGCACTTTACTTTCTAAACATAAACGTACAGACTCTATTGAGTGAAATTATGACCACAGTGATGAAAAGATGATGATTTAATTCCTTAGTCATGTAAAACATGAGAGAGAGAGAGAGAGAGAGAGAGAGAGAGAGAGAGAGAGAGAGAGAGAGAGAGAGAGAGAGAGAATGAGAACGAGGAAGACAATGGAAAATCAAAAGATGAAGGGGTCTAGCACACTTTCAGCATTATCATTAAGGTAGGAAGCTTAATTAATTATGCACAAACACAAATGATTGGCTGCCACACTAATCTAAGTGAGATAAAGGAGCCAATCTAATTGTGTCACTAATCTAGGACTAAAACAAAAATTAGGTTAAACTAAATTAAAACAATTTAATTAAAATTAAAATTATAGATATAGATATATGTACACGCACAGACACTCACACACAAGTATATCCAGAGTGTTTCTCAGTATAGGAAAAAGCCATATGCATAGCATTGAACCATCTATATCTATATCTATTTTTAGTTGAATAACTACTAGGCAAATTTATCAAGTATTACTGTATAAAGATAACATTTCAGTATATACTTTTGCACAAGGCTGATATAATTTAACCAGCTGTATTTATTCTACATTAGCCTTTTAAACTATGCATTTTATAGGAGAAAAATATTTTCTTAAAAATACATTATAGGTAGCTACTAAATCATTATATTACAGGTTACAACTCACTTTATAAAATATACTGCACACTCCTGTGTTTCCTCAATAGTAAATTTCATGGTGTCTATCAGAGCTTATTCCCAAGTGTGTGGACATTCTTAATGTACCACTAAATTATATGTTATCATTTTTATTCTTGACAATGTAAACACTCATGATATGATTCTGCTGAGAGAATGTTTATTACTTATTCAGCTCTATTCTTTATAATTCTGCCCTTCTGAATATAAACTATCTAGAAATACTTTTTAACATATGATACATTTATCGAAAACAACTATTTGATATTGACTAAGAATATATTTTTTAAAAAGAACATGGAAATAAGGCTATATTTATTGATAAATGAAAATTTAACCTTAGTTACTATAATCTAGACACTAGTTACTATATAGTCTTGATTAATTTGACCTTCTTTGCCCATGCCATAGAAGTATGTCATGGTGCAAAGATGAAGAACATGTATGAAATACACACTTATCATGCAAACACATTTTATATAACAAGAAAGGAATAAAATGAAAGGTAATGTCCAGTTGAATATGATTTTAAACATCAGTTTCTGCTCCTCCAAGAATGTTGGTTTTTCTGGCAAAATTTCTCCATGTTATATAATTGCAGAATTATTAACCAATGTTTAATTTCATTTAAATTCTATCCCATCACTGTTTAACAATATTAAGCTGCTTCTTCTTTTCTTTCAGAACTGCAACACCAGCTGTAATTCTTTTAAGCTTCCAACACATAGAGAAATATGATTCTGTCCAATATTAAACTGTAATGAGTGATATTAAAGCATCAATTATATCTTAGGGCACCATAATCAGAATATATATAGCCGGGCCAAAAACAGGAATGAAAGAGTTAATTAGCAAGGTCCATTCAAAAAGCCTTGACAAATACTTAAACATATATATATATATATATATATATATATATATATGTATGTATGTATGTATGTATGTATGTATGTATGTATATGTGTATGTGTATGTGTATGTGTATATGTATATATGTATATATGTATGTATATGTATGTATATGTGTATATATGTGTATGTGTGTGTGTGTGTGTGTGTGTATACACACACACACACATACATACATACATATATACATATATAAATTCCATTTATATCCCGCCCTTCTCCGAAGACTCAGGGCGGCTTACAAGCTTAGCAGTATACAATCTAGGGTAGTTCTACTGATGTCTATAGAAGTTCTTGGGAATAATTAATTGTAGCTTTGGGAGTGTTCCAAAGTGATTTGTTCATTTGAAAATTCCTGAGTTAATCTGACTTGTCTTTTCTTTCATCTGCCAAGTCTTTGAAAAAGGTGAAAATAAAAGAAACTAGTTATCTCATTATTTTTTTAATTATAAAGAATCAGTGTATTCAGAGCTCTCATCTTCTTTATTGGATGAATACTATGGATAATTAGTTTCTTGGAGCTTATTCTGTTTGGCATCTCAAAGGGTGAATATCTCAGTGCCAGTTTAGTCAGGGCAGGGACAGAGACTAAACAATGGGCAAAATCTACAATAAACCAATATCATTTCACACACAACTGCAAATAGTTATTGTAAGTTGGCTTTTCCAAGCTTTGCCATTCTGGCTAAGAATCTGGAAGGCATTATCCCTACACATTCAGAAGGTGCCAGGAAGGGAAAAGATAATTCTTTGTTTTTGAACAAGAGAGGACAAGAAATATTGACTGTTTCAGAAGCAGTTTTCACCCAGGAAAAATGCGGGGGAAAGAGTTAAACATTTTCCTGTAGTATGATGGGCTTAGGCAAATTCAAAGACCTTACATATCAGATTTCTTTGATTCCATTTACAGATAACTATAGTGGATACATGAGAACTTCTAACTTCCGAGTGCCCCGTGTACAAGGAATTATGAATCGAAGTGCAAATATAAAAACAAAATTGGGCGCTAGCTATGATTATCACAAAAGGATCATAAATCATTGTTCTTCTGCATTAAAACTCTTGACTACTTTTCCCTACTCTTACAGTGTGTGATATCTTCACCCAATCCCCCATTAAAATAAATTAAACAAAAGAAGTTTGTATGAAATCATATGATTTTGAATATCTGGAAATGTATCTTCATATGAAAGCCTTATATGAAATTCACGGGTTTACAGAGGAGGCCACTCCTTGGTATATGTATATTTCTTCAGAAGTAAATCCCACTGACATCAATAGATATAACTCTGAAGTCACTGGAAATTTAACTGATAGGTTGGAAGGTTCTTTGACTACATGTCCAACCACTTTAGCAGGCTGAACTGCTCTAATGATAGATGATCATTCAGACAATGAATAAAAAGTATTGGATTTCAGATAATAAATATTAAGGGGGAAAGAGACCAAAAAACCCACAACCCAACCCAAAGATAACTGAAGTGAAACATTTAGCAAACATCATTTTATGACTGCAAAAAATTGGCAACCAAGCTTTCAGTGTGGAGGCTTTTTAGACTTTCCATTTCTAGGTAATGAAGGGAAATAATAAAGAATGAAAATTGCAATGTGAAGAAGAAATTTTGTTATATTTGTCTAGGACCTGTCAGCCTTCAGTAGTTTCTTTCCAAGGAAACTGGATCAATCCTTGCACCTCTAAAATGTCTCAGTGCTCAGAAATGGGAGACATAAATCATGGTTACTAGTGCCATAGACACTAAACACGATGAATGTTCTAGGGCAGGGGTGTCAAACTCAATTTCATTGAGGGCCACATCAGCATTGCGGTTGCCCTCAAGGGGCTGGGTGGGTATGGCCAGGGTGGGCGTGGCCTACTGGGTGGGCGTGGCTAGAGTGCGTATGGCCTACTGGGTGGGCGTGGCCAGGTCTACATCGTTCGCATCAAGGGTGCCTATGGGGGCCTGGGCAGGAGTGGGACAGATCTGAGGGTCTCTGGGCCAGGGCCAAGGCAGTGGGGGCCGTTCCCTCACTGTTTCCAGGATGGCTTCATGGGCCGCATGAAACCACTTCGCGGGCCGGATCCAGCCCCCGGGCCTTGTGTTTGACATGTCTGTTCTAGGGTGAATGTTCTAGGGTGTCATTCTTTGCTGGATTGAAATGAAACAATCACATATTGGATATGCGGAAAGCATACATTTAGAGGTTTATGAATGACAGTTTATAATGACAGGGGCCTTTAATTTTAATTTTTATTTAACTTCTGTATTTATTGTACGTTATTGTTGTTAGCCGCCCTGAGTCCTTCGGGAAATAGGGCGGCATATAAGTCCCAATAATAAATAAATAAATAAATAAATAATGGCAATTTAGAACTTATAAGCCTTCTAATCTTATGCTTTCTAAGAATACTATCTAACAGTTTTATCCAAACTCAGCTTTTCCCATGTTAGCTGTTTTTGGTGATGCTCGCTAACAATTTGGAGAGTTCTATTATGTGAAATGGAAGAGTGAATTCCTTGAAATGACATCATGCCTTCTATGCAGAAAAATAGATAATAGAGAAACCGGGACAATCAGGAAATGTAACTACTGTATTGTACAAGACTTCTATCTTGCTTGAGTCTTTGGGCAAGATAAAGAAAGTACACAAATTCCAAAACAATACATTAACTAAATCAGATGCATTATATGAGCAATGAATGCCACTATGGATTTTCAACTTCATAATACTATAATTATGGAGCTAATAAAGATTCAGAAGTAAATAGGAAACAAAAGCTAGACAGTCCCAAAAGATTCTGTGGACAATGTGCATTACAGAGTATTGTATGAGGTCAGTGAAAAAAGGTAATACTTTAACTGTTCCTTATATTAGATCACTTTGTAACTAAATTATTAAGTTAAAAATGGAACATTGTAATCCAGTTACTAATCTTCTTTATGTATCACCTTACTCTGGAAACATCCTGAAGATGAATTTATCATAGATCTGCAGATATATTTACGATATTCAAAATACCATGTTGCATACTCTCCTTATACATAAATATTTGATCCAAATATTGCTATTACTTTCCATGGAATTAATCTATAACTTACTCTTTTGATAGTCTTCACTTATTCATTAAAATGTGTTTTCCTTGCAAAGCAAAGAGGCAAAAACTGTCAGCATATAAGGAAGGCATCTTCCTTGAAGCTATTTTTTTTCTACTGAAGAAAGTTACTCTACCAACAGAAACCATCTTACCTCTGACTTCCAATTTGGATTCAACTTCAGCCTCACCAAGACTGTTGACAGCCCTGCAAGTATATGTGCCACCATCATAGGGGCTGGGTTTCCGGATCTCCAGTGTGCAAACACCCTGGTTACTAAACATTCTGTATCGTGGGTCATTCGCTATAATGATTTTATTTTTCATCCATGTGATCTTGGGCTGCAGTTAGAATACAGAGAAAAGATAGGAAATTAAAGATCAATTTCTTTCTTTCTTTTTTTTGTAACATAATATTTGATGTTAATGAACTGGATGGTCCATTTTCTGTTTAAGGACATCTTAAAATAAATGGTAATGTTTTTTAGATTTTCAAATTATTTTATTAGATAAGTCCATTCCATAATTTTCCTAAAACTTTACCCAAAGTCTCAAACAGGTAATCCTCGCCTTACGACCAGTTGCTTAGTGACTGTTTAAAGCTGCATGGAACCTGTCCAGAGTTACTTATGACCCAGTTTCAAAGTTTGATGGCTTCCCCATTCCCCATGATCACATGATGGAATGACCACTACATTTATTTATTTAACAACCACCAAATTTGCTTAACAACCGCTGCAAAAAAGGTCATAAAATCAGGGATTGCCCATCTGGAAGACCTATATATTAAAAGGTAAAGGTTCCCCCGCACATGCGTGCTAGTTGTTTCCGACTCTAGGGGCCGGTGCTCATCTCTGTTTCAAAGCCGAAGAGCCACCGCTTGTCCGAGGATGTCTCCGTGGTCATGTGGCCAGCATGACTAGACTCCAAAGGTGCACGGAACGTTGTTACTTTCCCACCGTAGTGGTGGGAAAGTACTTGCATTTTTACGTGCTTTCGAACTGCTAGGTTGGCAGAAGCTGGGACGAATAACAGGCGCTCACTCTGCTACGCGGCACTCGGGATTCGACCCGCCAAACTGCCGACCTTCTGGTCGACAAGCTCAGCATCCTAACCCACTGAGCCACCGCGTCCCTTCACCTATATATTATGGAATGCTAAATTTTCATGAACAACACTGCAATATATTTCAATTTCTGCAGCTAGTTTGTGGGACACCTTTCTCAAATGTGATTTTTAAATGCAACCTTTTTCATGCATTTTTATTAAACACATGGTTTTCACATGACATCATTCAAAGCGGCCATTAAATGTGTTAAAGAAAGGTGATTATTTTAATATCTCCAATAAAAACAAAATACCAGAACTGCTGAACCAGAATACCTAATGTAAATTCTTTCATCATAGCAAGATTTTTTAAAAACCCATCTGTCCTCCTATATTTTCTTTGGAATAATATACAGGAAGTATTACTAAACAGTTTTTCCTAATTTTAATTAGTAGGAAATAGATTTTATTGCCAAGTTTCAAGTTCTTGCACAGAAACAGAAACAAGTCTGAGGAAAACCATCAATCTGACATCTGGTTCAGATAAAGATGTCATACTATTTATTAAGTATCATGATAAGTATTGTAAACATCCTTTCCTGATAAATTGCATTTGTGCTAGTTTCCAATTCTAAAAACCCCCAGATAAGTATCAGGTTAAATAAAAGAAGTGAAATGCAATGGGTAGAAATGTATCTGATGAAATTATCTATTTTGCTCTAGAGTGATGTAGTAGAAGAATAAACAGCTTACCTGGTAACTAGTATATTTGAGTGGTCAGTTTTGCATTTACAACTATGGATTTTCTAGCTGATATTACAATTGAGAATAGGGGACATGACATGAGTTACAATTCCACTTGTTACCTCATAGACACCTTTCTCTCTTTTTCCCAAAAAAATTCAAAATATTTATTACAGTCAAAGACCAGTATATTTCCCTATGTTAAATAAAAAGTAGCTTAAACCTTAACCCAGCTAGAGCATAGAAAGTTCTAGATCAGGCATGTCAAACTCGTGACGTCACGTGACGTCGCATGACATATTGGAGCTTTTTCCCCATTGCCAGCAATGGGGTGGGTGCGGTTTTTTCACGATGCATCCGGCTCGCGGGCTGGCAGTTTGACACCCCTGTTCTAGATGATGCAGAACCCTAATAGTTAAAAAAGAATTAAGGAGAGAATGGAAGGTATGTCCTCAACATGCACAGGGCAAGTAACCTTTCCTCCTAAAACCTCAGATGCAGAAACTAAGCATCACATATAAAAGTTCTGCACCATTCAGAGCCCAACAAGAACCTATATGTATAATGTTTAAGAAGTGAGATGAAGAAATAGCAGTCTTATACCTCAGTGTTTCTCAACCTTGGCAGTTTGAAGACATATGGACTTCAACTCCCAGAATTCCCCAGCCAGGATAGTTGACACGGGAATTCTGGGAGTTGAAGTCCACACATATAGGTTCTAAATCAGGGGTCCCCAACCCCCGGGCCGTGGCCCACTATCGGGATGTGGTCCATTTGGAATTGGATCATGTGAGTGGCTGGCTGGAATGCGCATGAGCAGCTCAACGTGTCCTCATGGCAGACTGGTGGGCATGCCTGGGGGCATGCCAGCCCTCCACTCATGCAAGGACTGTTTGCGTGTACACAAGAGCTGCATGCGTGCCCTGGCCCACCACTGCATGTGTGTACAGGCGCGACGGCCTGCCATTCATGCGGCCCAGTTCCCTCTCCGCCCTGCCAGCTGGGCTGCCAAACTGCAAAGGTTAGAAACCGCTGTTCTACGTTACACATATAACTTCTAATGGGGCTCTGCACACATGTGGGACTTTGGTATGTCATATTCAGTTTCTGCAGCTGAGGTTTTTAGGAGGAAAGATTACTTACCCAGTTGAGGACATAACTGGCTGGGGAATTCTAGGAGTTGAAGTCTACATATCTTCACACTACCAAGGTTGAGAAATACTGTTATAACTGATTTGTCTTATTCACATCTTTTTAAATTCTCTTGTGTATTTTTTGTGATTCTTACTAGAGGATTAGCTTACCTTTGGATTTCCTCGTACGCTGCAGTTCAAAGTTGCATTGTAGCCACATATGGCATACGTATTAACTAAAGGCTGAGTAAACATTGGTGGTTCAGTGAAATTGAACTCCTCATAAACTGGATTTTTGTAGACTTTACCTGCAAAAGAGAAGTTCAAGAATTGCTAAAAGAAAGAATTTTGTAACATGTTATTCTCCCCAATTCCTACCTACATAAGAACAAAGTTTATCAGTAAAACATGGAACTGTGCAATACTTTAGATCTGGATTGTGAGAACACTGGCATGCAACTGTAGTGTGTGTTTCTAATTCCTAAAAGCAGCAACTTTATTTCCTGGGTCATGAATCTAACCTCTGCAGCTGACCTATAATCCTAGGAAGAGATACTGCATAGCTCATATTGTTCTATTATCTGCAATCATGTCACCCCTAGTCCTTCTCTTCATTAAACTAGACATACTCAATCCCAGCAGCCATTCCTTATATGTTTTAGCCTCCAGACTTCTAATCATCTTTGTTACTCTTCTCTGTACTCTTTCCAGAGTCTCAACATCTTTTTTTACATTGTGGTGACCAAAACTGGATGCAGTTTTCCAAGGGTGGCCTTACCAAGGCATTGTAAAGTGCTATTAATACTTCACGTGATCTTGATTCTATCACTGTGTTAATGCAGCCTAGCACTGTGTTGTCTTTTTTGGCAGCTGCAGCACACTGCTGGCTCATATTTAAGTGATTGTCCACTAGGACTCGGAGATTCCTCTCACTACTATTGAGCAAGGTACCCCCTATACCACAGGTCTGCAACCCGCGGCTCTGGAGCCGCATGCGGCTCTTTCAGCCGTCTCTTGTGGCTCCCAGTCTTCTGCTATGTATAGTAAAAAAAAAATGTGGGACTAAAAATGTTCAACCAATCAATTCAAATATGCAGTGTAGGTGCATATCTCGCTTGGCTCCACTCTTAAGTCAAACCCTGTTCTGCGCATTTGCGCATGTACGCGCATGCACACACATTTTTGCGGCTCCCAGTTTTTCCTTTTGTGAGGGAACCAGTTCTGAGTGGCTCTTTCACTGTTTCAGGTTGCTGACCCTGCCCTATACTATACCTGTACATTTGGTTTTTCTTGCCTAAATGTAGAACCTTACTTTTTTCACCATTCAGTTTCATTTTGTTAGATAGCGCCCAGTGTTCAAGTCTGTTCAGGTCCTCCTGTATCTTCAGCCTGTCTTCTGGAGTGTTGGCTATTCCTGCCAGCTTGGTGTCATCTGCAAATTTGATGAGTTCCCCATCTATCCCCTCATCCAAATCGTTGATGAAGATGTTGAAGAGCACTGGGCCTAGAACACAGCCCTGGGGGACCCCACTACACACTTCCCTCCATGTAGATGTGGTTCCATTGAGGACCATACACTGAGTATGACTGGTCAGCCAGCTACAAATCCATCTGGTGATGCTGTCTAACCCACATTTTTCTATCTTATCAAGTAGTAGTTTGTGATCTACTTTATCAAATGCCTTACTGAAGTCCAAGTAAATTATATTCACAGCATTCCTCTGATCCACTAATTTTGTCACTTGGTGAAAGAATCCAATAAGATTTGTCTGTCATGATCTGTTTTTGACAAACCTATGTTGGCTTTTAGTAATGACTTTGTTTGCTTCTACGTGTTCACTGATTTGTTGTTTGATTATCTTTTCCAGAATCTTCCCAGGTATTGAGGTCAGGCTGACAGGTCTGTAATTTCCTGGATCCATTTTTTTTCCTTTTTTGAAGATGGAAACTATATCAGCTATTTTCCAGTCCTCTGGTAGTTCCCCAGTGCTCCAGGATCTTTGAAAAATATAGTTCAGTGGTTCTGAGATCACTTCTGCCAATTCCTTGAGAACCTTGGGGTGTAATCCATCTGGTCCTGGTGATATGAACTCATCTAGGCTGGACAGGTGCTCACTTACCATTTTTTTGCCTATCTTAACTTGTGTTTCTATTCTGTTAGAACATGGATTGAACATGGATCTTTGAAAACTTTATGTTTTGTGGACTCATAGTTTTGAACTGCCTATAATTTATACAGTTTTCCTTTTTTAAAAAAACACCTCTTCATCTTTCTTGCCCATTGATTCTGTTGGGCAGAATTAAAAAGGAAGAAGCTATGTCCTCTAGCATCTCAAAAAATATAAATGAGATTAGAGGAAGGAAATGTTTTTAAACTGGTTTGACATTCTGATTGATTAGTAGCTGTTTTCCACCACTGTGTCTTTAGCCTGGTGCATTGCAGATTATTTTTCAAGAAAAGGATGAAAATGTACTATCTCTGCCTAAAGTGTGAACTAACGAAATCTTTTTTTCCTTCCAAGGTAAGAAAACACTGTGTTTAATGCATATTTGTATTCTGAGTGAATACAAATGAATTAAATGTCCATAAGATCCTTAAATCTTCCTTAAAAATAGTGTGGTAGGTACTTAAATAGTTTTGGATAAAATGCTGTTACTGGAAAAAATTAAATCACTTTCCTGACCGTGTTCCTCTTTGCAAGAGTGCTCAGTTATCACAAATGGTTTTTGCTTGATATTGATAATTATGGTACATTGGATTCTACTAAGAACCTACAGGACAATGTTATGCAAAATCCACATAGGACACCTTGCTTGCAATCAGTATTTTTTTGCAAATTAGACATAATACCCATATTTTTTAGCAGATGGGATGTATGAAAAAAAAGATCCAAGTAATTTGAACATTGTTTTTTCCTCTTCCAAATGCAGGTCAAACAAAAACAGTCTCCGTTATTTTATCCTTTCTCTCCAAACTGTACCATTTTTTAAAAAAAGAATAAAAGTATTTTCAGTGTTTACTATTAACATAATTGGCTATGCTACATAATGGTGTGGTTGCTAAAACTATGGCAGCTTAATAAAATTAAGAGATTAATATAAGCCTCCCATATCCCCTTTAGCTGTTTTCCATTGTCATATTTGTGTCAGATAGTTCAGGAATTTCAGAGTTTTAGCTAACCATCTTTAGCGATCACAGCACTTTCTTTTGTTCTTGTTGCATCCTCACTGAGGCCACACATATTTTCAGAGAAAATGCGGAAGAAATACTCATTTCCAATTACAAGTTCAGTAATAGTAGCACTGGTCCGGTGATAATGTTCAATGACGGTGTACCATTCCTGAAAGATAGAGTAAATTAAGCTGAGCTTGTAACACCCTAAGAGTTAGGTGCTCAGGGGTAGCCTGGCTAAGACATCATTCTTGAAGCATCTATCTGTATTATGCTGCAGACTGAAGAATGACGGTAATATTATAAGCAGCCCACCCATTAAAAGGCAATTGAGATTGGTGCTGTTACAGCTTCATCAAATCAAAATACCCCTTCAAAAATCCCTAATAAATAATTTTATTTTTTTCCTTTATTTTCAGTTATTTTCAAACCAGCAACTAACTAACTTAGAAGTCTTAAATGACCTCCTTTATTATTGCGTGACTCTGGGCAGCTAACGAGAATTTATAAGAATAGCAATAACACCTATAAATAAATAACTGTACCAACAGCCAATATAATGCAATAGCCTAAAGTCTGACTCAACCCCCCCACCCCCAAAACATGCAAATCATACTTATATAAAGAAGGTACGCAGAAATAAATATGATAGCTTTAACAGTGAGGCTTCATTTGAAAGTAACAATACTAAGAACAAAGACAACCTACCAAAGATACTTGTCACGTTCATACAAGGTCTTTTATAACAGTTGTCAGTTTAAGGGACATTAAAATGGCAGATGTTCCAGTTCTCAAAAGTTATTTAGATTCACAAATAATAGCAGTGTTTCAAGGCAGCCTTCTATGTGAGAACCAGGTGGCTTATCCTGAGATTCGCCATGTTAGAAAGTCTACCTACCATGCTCTTTTTGTCTGCTTTTTGAATTGTGTAACCAGTAATGTTGGCATTGCCATCATCTTTTGGTGGGGTCCATTCCAAAGCAACATTTTCTCCCCAGACATCTGCAATTTTTACTGCTTGGGGTGGACCTGGACGATCTGCAGCAGTAAAGAGGAAAAATTAACAGTACAGGTAAAAATTATTTTTTTCAGCTTCTCTCAGTTTGACAGGTTTTAACGTTCTTTTAAAGAGTGTACCAAGTTTATAATTTTTAGATGGCCAAAAGTTTTGTTAAGGTGGAATTGCCTGCTCTTGATTCCTTCATGTGACTTCTCACTCTATTTCTGAGTGACAACTCAGCCTTGCACACTGCTCTAAGTGCCTTTGAAGACAGTTAATGTTTTCCAGCTCAAAAAATTTCACTTATATTTCACTACATTTAACTTCTTCAGTCACATCCTATGAAACACAGCTTTGCTTTTTAAAATTTATTTTACTTTAGCAAATGATTTTCAGACCAGCTTATGAAAATAGCACCAAGATACAAAAAAATAATAATTTACTAATCTTTTGATGCTGGGATGGCCAAGAACTGAAGGTTAGGATAGTCAAGCTATTGCTACTATGATGTTGCCGGCTTCACATTGCGATATTATAACTTGTACCTATAGTTATGGTTTAGGCAACCTTGGCTCTTTTATGACTTGTGGACTTCAACTCCTAGAATTCCTGAGCCAGCCAAGAAGGGACGCAGTGGCTCAGTGGGTTAGGACGCTGAGCTTGTCGATCAGAAGGTCGGCAGTTTGGCAGGTCGAATCCTGAGTGCTGCGTAACAGAGTGAGTGCCTGTTACTTGTCCCAGCTTCTGCCAACCTAGCAGTTCGAAAGCACATAAAAATGCAAGTAGAAAAATAGGGATCACTATGGTGGGAAGGTAACAGCGTTCTGTGCACCTTTGGCGTCTAGTCATGCCTGCCACATGACCACGGAGATGTCCTCAGACAAGCGCTGGCTCTTCGGCTTTGAAATGGAGATGAGCACCAGCCCCTAGAGTTGGAAATGACTAGCACGCATGTGCAGGGGAACCTTTACCTTTAGGCAACCTTGGCTCTTTTATGACTTGTGGACTTCAACTCCCAGAATTCCTGAGCCAGCTTGCTCAGGAATTCTGGGCATTGAAGTCCATGAGTCATAAAAGAGGCAAGGTTGCCTACCTTGAGCAGGGGGCTGGATTGGAAGATCTCCAAAGTCCTTTTCAACTCTGTTATTCTATTAATATTCTTCCAGTGACATCTGTAACATAATGGTGTCATATAAATGATACCAAGACATACTGACTTTAATGATGTTTATAACAATGCATGTAAAATTACAGCACTTATGTGATGACCTCATTATACATATGTCAGAATTTGTCCTATGCCCCTTGAAGACATCTTTGGCTTCTCCCCTCAGAAACTATTATTTGTTACAGGCAAGACTGGGTTGTAACTGTTAGATTGTAGGACTTTCATAGTCAGATGAAATGTAGCTTTGGTCATAACTCTGGTTTGTAGGAGCCATTGATAAGAAAGATATGGTAAGGATCATAATGTAGCTTATTTCAAACTCTTAAGTTATAGAAGAGGCATGGAAGACTCCAGACCGTGGACTTAATTCAGCCCTCCACAATTTCTTATCCTTTTTATCCTGCTCTCTCTGTAAAATAGCCTCCATTTATGTTATGTTAAGGCCAAAGTGTTGTCAAAGTATTATAGCTAACAAGCCATATTCTACTCAGGTGGAATTTCAATACGTACCAACTATTTGAATATCTATTGTGGCTTTGTCCACGAGGTTATCTACTTTGACCTTCATGTCATATTTTCCAGAATGGCTCCTCTCTGCTTTTCGGATGAAGATGATAGAATCATTTTCACTGTTGCGGATATTAATTTGGTTCTTGTCTACGTGGGTACCATTTTTCTTCCAAGATACTTTTGGTCTTGGCCTTCCCTATGGCAGAAAAAACAAAAACAAAACCCAGGCATGTATCCATAGTACTTGATTATTATTTCCTTTTTAAGATATTCTTTAAATATGTTGGAATAGCACGAGAATTGCAAATTAAAATCCGTGAACTGCTGATTGAATTAAACATATGGAATATGTTTAGCTATCAGCCTTTTCTAAACTGGCTCCTTTCAGTTTGTGTCTCTGTTACAGTGTTTCTCAACTTTGGCAACTTTAAGTTGTGTGGGCTTCAATACCCAGAATTTTCCGATCAGCACAGCTGGAGGTTGCAGGAAAAGGGCCTTCCCTGCCATTTTTTCTGTCCTGTGGAATATCCTCACTCTACTAGCCTTTCAACAGAGTAGCACACAACCCTGGGAATGATTGGAGCCTTAAGGCTCCCTCCAACCTTTGAACTTTTAACTTATTTTAATTTTATTTCTACCTGGCTCTTTCTTCTGATATACTGCGTTTTTATATGATTTTTAGGCTTTTAACTGTGCACCACCCACTCTGAGAATGAGATGGGTAATTCCTAATTTTGATAAATAAAATAAAAATAAATCAACAATCTTGTCAAATTTACCCTTTGGAAGATTACTAGAATTAATGTATATTTTAAAAACGGTTCTTTCTTTCGTGTATAGAGTTGGAGTATTCTGTGACGCTGAGTGAGAATTAAAGGCATTTAAAGTTACTCTGATTACAGTAGTATTGCAAGTAAATTGATCAGTTATAATTCCCATATTTTGAACACAAGATTTTTTTTTAAAATCAACATTTTTAAACTTTTGCTGCCATTTAGCAAATATTGAAACTTCTTAGAACTTCTTCAAATGTAGAAGTTATCACTGCAATTGTATTAGTTACACACAAAACACCTAGTATTAGATGTAGACCCATATGCATATAGATATAAAAACACTCATGCATTCCTTACGTGGAAAGGAATAACAAGATTCACAGCTTCTCCAACCCTTCGAACATAAGTTTGCTTTAAGTGTCTTGGCAGACGAATCTTCGGAGGTTCTTAATTTAAAGAGAGGAATTTATTTCTCAATTCATAAGATCAAAATGTGGCAATGTATAGAATATTTTTTCATTGAGAATCAAAACAAGGGGCAAAGAGAGATGAGGGCTATTAGGCAAGGAAAAATAACTTTTATCAATGCTTATATGAGCTACAAATAAATGACCAGCCTCACCTATAACTTCTTTAACTAAAATAGGTTGTGGATGCAGCCGGGGCTCACTGGCACCTGCAGCATTTACTGCTTTTACTCGGACAAAGATTTTTGATCCAGTTGGAAGATCAGGGATGGTGAATTTTGTTTTATCTGTTGGATCTTTATTGGCCACAATCCATTCTTCCGCTAAAGTGGAATAAAAACCGAAAAGACAAAGAAAAATAAAGAGAAATAAAAACATTCAGAATTACATAGAAAGACAGATGGAATATGGATATACAGTGTGTGTGTGTATGTGTATGTTTGTATATATATATATATATATATGTGCAAATTATTCAAATTGCTAATAAAGAATTTGGGAGGCTAAGATGATCATTTCGAACTATTTATGTTCTCATCAGTTAGTCATACCCTTTATCTGAGATTCGAACCCGGGCTGATTATATATATCAGGCAGTGTTTTAACCTCCTGAGCCACGGGTTCCTTCTCTCTTATATTAGCTGGAAGGCAAGGCAAATGTATGTTTAAGTATTTGTCAAGGTTTTTTGAGTGGACCTTGCTAATTAACTCTTTCATTCCTGTTTTGGCCCGGCTCAGGGCTTATCCGCAGGAACTAGTCAACTTATGACAGCTCATTATTTGTGCAAATTATTCAAATTGCTAATAAAGAATTTGGGAGGCTAAGATGATCATTTCGAACTATTTATGTTCTCATCAGTTAGTCATACCCTTTATCTGAGATTCGAACCCGGGCTGATTATATATATCAGGCAGTGTTTTAACCTCCTGAGCCACGGGTTCCTTCTCTCTTATATTAGCTGGAAGGCAAGGCAAATGTATGTTTAAGTATTTGTCAAGGTTTTTTGAGTGGACCTTGCTAATTAACTCTTTCATTCCTGTTTTGGCCCGGCTCAGGGCTTATCCGCAGGAACTAGTCAACTTATGACAGCTCATTATTTGTGCAAATTATTCAAATTGCTAATAAAGAATTTGGGAGGCTAAGATGATCATTTCGAACTATTTATGTTCTCATCAGTTAGTCATACCCTTTATCTGAGATTCGAACCCGGGCTGATTATATATATCAGGCAGTGTTTTAACCTCCTGAGCCACGGGTTCCTTCTCTCTTATATTAGCTGGAAGGCAAGGCAAATGTATGTTTAAGTATTTGTCAAGGTTTTTTGAGTGGACCTTGCTAATTAACTCTTTCATTCCTGTTTTGGCCCGGCTCAGGGCTTATCCGCAGGAACTAGTCAACTTATGACAGCTCATTATTTGTGCAAATTATTCAAATTGCTAATAAAGAATTTGGGAGGCTAAGATGATCATTTCGAACTATTTATGTTCTCATCAGTTAGTCATACCCTTTATCTGAGATTCGAACCCGGGCTGATTATATATATCAGGCAGTGTTTTAACCTCCTGAGCCACGGGTTCCTTCTCTCTTATATTAGCTGGAAGGCAAGGCAAATGTATGTTTAAGTATTTGTCAAGGTTTTTTGAGTGGACCTTGCTAATTAACTCTTTCATTCCTGTTTTGGCCCGGCTCAGGGCTTATCCGCAGGAACTAGTCAACTTATGACAGCTCATTATTTGTGCAAATTATTCAAATTGCTAATAAAGAATTTGGGAGGCTAAGATGATCATTTCGAACTATTTATGTTCTCATCAGTTAGTCATACCCTTTATCTGAGATTCGAACCCGGGCTGATTATATATATCAGGCAGTGTTTTAACCTCCTGAGCCACGGGTTCCTTCTCTCTTATATTAGCTGGAAGGCAAGGCAAATGTATGTTTAAGTATTTGTCAAGGTTTTTTGAGTGGACCTTGCTAATTAACTCTTTCATTCCTGTTTTGGCCCGGCTCAGGGCTTATCCGCAGGAACTAGTCAACTTATGACAGCTCATTATTTGTGCAAATTATTCAAATTGCTAATAAAGAATTTGGGAGGCTAAGATGATCATTTCGAACTATTTATGTTCTCATCAGTTAGTCATACCCTTTATCTGAGATTCGAACCCGGGCTGATTATATATATCAGGCAGTGTTTTAACCTCCTGAGCCACGGGTTCCTTCTCTCTTATATTAGCTGGAAGGCAAGGCAAATGTATGTTTAAGTATTTGTCAAGGTTTTTTGAGTGGACCTTGCTAATTAACTCTTTCATTCCTGTTTTGGCCCGGCTCAGGGCTTATCCGCAGGAACTAGTCAACTTATGACAGCTCATTATTTGTGCAAATTATTCAAATTGCTAATAAAGAATTTGGGAGGCTAAGATGATCATTTCGAACTATTTATGTTCTCATCAGTTAGTCATACCCTTTATCTGAGATTCGAACCCGGGCTGATTATATATATCAGGCAGTGTTTTAACCTCCTGAGCCACGGGTTCCTTCTCTCTTATATTAGCTGGAAGGCAAGGCAAATGTATGTTTAAGTATTTGTCAAGGTTTTTTGAGTGGACCTTGCTAATTAACTCTTTCATTCCTGTTTTGGCCCGGCTCAGGGCTTATCCGCAGGAACTAGTCAACTTATGACAGCTCATTATTTGTGCAAATTATTCAAATTGCTAATAAAGAATTTGGGAGGCTAAGATGATCATTTCGAACTATTTATGTTCTCATCAGTTAGTCATACCCTTTATCTGAGATTCGAACCCGGGCTGATTATATATATCAGGCAGTGTTTTAACCTCCTGAGCCACGGGTTCCTTCTCTCTTATATTAGCTGGAAGGCAAGGCAAATGTATGTTTAAGTATTTGTCAAGGTTTTTTGAGTGGACCTTGCTAATTAACTCTTTCATTCCTGTTTTGGCCCGGCTCAGGGCTTATCCGCAGGAACTAGTCAACTTATGACAGCTCATTATTTGTGCAAATTATTCAAATTGCTAATAAAGAATTTGGGAGGCTAAGATGATCATTTCGAACTATTTATGTTCTCATCAGTTAGTCATACCCTTTATCTGAGATTCGAACCCGGGCTGATTATATATATCAGGCAGTGTTTTAACCTCCTGAGCCACGGGTTCCTTCTCTCTTATATTAGCTGGAAGGCAAGGCAAATGTATGTTTAAGTATTTGTCAAGGTTTTTTGAGTGGACCTTGCTAATTAACTCTTTCATTCCTGTTTTGGCCCGGCTCAGGGCTTATCCGCAGGAACTAGTCAACTTATGACAGCTCATTATTTGTGCAAATTATTCAAATTGCTAATAAAGAATTTGGGAGGCTAAGATGATCATTTCGAACTATTTATGTTCTCATCAGTTAGTCATACCCTTTATCTGAGATTCGAACCCGGGCTGATTATATATATCAGGCAGTGTTTTAACCTCCTGAGCCACGGGTTCCTTCTCTCTTATATTAGCTGGAAGGCAAGGCAAATGTATGTTTAAGTATTTGTCAAGGTTTTTTGAGTGGACCTTGCTAATTAACTCTTTCATTCCTGTTTTGGCCCGGCTCAGGGCTTATCCGCAGGAACTAGTCAACTTATGACAGCTCATTATTTGTGCAAATTATTCAAATTGCTAATAAAGAATTTGGGAGGCTAAGATGATCATTTCGAACTATTTATGTTCTCATCAGTTAGTCATACCCTTTATCTGAGATTCGAACCCGGGCTGATTATATATATCAGGCAGTGTTTTAACCTCCTGAGCCACGGGTTCCTTCTCTCTTATATTAGCTGGAAGGCAAGGCAAATGTATGTTTAAGTATTTGTCAAGGTTTTTTGAGTGGACCTTGCTAATTAACTCTTTCATTCCTGTTTTGGCCCGGCTCAGGGCTTATCCGCAGGAACTAGTCAACTTATGACAGCTCATTATTTGTGCAAATTATTCAAATTGCTAATAAAGAATTTGGGAGGCTAAGATGATCATTTCGAACTATTTATGTTCTCATCAGTTAGTCATACCCTTTATCTGAGATTCGAACCCGGGCTGATTATATATATCAGGCAGTGTTTTAACCTCCTGAGCCACGGGTTCCTTCTCTCTTATATTAGCTGGAAGGCAAGGCAAATGTATGTTTAAGTATTTGTCAAGGTTTTTTGAGTGGACCTTGCTAATTAACTCTTTCATTCCTGTTTTGGCCCGGCTCAGGGCTTATCCGCAGGAACTAGTCAACTTATGACAGCTCATTATTTGTGCAAATTATTCAAATTGCTAATAAAGAATTTGGGAGGCTAAGATGATCATTTCGAACTATTTATGTTCTCATCAGTTAGTCATACCCTTTATCTGAGATTCGAACCCGGGCTGATTATATATATCAGGCAGTGTTTTAACCTCCTGAGCCACGGGTTCCTTCTCTCTTATATTAGCTGGAAGGCAAGGCAAATGTATGTTTAAGTATTTGTCAAGGTTTTTTGAGTGGACCTTGCTAATTAACTCTTTCATTCCTGTTTTGGCCCGGCTCAGGGCTTATCCGCAGGAACTAGTCAACTTATGACAGCTCATTATTTGTGCAAATTATTCAAATTGCTAATAAAGAATTTGGGAGGCTAAGATGATCATTTCGAACTATTTATGTTCTCATCAGTTAGTCATACCCTTTATCTGAGATTCGAACCCGGGCTGATTATATATATCAGGCAGTGTTTTAACCTCCTGAGCCACGGGTTCCTTCTCTCTTATATTAGCTGGAAGGCAAGGCAAATGTATGTTTAAGTATTTGTCAAGGTTTTTTGAGTGGACCTTGCTAATTAACTCTTTCATTCCTGTTTTGGCCCGGCTCAGGGCTTATCCGCAGGAACTAGTCAACTTATGACAGCTCATTATTTGTGCAAATTATTCAAATTGCTAATAAAGAATTTGGGAGGCTAAGATGATCATTTCGAACTATTTATGTTCTCATCAGTTAGTCATACCCTTTATCTGAGATTCGAACCCGGGCTGATTATATATATCAGGCAGTGTTTTAACCTCCTGAGCCACGGGTTCCTTCTCTCTTATATTAGCTGGAAGGCAAGGCAAATGTATGTTTAAGTATTTGTCAAGGTTTTTTGAGTGGACCTTGCTAATTAACTCTTTCATTCCTGTTTTGGCCCGGCTCAGGGCTTATCCGCAGGAACTAGTCAACTTATGACAGCTCATTATTTGTGCAAATTATTCAAATTGCTAATAAAGAATTTGGGAGGCTAAGATGATCATTTCGAACTATTTATGTTCTCATCAGTTAGTCATACCCTTTATCTGAGATTCGAACCCGGGCTGATTATATATATCAGGCAGTGTTTTAACCTCCTGAGCCACGGGTTCCTTCTCTCTTATATTAGCTGGAAGGCAAGGCAAATGTATGTTTAAGTATTTGTCAAGGTTTTTTGAGTGGACCTTGCTAATTAACTCTTTCATTCCTGTTTTGGCCCGGCTCAGGGCTTATCCGCAGGAACTAGTCAACTTATGACAGCTCATTATTTGTGCAAATTATTCAAATTGCTAATAAAGAATTTGGGAGGCTAAGATGATCATTTCGAACTATTTATGTTCTCATCAGTTAGTCATACCCTTTATCTGAGATTCGAACCCGGGCTGATTATATATATCAGGCAGTGTTTTAACCTCCTGAGCCACGGGTTCCTTCTCTCTTATATTAGCTGGAAGGCAAGGCAAATGTATGTTTAAGTATTTGTCAAGGTTTTTTGAGTGGACCTTGCTAATTAACTCTTTCATTCCTGTTTTGGCCCGGCTCAGGGCTTATCCGCAGGAACTAGTCAACTTATGACAGCTCATTATTTGTGCAAATTATTCAAATTGCTAATAAAGAATTTGGGAGGCTAAGATGATCATTTCGAACTATTTATGTTCTCATCAGTTAGTCATACCCTTTATCTGAGATTCGAACCCGGGCTGATTATATATATCAGGCAGTGTTTTAACCTCCTGAGCCACGGGTTCCTTCTCTCTTATATTAGCTGGAAGGCAAGGCAAATGTATGTTTAAGTATTTGTCAAGGTTTTTTGAGTGGACACCACTCAAAAAACCTTGACAAATACTTAAACATACATTTGCCTTGCCTTCCAGCTAATATAAGAGAGAAGGAACCCGTGGCTCAGGAGGTTAAAACACTGCCTGATATATATAATCAGCCCGGGTTCGAATCTCAGATAAAGGGTATGACTAACTGATGAGAACATAAATAGTTCGAAATGATCATCTTAGCCTCCCAAATTCTTTATTAGCAATTTGAATAATTTGCACAAATAATGAGCTGTCATAAGTTGACTAGTTCCTGCGGATAAGCCCTGAGCCGGGCCAAAACAGGAATGAAAGAGTTAATTAGCAAGGTCCACTCAAAAAACCTTGACAAATACTTAAACATACATTTGCCTTGCCTTCCAGCTAATATAAGAGAGAAGGAACCCGTGGCTCAGGAGGTTAAAACACTGCCTGATATATATAATCAGCCCGGGTTCGAATCTCAGATAAAGGGTATGACTAACTGATGAGAACATAAATAGTTCGAAATGATCATCTTAGCCTCCCAAATTCTTTATTAGCAATTTGAATAATTTGCACAAATAATGAGCTGTCATAAGTTGACTAGTTCCTGCGGATAAGCCCTGAGCCGGGCCAAAACAGGAATGAAAGAGTTAATTAGCAAGGTCCACTCAAAAAACCTTGACAAATACTTAAACATACATTTGCCTTGCCTTCCAGCTAATATAAGAGAGAAGGAACCCGTGGCTCAGGAGGTTAAAACACTGCCTGATATATATAATCAGCCCGGGTTCGAATCTCAGATAAAGGGTATGACTAACTGATGAGAACATAAATAGTTCGAAATGATCATCTTAGCCTCCCAAATTCTTTATTAGCAATTTGAATAATTTGCACAAATAATGAGCTGTCATAAGTTGACTAGTTCCTGCGGATAAGCCCTGAGCCGGGCCAAAACAGGAATGAAAGAGTTAATTAGCAAGGTCCACTCAAAAAACCTTGACAAATACTTAAACATACATTTGCCTTGCCTTCCAGCTAATATAAGAGAGAAGGAACCCGTGGCTCAGGAGGTTAAAACACTGCCTGATATATATAATCAGCCCGGGTTCGAATCTCAGATAAAGGGTATGACTAACTGATGAGAACATAAATAGTTCGAAATGATCATCTTAGCCTCCCAAATTCTTTATTAGCAATTTGAATAATTTGCACAAATAATGAGCTGTCATAAGTTGACTAGTTCCTGCGGATAAGCCCTGAGCCGGGCCAAAACAGGAATGAAAGAGTTAATTAGCAAGGTCCACTCAAAAAACCTTGACAAATACTTAAACATACATTTGCCTTGCCTTCCAGCTAATATAAGAGAGAAGGAACCCGTGGCTCAGGAGGTTAAAACACTGCCTGATATATATAATCAGCCCGGGTTCGAATCTCAGATAAAGGGTATGACTAACTGATGAGAACATAAATAGTTCGAAATGATCATCTTAGCCTCCCAAATTCTTTATTAGCAATTTGAATAATTTGCACAAATAATGAGCTGTCATAAGTTGACTAGTTCCTGCGGATAAGCCCTGAGCCGGGCCAAAACAGGAATGAAAGAGTTAATTAGCAAGGTCCACTCAAAAAACCTTGACAAATACTTAAACATACATTTGCCTTGCCTTCCAGCTAATATAAGAGAGAAGGAACCCGTGGCTCAGGAGGTTAAAACACTGCCTGATATATATAATCAGCCCGGGTTCGAATCTCAGATAAAGGGTATGACTAACTGATGAGAACATAAATAGTTCGAAATGATCATCTTAGCCTCCCAAATTCTTTATTAGCAATTTGAATAATTTGCACAAATAATGAGCTGTCATAAGTTGACTAGTTCCTGCGGATAAGCCCTGAGCCGGGCCAAAACAGGAATGAAAGAGTTAATTAGCAAGGTCCACTCAAAAAACCTTGACAAATACTTAAACATACATTTGCCTTGCCTTCCAGCTAATATAAGAGAGAAGGAACCCGTGGCTCAGGAGGTTAAAACACTGCCTGATATATATAATCAGCCCGGGTTCGAATCTCAGATAAAGGGTATGACTAACTGATGAGAACATAAATAGTTCGAAATGATCATCTTAGCCTCCCAAATTCTTTATTAGCAATTTGAATAATTTGCACAAATAATGAGCTGTCATAAGTTGACTAGTTCCTGCGGATAAGCCCTGAGCCGGGCCAAAACAGGAATGAAAGAGTTAATTAGCAAGGTCCACTCAAAAAACCTTGACAAATACTTAAACATACATTTGCCTTGCCTTCCAGCTAATATAAGAGAGAAGGAACCCGTGGCTCAGGAGGTTAAAACACTGCCTGATATATATAATCAGCCCGGGTTCGAATCTCAGATAAAGGGTATGACTAACTGATGAGAACATAAATAGTTCGAAATGATCATCTTAGCCTCCCAAATTCTTTATTAGCAATTTGAATAATTTGCACAAATAATGAGCTGTCATAAGTTGACTAGTTCCTGCGGATAAGCCCTGAGCCGGGCCAAAACAGGAATGAAAGAGTTAATTAGCAAGGTCCACTCAAAAAACCTTGACAAATACTTAAACATACATTTGCCTTGCCTTCCAGCTAATATAAGAGAGAAGGAACCCGTGGCTCAGGAGGTTAAAACACTGCCTGATATATATAATCAGCCCGGGTTCGAATCTCAGATAAAGGGTATGACTAACTGATGAGAACATAAATAGTTCGAAATGATCATCTTAGCCTCCCAAATTCTTTATTAGCAATTTGAATAATTTGCACAAATAATGAGCTGTCATAAGTTGACTAGTTCCTGCGGATAAGCCCTGAGCCGGGCCAAAACAGGAATGAAAGAGTTATTTAGCAAGGTCCACTCAAAAAACCTTGACAAATACTTAAACATACATTTGCCTTGCCTTCCAGCTAATATAAGAGAGAAGGAACCCGTGGCTCAGGAGGTTAAAACACTGCCTGATATATATAATCAGCCCGGGTTCGAATCTCAGATAAAGGGTATGACTAACTGATGAGAACATAAATAGTTCGAAATGATCATCTTAGCCTCCCAAATTCTTTATTAGCAATTTGAATAATTTGCACAAATAATGAGCTGTCATAAGTTGACTAGTTCCTGCGGATAAGCCCTGAGCCGGGCCAAAACAGGAATGAAAGAGTTAATTAGCAAGGTCCACTCAAAAAACCTTGACAAATACTTAAACATACATTTGCCTTGCCTTCCAGCTAATATAAGAGAGAAGGAACCCGTGGCTCAGGAGGTTAAAACACTGCCTGATATATATAATCAGCCCGGGTTCGAATCTCAGATAAAGGGTATGACTAACTGATGAGAACATAAATAGTTCGAAATGATCATCTTAGCCTCCCAAATTCTTTATTAGCAATTTGAATAATTTGCACAAATAATGAGCTGTCATAAGTTGACTAGTTCCTGCGGATAAGCCCTGAGCCGGGCCAAAACAGGAATGAAAGAGTTATTTAGCAAGGTCCACTCAAAAAACCTTGACAAATACTTAAACATACATTTGCCTTGCCTTCCAGCTAATATAAGAGAGAAGGAACCCGTGGCTCAGGAGGTTAAAACACTGCCTGATATATATAATCAGCCCGGGTTCGAATCTCAGATAAAGGGTATGACTAACTGATGAGAACATAAATAGTTCGAAATGATCATCTTAGCCTCCCAAATTCTTTATTAGCAATTTGAATAATTTGCACAAATAATGAGCTGTCATAAGTTGACTAGTTCCTGCGGATAAGCCCTGAGCCGGGCCAAAACAGGAATGAAAGAGTTATTTAGCAAGGTCCACTCAAAAAACCTTGACAAATACTTAAACATACATTTGCCTTGCCTTCCAGCTAATATAAGAGAGAAGGAACCCGTGGCTCAGGAGGTTAAAACACTGCCTGATATATATAATCAGCCCGGGTTCGAATCTCAGATAAAGGGTATGACTAACTGATGAGAACATAAATAGTTCGAAATGATCATCTTAGCCTCCCAAATTCTTTATTAGCAATTTGAATAATTTGCACAAATAATGAGCTGTCATAAGTTGACTAGTTCCTGCGGATAAGCCCTGAGCCGGGCCAAAACAGGAATGAAAGAGTTAATTAGCAAGGTCCACTCAAAAAACCTTGACAAATACTTAAACATACATTTGCCTTGCCTTCCAGCTAATATAAGAGAGAAGGAACCCGTGGCTCAGGAGGTTAAAACACTGCCTGATATATATAATCAGCCCGGGTTCGAATCTCAGATAAAGGGTATGACTAACTGATGAGAACATAAATAGTTCGAAATGATCATCTTAGCCTCCCAAATTCTTTATTAGCAATTTGAATAATTTGCACAAATAATGAGCTGTCATAAGTTGACTAGTTCCTGCGGATAAGCCCTGAGCCGGGCCAAAACAGGAATGAAAGAGTTAATTAGCAAGGTCCACTCAAAAAACCTTGACAAATACTTAAACATACATTTGCCTTGCCTTCCAGCTAATATAAGAGAGAAGGAACCCGTGGCTCAGGAGGTTAAAACACTGCCTGATATATATAATCAGCCCGGGTTCGAATCTCAGATAAAGGGTATGACTAACTGATGAGAACATAAATAGTTCGAAATGATCATCTTAGCCTCCCAAATTCTTTATTAGCAATTTGAATAATTTGCACAAATAATGAGCTGTCATAAGTTGACTAGTTCCTGCGGATAAGCCCTGAGCCGGGCCAAAACAGGAATGAAAGAGTTAATTAGCAAGGTCCACTCAAAAAACCTTGACAAATACTTAAACATATATATATATATATATATATATATATATATATATATATATATATATATATATATATATATATATATATATATATATATATATTTACACAAATATGAGCTGTCACTGTTGTGACTACTGTCTGTTGATGGCCTTCGGTTAGGCTGAAACAGGAAATAAAGATTTGTCCCATGTTTGGGGCCTAGCAAGGTAATCTAAATAGTTAACATTTGACTTGAGGTCATTATCTTCTATTATGGTGCAAGTAGAAGAAACAAAAGTTACTAACCTGCAAAGAAGAATCAGTAGACAGAGACAGACAGGCACAGACAGACAGACAGATGGTTAGGAAATAAGAATTATACAGTAATCCTGAAGGCCAGGCCATCAATGTCATTGTACTGTCTTTTTAAGAGAAATGTTAATATGCAAGGAACATAATAATTTTCAAGTTGGAAAAACGCATTTCCACATGGAATCTGGATCTTAATTATGTCCTGATTTTTTTAAAAAAAAGAAGAGGTTTCCATATCAATATATTTTCACTCTGTATTATACTTTGTTATATTCACAAAGATAGCTTTGCTGATTGGCCAGCAATCCACGCCTTTACCTCCCCCCGTTTTGACACCATTTTCTTTCAACAAAATGCCAATTTCCAAAATATCCTGCAAATCTTTGAGTACTCTGAGCAAGCAACCTAAACTAATTTAATCCTAGTATAAATATGCTGTGTGTTAATGTAACCCTTTGCCAAAAATGTATTTGGGGAGCTTCCAGTAAGCAAACATTCCTCAATTTTCAAATGTTATTTTGTTATTATCAGCAGTTAAATTTATTAAGTATGGAAGACTGCATGAAAACTGAATTAATTTATCTGGACATTTCATAAACAGCTTATTTTTACGTGATGCAAACTGTGATTTTTAAAAAAAAACTATTACAAATTTTAAATGAAATGTAAAAGTTAACAGAAACTAATATTTAGAACAAAGAAAGAAAATCTAAAGAAGAAACTTCCTATTTTCTTTTTAGCAGATATAAGTGTAAATCTTTTATTTTATGATTAGAGCATGACTTATTTTTCTTTATAATCTATTTTTTTTCTAATCAACACCATGGCTTTTATCTGAATATAGATAACCAATGTTATTGACACAGACAACAGAAATATAAAGGCAACGTAAATCTCTTACACAGACAAAAACACTTTCAAAGGGCTTAATTAACAATGTTATTTTAAAAAGTTCTTTAGAGACCCAAAGTATTTTCTATGTAAAATAAAAAAAGAAGTAGCATTCAATACTGTCTAAATAATATCTTCTTGCAGAAAAAAAGGTTCATGCTATAAAAGACCTTTTGTGCTTTAGTACCTGGGCCATTGGATCTAAAACTCTAAACCAGGGTTTCTCAACCTTAGATGTGTAGACCTCAATTTTTAGAATTTGCCAGCCAATTTCTGGAGAAGTTTTGTCCACATTCAAATTCTGTTTCATCTGCTGTAATCTTTCTTACTTTACATTTTCCACTTACAAAATAATAATAGCAAGGAAGGACTCCATAGGTGGATAAAAATGCCAGATCCAGTCTAAATATCTGGCTGACGGTATGACCAACCATAATAACGATGCATTTCATAAAGATACTACACAGGTATGAGCTGAAAACCAGTTGTATGTATTAAAGTAGAAATTCAGCTCCTTGATCATTTCTCAGGTTTTCCAAATTACATTGATTTTATTGGAATCTACCTGCCTATCATCTAACTCTAACACTCTTTCAATAAGGAAATTTAAATATCTGGCATACATTACCCTCCAGATTATGGGTTGCCTCCAGAAAGTCAGCATTTCATACTTCTGTAGGTAGACCTTATTTGGGATTCATTTTTGTTACTAATTCAGAGACATCCATTTTTAGACAAGCACAACATAGTTAGTACTCTCTATCAGTAAGTACCGAGACACACATACTGCACCTTGAAGAGGAGCTTGTGATGATCACAGAGTTGATGAGACAGTAAAATCAAGTGGGTTTATGTGGGACACCAGCAACTCCTTTAGGATAAAACATTGTTTGTATTCCCCCCCCCCCCAGTGATCAACCACTCCAACCACTGATCAAAGGAAAATGGTACAATGAAAAGAGGCGAGAAAGAAGGGAAGAAAAAGCTTGATGCTGAACACTCACAAGGTTTGGATGTCTTCTCTTCTGTCTGCCCTGGGCCCCCGGCTGTGTCCACACTAATATTTTGCTCTGAACCAGAGTCAGAGGAACCTAAATGATTTGGAAAGCACAGATGGGGATTTACAGTCATAGGCAGAAGTGCCTTTTGGACTGGTATCGCCGAGCATCCACAGAATCAGAATCAGAAACCAAGACAGTTGAGAAATGTGAAAAAAAAAGAGATAGGCAAGGGGCATCCATTCAGAAAAACAGATTTAAGAAGAAGAGAAAATTAAAGCATACTCCAGAATAAGCAAGAGAAAACTGAAAGAAGAAGAAGAAGAAAGATATACATGAAGGTTTAAGATGCCTGGCAAGACTACCGGCATGACCATCACTGAAATCCATTGGTTATCAGAAACTCAGGGTCTGCCAATTCTTCTTGCTGAACAGTTGACATCTGCAGCTCTCTGCCTTTTGTATCCTGAGTCTTGCACTGATTGTATGGAGGATAGCTGTGCCTTCGACCATCATAAACGGGATCTAGACAATGAGCTCTGGGGCATGCCATGAATCTGTCAACCACAGAATTGGTACAGTGAACTTAACAGAATCCCTGCTTCTGTTAGTGATTCCTTATAGCAAAAACAATATTTTACCATATCATCATTTTTGGATTGAGTCAGATGATTCTGTGCCAGTTCTTCCACCAAGTATGGGTTCAGAGGAAGTATTATATAGATACATTTGAAAAATAAATGCAAGACAAATATGGGGATCTCTTTATGATAATGTTTTTCACTAGCTGAAGAACTCTTCCGAGCAATGTCTACCTCTAAACTTATAAAAATAAGTTTATTTTTTACTTCATCTATTTTTCATTATTGTCAATCTGTGACAAAAACTCAGAAAACAGGAGAAAAAGGTAAGTTTGCTCCTTTATTTTCAGTTCTTAAAAACTTTCCGTTCCATTCTTGTAATGTAAATATTGTTGTTTAATCCTTTGAGGCTATTTGCACAGGTGTATTTAGAATATTTAGGGACGCGGTATTTAGGGACGCGGTGGCTCAGTGGGTTAGGACGCTGAGCTTGTCGATCAGAAGGTCGGCAGTTTGGCGGGTCGAATCCCGAGTGCCGCGTAACAGAGTGAGCGCCTGTTACTCGTCCCAGCTTCTGCCAACCTAGCAGTTCGAAAGCACATAAAAAATGCAAGTAGAAAAATAGGGACCACTACGGTGGGAAGGTAACAGCGTTCCGTGCGCCTTTGGCATCTAGTCATGCCGGCCACATGACCACGGAAGACGTCCTCGGACAAGCGCTGGCTCTTCGGCTTTGAAACGGAGATGAGCACCGGCCCCTAGAGTCGGAAACGACTAGCACGTGTGTGCAGGGGAACCTTTACCTTTACCTTTATTTAGAATATAGCACTGTTTCCAATGAAGGAGTATATATTATTAACTTTTAAACAGTCATGATGTTTGTCTATTCTTCTAAGGTTGGTTTTGTATATTTGAAAAGATTTTTTTTAAAAAAAACAAAATTTGCCTTTGGTTAAAGTGGCTCTACTTTAATACCCCATTCGAGGGTAACAGGCAAGCAAGAGAGAAAAGCAGAGAAAAGAGAGATTGGTTGATAGAATAAATAAGTATAAGCAACAAAAGGTAGAACTGAAGAAATGGAGCTGAAAGATTGACAGTTAAAGAAAAAGATTGTTGAAGATCCAAGTAAGAGATTAGGTTTTATAGAGACATTAGTGGAAAGAAGTTGAAGAATAGAGAAATCCAGATACTAAAAACAAACAAGCAAAAGAAACAATGCATAGGAAGAGATATAGCAAAGTAAACAAAAAGTATTATTTAAACCTCTGAAATATTAAAATATATACATGAGTAAAATTGTGTGTCTGTGTATTTGCATGCATGCATATACACAGACAGTATATACTGTATGTAACATGTATAATTTATATCCAGATATGCAAAGGGTAAATAGAATACACAGACTGTATGCCACATTTGTTTGTAAAATATATCACTATTGTATTTTATCCAAGATGGGTCATGCCAAAATGGCACATGCAATGTATATTTGAGATATGTCCTTAACACTTTAAACTTATCCAAATGAAGAAAGTAAAGGGCTTGCTCTGTTCATCAGTTTCACAAGATGGTTTGACATTCGGAACTCAGAAATCTGAAAAAAGACTATTATTATTATTATGTGTTTGATTTTTTTTTGTAGTTCTCTGAGAACTAAATAGTGGCTAAAATAAAATAAAATAAAATGCATGCTAGAATATTTGCCACTGATTATATATGACTACTTTCAATGATTAAAAAATAACAAGGAAATGAAGAATATACACTTAATTAAAAATGATAATATTGGGTTGATAATATCATTATTTGTTTTGTTTCTCTCTCCAAGAATGTGGAAACAACAACATCCGCAGCAAACAGTGGACACATCATTGAAAATGCTGACAATGCATTCTTGTCTGATGCAAATATGTTAAGTTATGGTGTTTGTGTGATGAAAGATGTTTCATCATTTGTTTTCCCTCCCACCATAGATTTCCTTGCACCAAACTGATTTTGTCTTGTGTTTATATTTCAGCACTACTATCCATAACCCACATTTGAAGATTTATTAGAATAAATGAGTTTTGAGGCCAATTACAATACTTTATGATGTTACAATTATAGTAAAACTGTAATAAACTTGTTACAGGTTCAGCCTGGATTTAGCAAGAACAATGTTCACATCCTAATTAATTTTTATTATTGTGTCTGAGAACATTTTGACTCTTCTGAAAACTGAATCAACAGCAGGGTTGAACATCTCTAGCAAGCTGTTACATAAATTTGAAATATGGCTTATCAAAAAACTAAATTCTCCAGTACAATAGAAAATTGATTTTATTCCGATTCTAATTTGTTAGAAATACTGCAAAAGAATAAAAAAAAATCCATGTATATTTGAGAGAATATGGATTGTAGTGTTAAAGGCATCAGGCTAGAAATCAAGAGACTTGAGAATTCTAATCCTGCCTGGGATACAAAGCAACTGGGTGATCTTGGGCCAGTTACTCTCTCTCAACCTGAGGAAGGAGGCAGTGAAAAACCACTTCCAAAACAATTTGCCAAGAAAATTACAGGAACCTGTCCAGATAGTTGCCAGGAAACAACCCTAGCTTGAAGGTGCTCACCCAAATTTTCTTTTCCCAAGCAATCAGCCATTCTCAAGAAGTCTCTTATGATACCTGTGGATGTGTTTTTCCCCTCTTGTGAAACAACAGTGTTCAAGCTCTTTTGTTTCTTGATATATCTAATTAGCTTACTAAAATGTTACTTGCTTTTTTAAAATGTAATTTCTATTTTTGAAAATCAATCCCATATTTTCCAGGCCAGGTCTGGAAAAACTATTTCTGCTGAGCTATAATATGTAGCAAAACATCACTTACTTTTATAGCATAAAAATTCTTACATCTGTGCTCTAAAGCAGACACATTCCAAATAAGTGGCTTAAAATTGTCTAAAATGCTTTGTTCAGCAGACACATGTTCACAAGAAAAAGCAAAATAGAGATAGAGATCAAGGCTGCTTAGTTTTAAATATTTGCTAGGAAGAAATGATAAATCATTGGTTAAGGAGGGTAAAATATAAATTGGAAGCTATTAGCTATGTTCCAGCTGTGTTCCCCATTTTTCTGCAGTTTACTGTATATACTTGTTTTGGAAAGAAAATTTCCCAAACCATCTGCCAGATTTTTATGAATCATGAATTGTATATGCTATTGGTCCCCATAAATCAGTTAACATTCGATTTACGGAGCCTGATATTTCTGAATTATTACTGAGCTGTTCCATAAAAGTAGAAGCAACAGCAGCAGTAATAATACTAATCAAATATAATGTGTTTGTATTCCATTCTATTCTTGCCCTATTTCCTTAAAATTTCTAGCTGATTATTGGTCTTTACTTCAGATCAGTATCTTTTCTACTTAGAATAAGAGTTTGAGAGATATTTGGGAACAATTTGGAAGTTACAATCTGGTCAGTCTGCTGACATTCATAAAAATCCAACATTGTTGTCTTTAATATAATCAGTGGCATAAATTATACACTGTTTTCACTGATTCAGTAGTTGAGAAGCTGTATAGAACAAAACATAGCTTACTAGTTACTTAAGAACTGTGTTGGATTCAACATAAATTTTGAGAGGGCCTTTTTAGTTTGCTTTGGAGAATCTTTATATTTTATATAGATTTACCTACAGATATAAGTAAAAGCAAAGTTGTTGCTGAATGGGAAAAACAGATATATATCATCTTTTGCATGAAACATGATTGGGACTTACTTCCTTCAAAGCAATATTCTATAACGTAGCCATCTAAACCTGCAGCTCCAATCTGATCTGGTGGTCTCCATTTCATGGTAACTGTAGTATCAGTGACAGAATCAACCGCCAGGCAAGTAGGAGGACTTGTGACAGCTAAAAACAACAACAGAGAATATTGGCATTAGCCAGAGAAAATATACATAATATCTTGTAGGACACAAAACAATTTTTATAGTTATTAAATTAGTTAACAAAGAATCTTACAGCACCTTAAAAATTAACAAGCACATTAAAGACTTTCAAAGTCCCATTACTAATCTAAATAATTTTTGCATTAGGAAAATACAGATGATAACACCACCTCCTTATCTGTATGCTTCTATTGTTTTCATTAGAATAGATGATATTTAGAACCATTGACCTGATCTTCTGCAGTCCTTAACATAAACAATTGAAAAATCTGATTTTTCAAAAGAAATATCTTAAAAATCATCAAAGCATAGATAAGGGGAATGAAATGGCAGTGTGAATGGAATAAGGATTAGAATGGGGATTACTGTTAAAATAAAGATGAGGAATATAGTACAAAAGTTAGCACAGGAACAACTTTTACCCCAAGGAATTGTAAACATAGTACTATTGAGAAGGATGCAGGAGTCTAGACCACTGTTTTTTTTAAAACAGCCAAATCACAATGAGCCTCACTTTCTGTTCCCAGTAATGCATTATATGCTGCTCTTCAAGATCACAAACTTTAGTCAATATAATCCTATCAAATGTACTGAATTTTCACTCTCAGTTTAAGTACAACTGCATATGCTGTACACCAGGGGTTTTCAAACTTTTATGACTTGTGGACTTCAACTCCCAGAATTCCTCAGCCAGGCAGGCAAGTCATAAAAGGGCCAAGTTTGAAGACCCCTGCTTTAAGTGTGGATTTCAACTTCTAGAATTTCTTAGCCAGGAATTCTGGGAAATGAAGTCCATGCAAGTTAAAGTTTCTGAGGTTGAGGAACAATGAACATATGACCCTACACACCTCTGTAGTACTTTCTGATGAAAAAAAAATGTGTTAATTAAAAAAATAATAATGAATCTGCAGCCAATATTAAATCATCAGTAATAATTATGCTTGACATTGGTCAACTTTATTTCTTTCTGATGGTATCCAGTATGTCAGACCAGACCAAAACAAAACAAATAATCATGACTGCAACTTCAGATGAGAAAGATTAATTCGTTTTCCTGCTTCCTAGTTCTACAGAAATCTGAAGTCTTCTCTGAAACTGAAGTCAATTCAATCCTGGATGTTACGTCAATGAATATCTCCTGTATTTTTAATTAATTTCCAGGGTGCTACAGTACTCTATTGCAATAAAACCATTTAATAAAAGTTTTGAATAATTAAATACATAGATATGATTCACTTACCTAGGGGCACAAATGGTTTTGATGGCATGCTCGGTTTGGAAGTCCCAATGGCATTAACTGCAAACACACGCACCTCATAAGCAACTCCCTCAATCATCTTTTTGGGCTCAAAAGTTGTTTCTTTAATAAGATCAAAATTTATTCTCATCCATCTGGAGCTTTGCTTCTTTTTCCTTTCAATATAGTATCCTAAATAAATGTATGCATAAATATAAAACCATCAGTTGATGGCTCAGAATTTCTAAAAAGAGCAAATGCAACTGTTATGGAGATGACCTTTTTCAGGATCTAATCTGAGTCCATTACCGGGACCAGAGTTTTAGTCTTCTGAGCTTTTGGAAGACCCATTTCACTTGGTCACCACCATGCTATCTAAATAATAATAATAAATTACACGTTTCCTTGAGCAAAAACTCTCAGCTGAAACCCTTCTGCTTATGAATAGTATATACTTCCATTTCTTTTTTTTTTTTTTTTTTTTTTATTGAAAAGTTTTATAAAATACAATTTTCCCTTAACAACCCCCCTTCCCCCTCCCTCCTCCCCTCCCTACCTCCCCCCTACCTCCCCCCCTCCCCCTCTCCCTCCTCCCTCCCCTACCTCCCCCCCTCTAATTCCCCTCCTCCCCCCTCCCCCCCCCCCCGACTTCCCAGAGCAAAATACAAGGTATATATCTAAAAGGCAATCATAAACAATCATATTCTAACAATTATAAACTCTAAAATCCATCACTCTCTAGCTTATATAAGGTAAACCAATCCTTAATAATACTAAATATATATAAAAAACTAAAATAAAAGAAAACTAACATTATTCCCATCTATGTTCTTCCACAATTCACTATTACCTAGACATACTCTCATTTACACATCACAAACACCTATCCCTGTTAACCTCTCTAACCAAAATAGGCTATAATAAATAGCTCTTACCCAATTTAACCCACATTAAGCCAAAAAACTTTCTTCCTCTTCCTCTATAGTAAGTTATCCATTAATTCCAAATTAGAAAAAAAATCTGTTACCACACATAGTATCCCAAAACCTTTAAGAACACAACTACCACTTAACTATAAATGTATTGTGGAAGTTCCATAGATTTCTACTGGTCTTATTTTTTAGTCTTTTTTGAACGTTTTAAGGCAGCACGCGTCACCCTCTGTTCTCTAAGATCATCCAAAAGAGTTGCAGCTTGATCTCCTCCTGCACCCTTCTCGTCCATCTGTCCATCTTCATCCTCTTGACATTCTCCTTCTCCAGATCCCTCTGCAGCTTCCAAAAGTGTTGATGGGGTTAGTTTCAAAACATTGTTGTAAAAATCGTGCGCTTGCTTCACATTACTCAAACAGTACCTTTTGCCATCATACATGAAGCTCAACCCATCTGGAATCTCCCATCTGAACCTTATATCTCTTTGCTTAAGCTCTTGCACCAGGAATATAAAATCCTTCCTTCTCTTTAAAATCTTTGGAGGAATTTCTTTTAGAACCAAAACTTGTTGGCCAGCAATCATAACTTTAGTATCATAGGCAGCTTGTATAACTTCATCTCTAATTTCCCTTTTTACAAAATAAACCACCACATCTCTAGGCAACTTTCTCTGTTTAGCAATCCACGAATTCACACGAAACACTTTGTCCATACCTTGTTTTAATTCAGATGCTGGATGGTTCAATACCCCCTCAAAAGCCTCAGAAACCAACTGCTTTAAATCTTCCTTAATATTCTCTTTTAGGCCTCTAATTCTCACAGCAAACTGCATCTGGTAAAATTGGGCCAAACTCTGTTCACTGTCCATTTTGTCTTTTAAATCTTCCAATTCCAATACTTTTGCTTCTAATAAAACATTCTTTTGAATTAAGTCTTGCACTTGATCATCCAGCATCTCCACACATTTAGCAACTTTTTGCACAGAGGACAAAATGTCTACCTTCATCTCTCTAAGTTTCTGCTCCATCCTTTCTTCCATTCTCTGCTCCAATTTCTCCAATTTCTCCTCCATCTGTAGAAATTTAACACCTATTGACTCCAAAATTAACTGGGTATGTTTTTCCAAATCCTTCGATGTCAGTACATCAGGAGAATGCAACGCCTGCAGTAATGATTGTTGTTGCACCGGAGAATTTCCAGCACTCCGAAAAGCTCTAGGGGGAGGTTTAGCCGCCATCTTTTACTTACAATTGTGACGCACTTTCACTTTAAGTTTTAAGCAAAGTCCATCAAGCTTGAGAGTAAAACAAAATAATCCTCTTCATCTCTTTATCTTTCCTTCTTGCACTGCTCTGCCTGCTTTTTTCCTTTCATAGTCTCTCCTTCAAGCAGGGATGGTCGCAGACGACTGGCTCTGCTCCATGAAATCCGGAGCAGAGACGCTGGTCAGCTGGGAGCAGCCCAGGCTACGGGGGAGTTCAAACCTTCAGCCGCCCAAGCTCCAAGCTCAGGCGGCCCCGGGGAACTCTACCCCTACCTGGGGGCTCACCCCCTCCTCTTCTCCCGAGGAGGGGGCTTCAATTTCGCCCGAACAGCTGATCGGCGCTGTTTCGGGCGAAAGAACAACAGCTGAGCCGCGGGCAGCCCGGGAGGGCTGTCTCCGTCGCCGCGGAGCCACCGGAAGTATATACTTCCATTTCAAAGAGCCACCAAATAATTCTACAAAAACATTAAAATACTTTAATGTTTCACTGAGTAGTCTACATACCTAAAAGAGGAGATCCACCATCATAGGCAGGAGGTTCCCAGGTCATAATACACCAGTCTTCTCCTATCTCAATCACATTGGGTGCCTCTGGGGGATCAGGAATATCTGTTGCAATTAGAAGTTTTAAGTTGTTAGAGTTTTACTGGAAAAACAAATATTTTTGTTCATTTCAGACAAAATTACTTATAGCTATATTGGAGCAAACATCCAGACTCACTTTAAAAAAATACAAGTCACTTACATTACAGAATTTAAATTAACCACAAATAAGCTAAATCCCATTGGTTATAATAGACTGGATCTAAGACATATTTGGCTGGGATTTCACATCAGATTTTAATCAGACAAATAATGTTTAATGAAATGTTACAAACGTTATAATCTAAACCAGTGTTTCTCAACTCACCAACTTAAAAATGTATGGATTTCAACTCCCAGAGTTCCCCATCCAGAAATTTTGGGAGTTGAAGTCCACACAACTTAACGTTGCTGAGGTTTCCAGGCTGAAATCTTTGCTGAATTAGAAAGAAATTCACTGGGGAAAAATCACTTAGAGTCCTATTTTATCTCAGAGCTGTTGAAAAGCTAAGGCAACATTATTTAAAATGATTGAAAATACGGTAAAATGTGTTTTGTTGCAGAACTAAGTCATTGGGTCAATTTTCATGCTGGTTAGGAATTACAGGAGTTTGTAGTCCCAATGCTTTTAGAAAAAGCTGAAATAGGAAAGATCATTGGTGCTACTTCATACAAAAGCCTTGCATTTCATTGACTTACCAACTACTTTGACATTGATGTGAGCTGAGTCTTCTCCAGCTTCATTCTTCAGCGTTATTCTGTAAGCACCTGAATCATCTTTTTCAGCTGAATCAATCACCAAACAACTGCTGTCTGGATAATTCTCTGCCCGTATTCTGGATGCAGAATCCATGATCCACTGTCAATCATTTTGCAAAAGGGAATAGGGTAGGGGGAGAAAAATAGTTTTACATAGAAACCACCAGAGGATCAACAATCAGAATTTATTTAGGATAAATAATATGGAAATTGCACAAATGTAGCAAGGAATTTATCAAATACTCCATGGACACATTCTTGATACCTAAAACTTTGTGCTTACTTTAAATTTTTTTTAAAAATTCTTTAAAATCAGAATGAGAGGCTGGCATGCCATAAAGCAAAGCACTATGCCACCAAGACATTTTTATGTTTAAAGGCTAGCTGTGGCTTAACATGTGCCCTCAAGGCTTTCTTAGAAAAATTAAAAGTACATGATTACAATTTAGTCTTGGAAGCATATCTATTTATTGAGAAAGTGAAAAAAAATCACTTGAACTAATAAAGGAAAACTGGGAGAGCAGTAATTCTACCAGTTTACATTTTGATAAATGGTTATTTTACAAGACATATTCCACTGTGCCCGATGGCCCAGTCACATATATTATAATTATTATTATTCCCTCTTGAAAAATACTTGCATCCTTAAAAATTATCTCCCCACTCTAGCATTCAGGAATCTCTGATACTGCATGCTAATGTCTAGCAATATTTCTCAGTTGTACTGGTAGTCCTCATTTACTGACCACAATTGGACTGACAATTCAGTCATTAAATGAAGTGGTCACTAAGTGAAACTGCAATTGTAATCATGATCTGACTTCAGCATTACTTGACTTTACAGACCTGTGATGGTTATAAATGCCATGATTGGTTGCAAGATTATTTTTGCATCATGGTTATAACAGCGAAGAGTTGCTAAATGAGGCAGTTCCTACCTGCATTTTCTTGTGCGTGTTTTCAAAACATTTAGGAAACAATGGTCTAGCAATTAAGAGGGACAGTGGACAGAGTTATCCACTATCATGGTAAAAGAAAGCATGCCAGTGATGATGCTGCAGTTGAAGCTCTGCCTGTTTTTTATGCATCACACATTAAAAAAAAAGAGATGTGAACCTTGGATTTTTGATCACACCATTGCAGCGGCCATCTTGGCTTTTTTGAATATAGCCTGTGGACATACTTGATCATAGGCTTAAATTCACAGAAAGAATTTAAAGCATGTTGATTTATTTTTAACATTGTTCTAATTTTACCAGTTGTCTAGTGTGCAGCAGCAGCCAAAAAAGCTAATACAATCCTGGGTTGTATAAACAGAGGCATAGAATCAAGATCATGCAAGGTATTAGTACCGCTTTATAAAACCCTAGTAAGACCACACCTGGAATACTGGTTACCATATCACAAAAAAGATGTTGAGAGTTTGGAAAAAATTCAGAGAAGAGCAACTAAGATGATCAAAGGCCTGGAGACTAAAACATACGAAGAACGATTGTGGGACTTGGGTTTATCTAGTCTAAAGAAAAGAAGAAATAGGGGAGACATGATAGCAGTATTCCAGTATTTGAGGGGCTGCTATAAAGAAGAGGGGGTCATGTTATTCACCAAAGCACCAGAGGGAAGGACGAGAAACAATGGTTGGAAACTGATCAAAGGGAGAAGCAACCTGGGATTAAGGAGAAACTTCCTGACATTGAGGACAATTAACCAGTGGAATAGCTTGCCCCCAGAAATCGTGGGCGCTCCATCACTGGAGATTTTTAAAAAGAGGCTAGACAGTCACTTGTCTGAGATGGTATAGGTCAGGGGTGTCAAACTCAATTTCATTGAGGGCCACATCAGCATTGTGGTTGCCCTCAGGGGGCCGGGTGGGTGTGGCTAAAGTGCGTATGGCCTACTGGGTGGGCGTGGCCAGCTCTACATCATTGGCATCAAGGGTGCCTATGGGGGCCTGGGCAGGAGTGGGACAGATCTGGGGGTCTCTGGCAGAAGGAGGGTCTCTGGGCCAGGGCCAAGGCAGCGGGGGCTGTTCCCTCACTGTTTCCAGGATGGCTTTGGGAGCCACATGAAACCACTTCACGGGCCGGATCCGGCACCTTGTATTTGACATGTCTGGTATAGGTTCTCCTGCTTGAGCAGGGGGCTGGACTAGAAGGTCTCCAAGGTCCCTTCCAGCTCTATTCTATTCTATTTATGTTCCTAGTGCAGACATGTCAAACACAAGGCCCGGGGGCCAGATCCAGCCCGTGAAGTGGTTTCATGCAGCCCGCAAAGCCATCCTGGAAACAATGAGGGAATGGCCCCCACTGCCTTGGCCCTGGCCCAGAGACCCTCCTTCTGCCAGAGACCCTCAGATCTGTCCCACTCCTGCCCAGGCCCCCATAGGCACCCTTGATGCGAACGATGTAGAGCTGGCCACGCCCACCCAGTAGGCCATACACACTTTAGCCACGCCCACCCAGTAGGCCACGCCCACCCTGGCCATAGCCCCCTGGCCCCCTGAGGGGAACCGCAATGCTGATGTGGCCCTCAATGAAATTGAGTTTGACAGCCCTGTCCTAGTGGAATAGCCCATCATGCTTGTAAGTTGTGATGGTTGTAAAACGGGACACCGTGTGACTGACCTGATTTTAATGACCTTTTTGCAATGGTTGTTAAGTGAATTAATTGTTTGCTAAGGGCCAGTTCTGCTGAAGTAAAAATGTTGTAAAATGTGATCATGTGACCACAGGCACTGCAAATGGCCATAAATGCAGTACACTTGCTAAGCGCCCAACATGTGGTCACATGATTGTGGTGATGTGTGTGGCCATCAGAACTTCAGAACCAGATCGTATGTACCCCTTGGGAGGTCCATCATAACTTCAGGTCGCTAACCAATTGGTTGTAAGTTGAGGAGTACTTGTATACTACTGTTTGTCATGTCCTGAGGATACCAATTGTCCTTTCTATCCTTTGTCTTTTCTGGATACCTGTGATATTTTATGAATGGTTCCTAATATACTTAATTATCTGATAGCAGGTTGTTAGATGTGATTGCAACTCCAGCAGCTCATAACCCCTCCTGAGTTTAGTTCAGATACATGGTACTTATTGGTGCAAGAGATTCTGAGTACTTTCATGCCATTACATATTTTATTACAACTTATTTAAAAGATTGGACTTCAGATGTATTTGTTTAGATTTACAATTTTACCTTCTCTCCTCTGCTCCACATGATCTTTGGTGGAGGCTCCCCAGAAACAGGGATTTCAAGACGTAATTTTGTTCCCGCGACAACTGTTACCGTGTTATCATCACCAAGGCCTTCAAGGTGAAGCTTAGGAGGATCTGCAAAACCAAGATACTGAGGAAATTCCATGATAAGAAAAACATCTCAAAATTTGAATGTGTGATAGAAGAAACATTTACATCTCGGAATGGAGAAACCTCTTCGTATATACAAAGCCAGAGTTCATATAATGCTGAAGAAGAGTTTTGGGAGTCAAGCTAAAAATCCCTAATCTTCCTGGGGAAAACAAAGCACTAGCTCAGTTATATAGTATCAAATTTAGCAACCATCCTCTGCCCAAAGACACTTTTCCAGGAAAACTGAATTATCAACTCAGCCATAAAACATTTAGAAGGCAAGCAATGATGAAATGTTACCAGAATGTTCTAGAAATGTTACCAGAAAGCAAACATAGACATTGAGAAGTACAAACAGTCTGATTAACCCTGTAACATTAACTGCTTAAAAAGAAACTATGTATTCGAATTACTGGGGTTTTTTTGTTCTTTCAATCCCCCCCCCTTGTCTTTACAGTTCTGCTCAGTTATCTCATAGTTACAATGCAACCCTAACACTGACTTCATTAGATACCATACATGATGTGCTACAGCCACGTCATACTGCTATTTCTAATTATGTGCACACCCTAATTTGTATATAATCCTACACCTTTTGAGACATGTTTATTTCCAGCACTGCCAATAAACTAATTTATGCTTTGACATAATTGTGTCCTAGTCTCTGGTTCAAACATATCCCTGGAAAAATTCTCCTATAATATAGAACATAGACTTTCTCATAATACCACTGAAATACCTGGCAACGTCTAGTTGTTATTGTTATAATTTATTTCTTGGATTAATATTTAATATTTCAGAGTAAATGTCTAATGCATGGTTCCATCTAGATTCTTCTTCCTGCCTCAGACAGCCTGGCAATTTTGATATTATACCAGAAATGGGAAAAATGGAGGATTCTCCAAATCCCACTAGAGCAATTTATTCATACTCATAGATAAATAGCTGCATGTATACTATGGAACATGAATAATTTGAATTATGTTTGTGGGCAAGATACCCCTTCATGGATTACTGCCTTGTCATGGCAAAGGGGCTTGCATAATTCAATGAAGCTATGAGCTATGCCGTGCAGGGCCACCCAAGACAGAAAGGTCATAGCCGAGAGTTCTGACAAAACGTGATCCACTGGAGAAGGAAATGGCAACCCACTCCAGTATCTTCGCCATGATCACCTATGGACAGTACCAAAAGGCAAAACAATATGACGCTGGAAGACGAGCCCCTCAGGTCGGAAGGCGTCCAATATGCTACTGGGGAAGAGCTGAGGGCTAGTACTAGTAGCACCAGAAAGAATGAAGCGACTGGGCCAAAGCCGAAAGGACGCTCAGCTGTGGATGTGTCTGGTGGTGAAAGGAAAGTCCGATGCTGTAAAGACTTTTTCTCCATAGGAACCTGGAATGTAAGATCCATGAATCAAGGCAAGCTGGACGTGGTCAAACAAGAGATGACAAGACTGAACATCGACATCTTAGGTATCAGCGAACTAAAATGGACAGGAATAGGTGAATTTAATTCAGATGACCATCAGGTATACTACTGACTGTGGCTCAGACCATGAGCTTCTCATTGCAAAGTTTAGACTTAAACTGAAGAAAGTAGGGAAAAGTGCTAGGCCACTCAGGTATGAATTAAATCATATCCCTGTTGAATATACAGCAGAGGTGACAAATAGATTTAAGGAATTAGATCTGATAGACAGAGTGCCTGAAGAACTATGGACAGAGGTTCGCAACATTGTACAACAGGTAGCAACCAAAACCATCCCAAAGAAAAAGAAATGCAAGAAAGCAAAATGGCTGTCTGAGGAAGCTTTGCAAATAGCTGAGGAAAGGAGGGAAGCGAAAGGCAAGGGAGAAAAAGAAAGATACGCCCAATTGAGTGCAGAATTCCAGAGAATAGCTAGAAGAGATAAGAATGCCTTCTTAAATGAACAATACAAAGAAATAGAAGAAAACAATAGAATAGGGAGGACCAGAGATCTTTTCAAGAAAATTAGAGAGATGAAGGGAACGTTTAATGCAAAAATGGACATGATAAAGGACCAAAATGGCAGGGACCTAACAGAGGCAAAAGAGATTAAGAAGAGGTGGCAAAATTACACAGAAGAACTATACAAGAATGAGCTTAACATCCCTGATAATCACAATGAGGTGGTCACTGACCTTGAGCCAGACATCCTAGAATGTGAAGTGAAGTGGGCCTTAGAAAAGCTGAGCAACAACAAAGCTAGTGGAGATGACAGTATTCCAGCTGAGCTATTCAAAATCTTAAAAGACAATGCGGTAAAAGTGCTACACTCAATTTGCCAGCAAATTTGGAACAGTGGCCACAGGACTGGAAAAGATCAGTTTACATTCCAATTCCAAAGAAAGGCAGTGCCAAAGAATGTTCAAACTATCGCACCATTGCACTCATTTCCCATGCTAGTAAAGTTATGCTTAAAATCCTACAAGCTAGACTCCAGCAGTATGTGAATCGAGAACTACCAGAAGTACAGGCAGGATTTCGAAGAGGCAGAGGAACTAGAGATCAAATTGCCAACATACACTGGATCATGGAGAAAGCTAGAGAGTTCCAGAAAAACATCTACTTCTGCTTCATTGGCTATGCTAAAGCCTTTGATTGTGTGAATCATAACAAACTCTGGCAAGTTCTTAAAGAGATGGGCGTACCAGACCATCTTATTTGTCTCTTGAGAAACCTATATGCGGGCCAAGAAGCAACAGTGAGAACTGGACACGGAACCACTGATTGGTTCAAAATTGGGAAAGGAGTTCGGCAAGGCTGTGTACTGTCGCCCTGCCTATTTAACTTATAGGGCTTGATGAATCAAAAGATTGCCAGAAGAAATATCAACAACCTAAGATATGCAGATGATACCACTCTAATGGCAGAAAGTGAAGAAAAACTAAAGAGCCTCTTGCTGCGGGTGAAGAAGGAGAGTGCAAAACTTGGGTTGAAACTTAACATTAAGAAAACCAAGATCATGGCATCCGGCCCTCTCAATTCCTGGCAAATAGATGGGGAAGAAATGGAGGTAGTGACAGATTTTATTTTCCTGGGCTCCAAGATCACTGCAGATGGGGACTGTAGCCAAGAAATTAAAAGACGCTTGCTCCTTGGGAGGAAAGCCATGGCAATTCTAGACAGCACACTAAAAAGCAGAGATATCACCCTGTCAACAAAAGTGAATATAGTCAAGGCTATGGTCTTCCCAGTTGCAATGTATGGCAGTGAAAGTTGGACCATAAAAAAGGCTGAGCGCCAAAGAATTGGGGCCTTTGAACTGTGGTGCTGGAGAAGACTCCTGCGAGTCCCTTGGACTGCAAGGCAATCAAACCGGTCAGTCCTAGAGGAGATCAACCCTGACTGCTCTTTAGAAGGCCAGATCCTGAAGCTAAAACTCAAATACTTTGGCCACCTAATGAGAAGGAAGGACTCACTGGAGAAGAGCCTAATGCTGGGAAAGGTTGAGGGCAAGAGAAGAAGGGGACGACAGAGAATGAGGTGGCTGGATGGAGTCACTGAAGCAGTAGGTGTGAGCTTAAATGGACTCCAGAAGATGGTAGAGGACAGGAAGGCCTGGAGGAACATTGTCCATAGGGTCGCAATGGGTCAGACACGACTTCGCAGCTAACAACAACAACAACAACAACAACAACAAGATATCTCTGAGGCATCCTGTGGGAGATAGCTGACCTCTTAACAAATTTTTAAAAAGACAAGTCCAACCAATGACTGAAACTAAAAAGCATAATAAATTGCCACCTGGGCTGGAGTTGAAAGGAAATTAAAAGAAGCAACCAGGTATGTTCTCCTAGGGCGAGAAGCCTGGAAAAGTACATTTACTGCATATGTTCAGCTTTTTTTCCCCTTTCCAAAACTGCCAGAAATAAAAAGGAAAAGGAAAAGTACTTTATCAGGAGAATTGTGTTGTCACTCTGCAAAGACAATTGCATAGCCTCTGTGATATGATGCACTTTGGGAGGCAAAGTATAGCCTTGAGTGATGTGAAGTGAAGCAATGTAACACTTTCACTTCTTTCGCTTTAGAAGGAAGAGAGTATTGCATCATAACAGTGCTTCAAAGAAATCCTTTGCACAAACTTTCATCACGGTGAAGTTTCTTCTTAATAGATATAGTATATTATCTATATGGGGCATGACATTATTAATACTGTGACTTATGATTATTAGTAACCACATCAATATTTATTTAATGTGATAGCAGTTATGGAAGTGTACAATCCAGACCTTTAATGTTTTCTTCATGATTCATTCCAGTCCAGATCAACATCTACTAGACCATTTCCTACAATATTTAAAACACTAGTTTACTGTAGAAATGGCCAACAAAATCACTACAAATTATGTAAAGGTAAAGGTTCCCCTGCACATGCGTGCTAGTCGTTTCCAACTCTAGGGGCTGGTGCTCATCTCTGTTTCAAAGCCGAAGAGCCAGCGCTTGTCCGAGGACATCTCCATGGACATGTGGCCAACATGACTAGACACCAAAGGCGCACGGAACGCTGTTACCTTCCCACCGTAGTGGTCCCTATTTTTCTGCTTGCATTTTTATGTGCTTTCGAACTGCTAGGTTGGCAGAAGCTGGGACGAGTAACAGGCGCTCACTCTGTTACGCGGCGCTCATGATTCGACCTGCCAAACTGCCGACCTTCTGATCGACAAGCTCAGCTTCCTAACCCACTGAGCCACTGTGTCCCATAGAATTCCATAAGGCTGAAATGCAAGAAACAGACTGGAAACTCTGGCTATTGCCTGGGAATTTTGAAGTTGCAATCCTAACACAGCAAGATAGTTCCAAAGCTCAGTTGGCTTTACTAGGTCACTCCAGAACATCCAATGATCAGTCCATTTTAGGAACATCATATCACTTCTGTGCACTTGTCTTATTACCGGTCTATAAAAACATGACAGAGCCAAAAAAGAGAGAAACATAGGAATTACCTATAATATGAACTTTGCAAGGGATGTTGACATTGTAGGCATCTGGAACAAACATGTATTCACCATCATCCTCCACAAGTGAGCTATCAATAATTAACCGATGGATTCTGTAAAAAAAATCAAGATAGGAAACCAAAATAAATATCCTTATTCCTACATGGCCAGATAACTACAAGGGATAGAGGGCCCCACCCTGGAGAAACGGGGTGATGGTGAAAGCAAAAGGACAGTTAAACTGGAAAGATCATCTGCATGATCCTCTCTGAGCTTGATTGTTAATCTAGAAAAAAATAATAGAGGAGACTGCATTCACATAATTGTCTTTCCTCTATTACACTTTCTCACAAGCCTGTTATTAATTTGTGTAGAACCTACAATACATTTTATTGTTGTGAAAAGGTAAGGCAACTGAAAAGCTCAGCTTTTCAAAAGCTTTTTGATCTATGGCAAATTCAGCATATCAAGCATTTCTATTGTGTGCAAATTGCAGTATTAGGTAAGCCCCAAATGAAAAAATGAGCTTGAAATGTGTACAGGTACAATGGCACTGAAAAATGTGACTTATGAACGTTTTTCACAGTTACGACCCTTGCAGGTCATGTGATCAAAATTCAGGCTCTTGACAACTGGATTATAGTTATATATTACATTCCATTGGTTGCAGTGTCCCAGGGTCATGTAATCACTTTTGCAACCTTCTAACATACAGAGTCAATGTGGAAGCCCAGTTCATTTAACAACTGGGTTACTAACTTATCAACTGCAGTGATTCACTTAACAACTGTGGCAAGAAAAAGTTGTAAAATGGGCCAAACCCCACTTAACAAATGTCTCACTTAACAACAGAAATTTTGGGCTCAATTGTGGTTGTAAGTTGAGGATTTCCTGTATACATTTTTTTAAAAAAATAAGCAGGTATTGCAAAAATTTGCATAGAAACTTTATTTGAATATTGAATCTTGAGTTAAAGAGGGAGCTAGATAACATTTTGCAGAAAAAGGATGGTGGTGAAGGGTTTATTAATGTAGTCCTAGATATGTTTAATTAGAAATAAAGCTCAGTGATTTTAATAGTACATATTCCCATGTAAATTGGTCCTTGTATCTATTTATCATTATTACTGCAGCTTTCACAAAATAAATGCACTGGAGCTAAAGATGGGGGAAGAAATTCATTTTGTTCATATTTTATACTGTACAAAAGTACATATATATTCATAAAACAACATACAAAAGTGCTAATATTGACAATTATTTGCAAAACAAGGTTGAAGTAAGCAAAATTGCAAAGAAAATTGCACATATCTGGAGATATGCAGACCAAAATACAGTTTTTAGGATGAATATTATTAAAAAAGGGTTCTCAACCATAATGAACTAAACTTGAGATATTTACAGGAACAAATATCTGAACTTCATATATTTACAAATGGAGCTGCAAAATTCTCTATTTTGGCAACAGAGTTTTCTAATGCTCCCTGGAATCTTCTGATTTTCTCCCAGCTGTTTTGGAGGTTGTTCAACAGGTTCTGGAGGTGATTATTCTGAAGTGGCTCCAGGCATAGTTCAGCCCAACATAGTTTCCCAGATCTGGGGAAGAGCCACACAGAAAACAAGGGACTCTTCCGAGAATGAGCAAGTTGGCACATAGCAGGTGAAAACCGGAATATCAGGGTCATACGAGAACATTCTGTTACTTTTGCACACAAAGAGATTTTTGCCAACTTTATCTGAAGCATAAATGGAACGATTTGGAAGAATAATCATTAGGACAAGCCATATCCCAAAATGATTTTTCCCCCCTGAAATCCTGCTTCAATTTCCCAAATATTTTTGGGAAAATCCACTGTTTTTACTATCATTATTTCTCCTGGTCTAAGTTACAAGCTTACCTTCCTTTGTGATATAATTTGATGCGATCACTGGGCTGGAGCAGCTGCCCGTTTTTGTACCACTTTCCTTCTACATATTCAGAAATCTCACACTTCAAAGAGATCTCTTTGCCGAGCCGGACAGTCTGATCTTCCAGTGGACGCAATATCTTCAGTGGCCTCACTTAAGAAATGAGGAATGAGAGACTGCTAGACTTGTTTTATTATGGGATATTTGTTCAGTGACACCAGACTAGATCACATACTTACACGTCTAGACTATAGCTAGGAACACAGGATGGGCCTGGTGTGTGTGGTGCCCTGCTGGCCACCTCATTCTGAAGTGTCAAAAGTGTCAATTGACAAAAGTGTCGATTGTAAATGTGGACAAAAAGGACTGCATATGCGATGGACACTTGCATAGATTTGGAAATTCTAATATTTATTCCTGTATCTAATTTTGAAATCACCCATCTTTCCCACAGAAGGACTTTGGGCAGTGTAGAAATAAGATCTTAGAACCTAAAAATGGTATATAAACTTTAAAAACAGGCAAGCGTGATTAAAATGTTAAAAGTTAGTTAAAAGGCAGAGGGAGGACTTTCAGGATGCTAACCAGCCTCATGGCTGCATTCCCCAGGCAAGGCCGCAGAACTATGTTTTTCACCTTTTCCAAAAGGCCAGGAGATTTGGGGCCTGTCTCACCTAAGGGAGGGAGAATGAGGACGGGAGCAATGGCAGAGAAAGATCTCTTCCTGAACCTTGCCAGTCAGAATTCTTTAGCTAATATGCATCTACAGCTTACCAACTTTTTAACACGCTGATATGAGATGAGATATTATTCTGTAAATATAAAAAATCCCTTTGATGTAAACATGACCCAGAATATAATATTTATTTATTTTTTATTTTTTATTTTATTTTAATCCCATTTATATCCCGCCCTTCTCCGAAGACTCAGGGCGGCTTACAATTTAAGCACAAACCAATGTGCTTAGCAATAGCCTTCATTCTATGTATATGCCTGCTTATTAGGGCTTTCGCCCCCCGGCATTATTACAAAGTCAGCTTATTGCCCCCAACAATCTGGGTCCTCATTTTATCTACCTCGAAAGGATGGAAGGCTGAGTCAACCTTGAGCCTGGTGGGACTCGAACCTGCACTAATTGCAGACAGCTGGTGTTACTTAAGGAGGCATTAGCCCACTGCTCCACCAAGGCTCCTATTTGATGTAATAGGTTATCTGCTCTGTCGGGTTATGTTTAAGGCACTGGGCTAAAAAGTGGGAGATCATAGGTTCAAGTCCCACTTTAGCCATGAAAGCCAGCTGTAAGATCTTGGGCCATCATTCTCTCTCAGCTCATCACATCTCACAGTGTTATTGTTGTGGGTAAACTAGGAGGAGGAAGATGTGTTGGATATGGTCACTGCCTTGAGTTATTTGTAGAAATAATAAAGGTGGGATATAATAAATAAAATAAAAATAAAAATAAGGCAGTCTATTTGATAGCACCTTGTCATTAAGCCTTTTAAGGCCAACAGATTGGGGGCTTCCGTATCTCAGGAGGCATGGGATTCCAAAATTTTTTTTGGGGGGGGGGCAGCCATTGAGAAGATAAAGCATTAAATCTCCAATTCCCTTAATGCACCCTCCCTCAGAATCATGGGATAGGCCATACGTGGACAGAAAAGATTCTCCTTAGGTATCTAGGCACCAAGCATAGAGGAATTTAAAAGTAATAATCAATATGTTAAATTGAACTCAGAACCAATGTTGGCCTGCAGTACAAATGTTAGATTATTTAATCTGCTATTGATATGTCAACAGACAGGCCATCACATTTTGGATCAACTAAAGGTACCAACTCATCTTCAAACCAGTCAAAGTCTATCTGTGAGGTGACAAGGGCATGCTAGTATAATTTTTTTTTAAAAAAAGGATTCCTACTAATAAGCTAGAAATAAAATCTTCACTCACAACCAACGGTAAGTTTGGCAGCTGATTGTCCTCCAGTTGTCATCGCTGAGTATGTTGCATTGTCAGCTTTTGTTGCTTCTTCAATAATCAAAGTGTGCTTTTTACCCTCGACTTTAACTTTATATCTTGATTTACTATCAAGGGGCAACTCCACGCCATTCTTAAACCTGATGAACAATAACAACATCCCCAAATGATATACATTAACTTCTAAAATGTGATATACATTAACTTACTAAAAAAAGGGCTCAAAATCTTTATTTGATTGAAAAAAGCCATCTTTTAAATGAACAAAAATGAAACAAAAAAAGAAGAAGAAAAGATTGGTATATGAGACAAACAAAAAGGGATAGAAGGAAATCTTCTTGATCAGGTAGGATCAGAATAGATCAGGAAAGTTGTATAAGGTTGCAGAATTTAGCTTAGTTTTGTTTTTTTAAGGCCAAACACACCATCAGCTATGACTGTGATCAAAGAACGGCGAGCGGGTAACTGCATGCATATACAAAGTTGCATGGCTTTGACTTATGTAGCACCATCTTACTTTTTTTTTATCCCCTCTGCAGATGCCAGAGAAGAAGTGTGAATTGTCCAGTGCTTGTCCAAGGATGTCTCCGTGGTCGTGGCCAGCATGACTAGATGCCAAAGGCGCACGGAACGTTGTTACCTTCCCACCGTAGTGGTCCCTATTTTTCTACTTGCATTTTTACGTGCTTTCGAACTGCTAGGTTGGCAGAAGCTGGGACGAGTAACAGGCGCTCACTCTTTTACGCGGCACTCGGGATTCAACCTGCCAAACTGCCGACCTTCTGATCGACAAGCTCAGTGTCTTAACCCACTGAGCCACCGTGTCCCTTCTTTACTGCTGCATAATTCCATGTACATTTTGGCTCTTTTGTTCTAGTTTAGAAAACATTAGTCTCAGGACAGTTTCCATTTGTTTTCATTCTGTCTCGTATGCTTTTGTGAAAGGTTATCAAGGCCTTGCATTGTTTGTCATCTTTAGTGACTTCCGTTTAGCAAGCATTAAAAAGCCTTTTTATTTTTCAGCAAATGTGTTTGGTTCATAAGGACTGAATTCAGCTAAAGAGTGATAATCAAATTCAGGTAAAAGAAATGGGAGTGAACTTAGGTGTGACTGTCTTGATTAGTTACCACTAGCCTTAGTGAATTCAGGTTTAAACTATTTCTGAAAGAATGAGGTAATTGGCCTACCATTTCACATTTGCATCATCTTCAGACACTTCAACTGATAATTCTATTCTGTCACCAATATAACCATTGGTGTCTTCCAGGCCTTTTGTCACTATTATTGGAGGCTCTGAAGGAAGAAAAAAAATCATGAACAAAGGATCACAAAGACTCATTTTTAAAACAAACAAACAAACAAACAAACAAACAAACAAACAAACAAACAAACAAAGAAGCCATCTCTGATATTAGGTGATTTTTCATGCTATAGCTTTCTTTGAATCAGAGAGACCAAGTTCCTCCATACCATCTGGAAAAATGAAGTTCTCAGGAATTTCAGAGGCACGTCAGGCATTAAATTTTAGGGTTATATATACACTTTGATCCATTTTGCATTGGATTCCAAGATTCCCCTCCACCCACCCATTCAACTGCCAATGGGGTTGGGGTTTTTTATTGTTATTTTAATATTTGTATTTACTGTTTTAGTGGGCATATATTTAATTCTTTTTTTAACTTTTGTAACTTTGTATTTTTTATTCTTGCCCTGTTCACCGCCCTGAGTCCTTCGGGAGAAGGGCGGTATATAAATATTATTAAATAAATAAATAAATAAATAATAGTGGAACTCTGCAGAGATATATTGGATCCTCCATCTTTAGATCTTATTGAAAGGTTCCCATTTGCCCGCAAAATGAGGGTGGTTGTTAAACGGGGATAAAATTGAGTTTAAATTGTCTGTGTTTAATCTGAAATCTAATGCATACGCATTTATTAAATTGAGATTTGACTCTATTAAAGAAATGGAGAGAAGCTTTGAAATAACAATAGTGATTCGTTACTGTACCTCTAACAAACAATTCAGTAGAGCATTTCTCATCTCCAGCTGTGACATGATAACGGGCATCATCTGTCAGCGAGCAGTTATTGATAAATAAGATTCGCTCATTACCTTTGTGTTCAAATATGTATCTATGAGAAAATGGCAGATTAACAAATTTGGAATTATTAGTAATTATTCTTCTACCTTCAGATCCTTAGTGTGTACTTCACTGTAAAGTGATTGATGCAACAGGAGGCATTCAAAAGACTTATCTAATTAGGTCACTGTGTCTGACATGCAGGTTTCTTTTTTAAACTGTAGATAGATAGGCTATGTACAATTATAGTAGCAATTTGGAGGTGGGTATATTTAGCCCTTTCCTTCTTGCTGTAGTCTTGACAACAATGAGGGATTTTCCCCCAAACAAAAATGATTCCCTTGTTCTCTCTTCTCCAGTGGATGTTTTTTGTACTAAATTCCTCCACTTCCACATGTCCGGTGCTTTTTTAGGATTTGGGTCCAAGATTGATGCAAAGATAGATTTAACATTTGGCCCTAAAACTTTCTATGGTGTGGGGAAACATGCAGTGCAAATGCAAAGTTCTGAACACAACAGTCACTGAAACCTTAGCTCAGGAAAGATGGAAATAAACGTAACAGGAGCCTAGTTCCATTCCTGCACTCTTGACATATTTTCAAAAGTACAATAATAGCTGGGGCAAAGGAGCCAACATTTCTGGTAGGCCATATGGCTCCTGGGGTACGTAACGGGATATGATGCCTTTCACCTTAAGGTCACTGGTTCACATTTGTTTCAGGTCAATAATGACCAAAGCTCATTGCCATCTTGCAGCTGCTCAATAGTTTGGAGTTGGTGAATTCAGGTTAGTTAGTTCTTAAGAGAAGTCCTGGGCTTTGGAAAAGAAAGCATTGAAAGAGATGCAGACTGTATTTTGTAAGTCAAAACTCTTTCACACTTGGGTCAGAAAGTTAAAGGATTTGGTGGAAGACTATACCTTATGCCACCTTTAAACTAATATTAAACACTGAACTAAAGGGTTCTAGTCACTCAATTTCTCAGAGGTCCTATTAACTAGCTCATCTTGCTTCCTTGCTTCCTTTCTCCTTCTATATTTCATTGCTAATGAACTGTGATGGAGAGAGTTTCCACAAGAACAAGGACCTATTGCAGTGATCCTCACTGAATTTTTAAAGGCAGAGCTAATCTTATTGGTTCAGCAGAATTCACCCCAGCCCAATACTTATGCTGAAAACAATCAACATACCACAGAATATGATGCAAATGTTACAATTCTCTAGAAGCATTTACCATGGAGAGGGAAGAATACAACATGTAGATTTAGTCTCAAGATAGAGGCAGCCATGATTTAACAGGTTATTGACATGTTTTGCTACTAATCATTTCTCAGTTCTAATGATATGATCAGGGTCATTATTCTCCTACTGGCCATCTGTGATTGCTGCAGGCATACCCTCTCTGTCTGGGCACCCTTGAGCAGAACCATTCTTCTTTTGGCAGGAGAAGAATCTGGTTCTTTCTAATCAGGCTCTCCCCTTGCACCAAAGAGCAATTGATCCTCACTTCTGCCACCCCTGGCAGACTGAGCTGGTGATCCTCGGGCATTGAGGGCTGGCAAAGAAGCACTGGGGGTGGCAGCAGTTTTTAGTTCTAAGTTCACAGAATTCTTAATTTAGTTTTTTAATGAGTTCTCTGATCACATGAAGCAATCTAAAGGACTATGGTGCTGACAATTAAGAAATTGCTTTTCTGCATTTAAGTTTTTCCCTTTTCTTATCAGCCTCCCAACTCCTAAGAACAAGAGATGTGTGGCAAGAGAAGATAGAGAAATAGAAATCTTGGGAAACTGCTCTTTAGCTGTTAGTTCTCTAATCAACTGGCAGCTAAAGAGCTGCTTCTTCCCACCTTCTCTCACCAGTCTGAGTATGGGATGATGAGAAAGGGGGCATTTTTAACGCATGTCTAATGGTCTTCGGGAAGATCACTAGACATATGTTCAAAACAAGTAAACAATAGCCCAGTTTCAAATATTGCATGTGAGAAGAAGTACTGCAGGATGAAGCTTGGAGGCTCTTTAGCTTCAGCCAATGCGACTCTACCTTACTTTCAAATATCAGATAATTAATTTAAATGTATCCAGAGAAGACCACTGGATATATGTCAATATTCTTCAAACTGACTTGACTTCTCCCTGGTCTAGTGGTGGAAAAGGCTATAAAGTGGCTGCAAGTGTTTATTATATTAATTACATTCAATTATTACTTCACTGGTGTACTAAAAAAAGAGGTGGGATAGATTTTATAGGTGCCTTTGCTTCTTTTGAATTGTATCTTCCTGTTTAATTTTCTTTCTATAGAAACAATGAATAGGTTGCATAGGATTCTCAAATCATTTGTTCAGCCACCAAAGCCCTAGGCACCAGAGATTGTTGACATTAGTTTGCAAACTGTACACTAAATGAGGTAGTTTTCTATAGATTTTCAAGGTAAATGCTTAATACAACCATACTCAAATAAATACACTTCTAATTGCTGCCTGTCCAAACAAACATACAAAAAAGAAATCCCTTACAAAGGTGTCAGTTCTACTTTGCTGCCATGGATCATCTCATTATAATCATCTCGTTAGCCAGATTGGGATAATCTATAATGCTGAGAAAGCAAGTGTAGTGTAGGGAGTCAGAGAGGTGTAGTGGAAAAGGTGCTAACTGTGAGTAGGGAGACCCAAGGTTAGGAGTAAGGAGACCCTTAAGATGGAAGTCAGCTGAGTGACTTTGGACCAGTCCCTCTCTCCAATTCTTAGTCTGGAAAGTTGAGAAAACATCCCAGAAACTAACGATGACAAATCACTTCTATGATATTGCAAAAAACATTTGATGGACCTATCCAGAAAGTCACCAGGAGTCAAAACTGCTTCCAAAACAAAACAAACAGATAAATAAAGCTCAAAACTGCACAGTAAATGAATAAAGTCATGGACCTTGGCCACCACGATTGCTTGTCCCTGGGCCCATATAGTCACAAATCTCTTCTCACTAGTGCCCAATAAGCAGCCATGGTTACATCACCAGTAGAATATGAATAAGAAAGATTCTTTATATTTAAGTCAATGCACATACTTACTTTCCACTTGGTCGTACTTCTTGGCCATTTTTATACCACTTTAGTTCAACTGTTGGATCAGCCAGCTCCACTGCAAACCTTACTCTACCTCCTTTGTCCACTTGATAAGCAGGATCCAGAATCTTAGAAAAGGCTGTTGAATGAAAAAGATGATGACAACTGGCAGTAAAAAAAGAGAGCCTTTGGAAAGTAAAAGTTGATATTTAACTTCACAAAATCTAAATGAGTATTCTAGCTGATTTTTAATGATATTTTATTATAGTAGAGTTTCCAGATCTGAATTGCAGATCTCAAGAGTGAAGCAAATAACATCACCAATATCTTCTTCTCATCTGTATTTTTGCAGCCAGTGCATGCAGCAGCCCTATACTAGGTGAAAATTAATTTCCTTATGAATTAACATTTCCTCCCAAAAACTCAGTCTGGACAGGGACACGGAAAGAAGGACCCTATTTCCACAGGTTATTGTAATTGTGTATTTTGGAATTTCAGTGCATCTTTCTACATAATTAGTTCCATTTCAAACATATAGACCTGGCTTGTACTTCCCTTTTATTCTCACATATTCAGAGAAATATGCAAAGGAGAAATTGTTGAGTTTGCATTGACCATGGAGCTGGATACTTAAACTGATAGTGTACATGAAGACCAGCTTTGTTTTATTCAGTAAAAAGAAATTGAGCTGCCTAATTAAATCCAATTCCGTTCTGAAAGCTTTAAAGGAAGATTTTTTTGGGGGGTGGTGGTGGCAGAGGGGGGTTTCCTGGGGGAATAAAGATACCACATTCCCAAGCAATTAATACCTGCACTCTTCTTTTCTTCCCTGCGAGTGCGCTTCAGACGTTTCAGCATACCCCTCAGGTCAGTAATTCCATACTGAAATGCAATCTTCTCATAGTCATTGGGATTTGCATTCTTCAGGAGTTCCCACACATCTATTTCTGGCTCTTCCGGTTCCTGTTTAAATTCCCTAATCAGGAACAAAGATTTTAAAAAAAAACAAAAGAAAGAAGAAAAGGGATGCGGCCCAGATTAATGAGACCTTGTACATTATGAATGTGGCAATTGGAAATCAAATCCAAGGAAGACTATGTCTGAAATGCTTTAGCTAGGCTTACTTAGGTTTAGGAATGGGTTTGAGCTAAAATGTCTGGTTATGTGGTTAAAAGTCTTAATAGCAGAAAGGAAGGGAATAGCAGGATACACACTTACCCCATGTCTTCACTGGGAAGCATATTACAGATCTTGAATTAGCCCTTTGAATTGAAATCTATGCATTTTCACAAGAATGAAACTAGAAGTCTGTATTGTGCATTGTCTCAAAACTGTGAGATATACTAGAAATAGGAAATGTCAAAGAGTCTGGGATTAACAACAAATGGATTAATTGGGTCAGGAATTAAGTATGGAAATCTTCCATTAATATTTTAGTCTGAAACTTAATGAGCTGTCATTTACTGACCCACAAAAAGGACATAAGTTAATGATGTCCTTCATTCTAAGAATATCACTATCATGATTAGATTGCTTTCCCCTGCCATTTTAAGATTTTTGCAAGGATGGACTGGTGAAATCAACATGGAAGTCAGACACGTTCAGAAGAATTCTGTCTACTAGCCATAGTTTTTGAGTATCATCAGAAGTGTAATACTGGAGTTCAATGTTTCTATATTTCACGATTACTTTTACCATGGGCCTTTACTGAAATTAACCTGGAATAAAAAGAAAGTGGCCAGTCAAATCTGCTTTGAAATTAACCCCTTTGAAATTAGTTTTCTACAACCTGATTTTTCCAGATGTTTTTCTAGATGTTCCAGAATTCCCAGTCATCATGGAGTCTAACACATCTGAATAACACCAGATTAACAAAAGATGGATTTTAGACTCTTCCTAATTTTTAGTGTGGTGTGATCCTGATATAATTGAAATGTCTTAAAGAAACTGTTCTCAGCTACAATACTTGCACAAAGAAAAATTAACATTCATAATGTTGATCTTACACATTAAAAAAGAGGGGGGTATATTGAGAGCAGAAATGAATTACATTGTGTTGGAATAAACATGTCTCCAAATAAAACTTACTGGAAAAGATTCTTTTTTTAATTACTTCAAGAGATCATTTTGTATTTAAAAGATGGAAACAATGACTGTAGCTGGTATTATCATACCACAATGCAGAAAAACCTTATGTTGTTTTAGTATAACAAACATAGTGAGTGAACATCTCTTGCAATTCTACACGACCACCTTGTCAATATATTGGAAAACTGGAAGCAGCTAGAAAATATTCAGGCAATTAAATTATGGTATTAACATTTATGATAGTGGCTTTATTTACTGCTTATTTGTTTATTACAATTAGAATTTGCTGAGCTTGGCTACTTGATGGAACACTGCAGTACCTTTCCAAAGGTCATATCAGAATATAAGCATGTTGTAGAATTTGCATACATTCAAGAGGATATTTTTTTTCATTCCAATACTCTGGCTGTGCTTTCTAGCTAACAGTGAGCCAGCCACCTTCATCAACAGGAATCAGAATGAGGATGTGTCCCTTTATTTTTGTAAATAATAAGATGCATCCTGATTTTCAATCCATGATAATAAAGTGTTTTCCATTTAATTAAAGATGGTGCTTCCACCAGGATTTGTTCTTTAGTTCAGCAAAGAACACCTTGGGGAGATCACAATTTTATTTCATAGATGAAAAGACTGGTTGGGTATATAATAGGATGGATCTTTCATTTGTTCTAGACAATTCTCTAGCAAGTGATGTAGTCCTTTTCACTCTTCTTAAAAAATACTTTGTTAAGCATAGTCTGATTTTTCCCCCTAAAAAACAAAAGTTTTTTAGGGAAACAAAACGAGACAATATGTTTAAAATTATTTTAGCCATTTAAATTCAAAAACACACCCTCAAATCAGTAAAACCCTGTCATTAACTATTACATTCATTACAACTAAATTTCTAAACCTACTTAGCTTCTAATATCTATTTTTTTCTCCAGGGAGTGACACACACACACACACACACACACACACACACACACACACACACTTAGATACATAGCCAGCTGCCTTTGAAATTTAGTTGATTACATTACCACTGATAGTTTAATCTAGAATTTGGCCACTATCTGATGCAAGGCAAAGGCTCAGATTTCACAAATGCAGTTATGCATTTGTTCATTGGTCAGGTGGTTGATTATTGACCTAGACAAGACATGTCAAATTCGCGACATCACCTGATGTTGCGCAACGTATTGGAGCTTTTTCGCCATTGCTGGCAAGGGGGTGGGAGTGGTTTCCCAATGACACGTCCGGCCCATGGACCAGCAGTTTGATGCCCCTGACCTAGACTATAATGTAATCTGACGTCATGCCAGGTGCAAAAGATCAGGACCACATGCTAAGGTCCAGATAAGCTGATTTGTTGCTACTCATGCCTATGCACAGGAGTATTCTCAACTAATGGCTAGCAACTGCTAGGAATTAGATATGGAACCACGGAATTCAAGGAGGTTGGACTTGCTTGTGGCTTGTAGGTATTCTACTCCAGCCCCAGATTGTGCCACCCCATCCCTTACATCAATCCATTAATAGGTAGCCCTCAACTTATGTTTAGCATAAGTTCTAAGTTATAATGTCACTGAAAAAAGTGACTTATGATCAAGTTTCGCACTTACAGCTGTTGATCAAAATTTAGACTAACAGCAGCATTGGAGTCATGTGATCACTTTCTCAGCTGACTTCCGACAGGCAAAGTCAATAGGGGAACCTAGATTCAATTAACAACCCTGTGATTGGTCAACAATTGCAGTGATTTGCTTAACAACCATGGTAAAAAAAGGTTGTAAAATCGGATGCCATTCACTTAACAACTACTTTGCTTAACAATGGCAATTCTGGCCCCAATTTTGGTTATAGGTTGAGGAGTACCTGTAACTTGGCTTCTGTTCTTTTGAAATCAGCAGCACTGAATGGTTTTTAACTGACACTGATACTCCACCACTAGCAGCTTAAAACATGCAGAATGAACATTCAGAATTTTTCAATCTCTAAAAAAATTGGATACTTTAAAAACCCAGTAAAATAAGTTTAGAAAATTATGAGTACATTTGGCATAAACACTGTCATAAAAGCGCTGAAGTTACAAATTGAAAACAGTAGGATATTGACTGATAAATCAATAAAAAAAATCAGACCATGTTTAATAAAACAATTTTAGGAAGTGAGAATAACTGCATCATTTGCTAGAGATTTGTTTAAAGGAAATAATTAGGATAATTGAGCAAAATTCAGTTATGCTTAGACAGGAAGTAGATCCCTATTTCAATGTCCTTCTTGAATGTCAGTATCCTACCCTTGGTGACTGAACTTTCATTTTTAATACTTAAGTGAAGTCCTCAGATTCACTTCAAAGCATGACAACTCTATCAACACAATATATTTCTATACATCTATCCTATACAAATACAGAGACATTTATATTCATATGCAACAAATTAATATGCCCCAAACCATCATTTCACACTATCACAAACTCTAATAAAAGTGTTTTCCATGCATTAAGTTGCATCTTAATAGGAAACCACAAAAGTAAAGCCAAGCATATGAAATATACATATGGGAAGAGAAAGAAAAAATGGAGACCTGGCAGGAATAAATGAAAAAAAGGTTGGCTTAACGTTTTAAATATTATTGGAAAATGGTATCTGCTGTGATTTTGACTCATACGCTACCTATTCCACATGTGTGTTTTTATTTAATTTTATTTAATAGGCAGTGTTAGAATCAGTTTAGGTATACATATACTTGTCGACTTACAACAGTTTTTTAGTAACCGTTCGAAGTTACAACAGCACTGAAAAATGTATGACTGCTTTTCACAATTACAACTGTTGCAGCATCCTCATGGTCACATGATTAAAATTCAGACGCTTGGCAACTGGCTCATATTTATGATGGTTGCAGTGTCCTGGGGTCATGTAATCACGTTTTGTGACCTTCTGACAGCAATGGGAAAGCCAGACTCACTTAACAACTGTGTTATTAAATTAACAACTTCAGTGATTCACTTAATAACTGTGGCAAAGAAGAACATAAAATGGAGGAAAACTCACTTAAGAACTGTCTTATTTAACCACAGAAATTCTGGGCTCAATTGTGGTCATAACTCAAAGACTACCTGTAGTGGTTAAGGCACTAAGATAGAAACCGGAAGGCTGTGGGTTCTAATTTTGCTTCAGGTGCAAAGCCAACTGGGTGACCTTGGGCCTGTCATTTTGTCTCAGCCCTAGGAAGGAGGCAGTGGCAAGCCACTTCTGAAATCTTGCCAAGAAAACTGCAGGGACTTATCCAGCCAGTCAACATAAACTTAAAGGACAAAATAAAATAATTCAATTTATCTACCACCCTTTGCCAAGTGACTCCCAATGGCTCACAATACAATAAGAACCGTGGTGGTGCAGTGGTTAGAATGCAGTATTGCAGGCTAACTCTGCTCCCTGCTAGGAGTTTGATTCCTTTGATATTGACCAGCTCAATATTGACTTAACTTCCATCCTTCTGAGGTCAGTAAAATGAGGACCTACATTCTTGGGGGGCAATATGCTGACTTTGTAAACGTCTTAGAGAGGGCTGTAAAGGAGCGGTCTCCAATCTTTCCAGCTTGGTAGCCTGGCCCACCGCGGAGGGGGGGGCATGTGAGTGGCAGTCACACATATATGCACAGCTCCATTTATATGACCCGTACATGCACGCTCCTTCCACTCATGCGAATGGAACTTTGCGCCTGAGCGGAGGGTGCTTGCGCTCACACATGAAGCTCCATTGCACAAGCGGCAAGCACTTGCATTCATGCACAAAGCTCCACTTGTGTGAATGGACACTTGAGCGGAGGGCACTTGTGCTCGCACACAAAGCTCTACTCACACAAGCAGAGGCCTCTTGTGTGCAAAGTTCTATTCATGCAAATGGAGCGTCGCCTGCTCTCGCTTGCCTGTTTCTCCTGTGGCCCAGTTTCCAACAGGCCATGGCCCAGTAGTGGGCTGCAGCCTGGGAGTTGGGGACCCCTACTGTTAAGCACTGTGAAGCAGCATAAAAATCGAAGTGGCATTTCTATTGCTAATCCCATTAGAAAGAAAACAAAAGAAGTGAAGGATCCTCAGTGCTCTCTGAGCTTGGTTGTTTTCTTGCAGACGTTTTATTACCCAACATCATAAGTGGGTATAAGGAGTGGGGTTTGTTCTCAGTTTACATTCTGATGGCTTGCCATGTCAGTGTTGGTGGGGGTGGTCTTAGAAGTTCTTTGGTTGGGCTGTTTGCTGTTGGCTTGTTTGGCAATTCCTTGAGTAGGGTATTGTTTACTTTATTTTTGGTCTGATGATAATGCTACAAATATTTTCCTTTATTAATAAAATAAATGTGGGAAATTCTATGCACCTTTCACTATGCAGATGGGCAAACTTGAAATGGGATCTCAGTCTTGAACCTTAACTACTATTGTTCTTACACTTTTATTGAGCAGAATAGGCTATTGAAAACCAAAACAATATAAAGCTGGACACTTGTTTATATTGTTAATCATACTTCAGGATTTTAAGTACAGCTGACAGCTTCTTGGATTATTTTATTTTTTAAAAAATGTTTCCATGTGTCTTCTTTTATAATACCTTCTCAAATTTCAGAGAGATGCTTATGTTTATAGTCACATAATGAAAGCATGTACAGTTAGATAATGCAGTAAAGCATTTTGTAACATTCTAGCAGAAAGCAGGATAAGAAAAGTTTTCATCTGTGGTCTATATGTTTGGAAAATGAATTCTCAAGATCACTATTATTTATTTTAAAAAAATTCCATACCAGGATCATTTGTTTGAATTTCTCATCCCCATGTAGGGAAAAAAAGCATGCAAGACAAAACACAGAAAAACCTCATCCAGTGTTATACTTTAACTTATCTGAGGTACTTCAATGTTATTATTAAAGCATAATATGGTATCAACTGTAAGAAAGAGCATTATATCCTAGGGTTAACTCATTTCTTGTCATTGTGCGGACAACTGACTTAAATTTAAGCAAGTGTTGTTCTTTTGAGAACTCGGCTTTTGTAAAATAAAGAAGCTATAACATTTTCTGAATGTATTAACTCTACGCCTGACATTTTCTATGCACGAACTTAACCATTTTGAATAAACATTTGCTCACTTCATTGCTTGGTTCTCACCTACGTTTCAGGAGACCACTAAAGTCAAGTTCTCCTGCATCGTCTTGTCCTTCACCACTGTTATTAATAAACAAACAAACAAACAAACAAACAAAAAAAGATCAAGTCTTCATTTAATATGCAGAAAGTCAAACAACACATATTGCATAGATCCTAGCTGCCCTACCAATGCAATATATATGCAGACACACAAGGAAAAACTATTTATGTCAACACAAACTTGTATTCTTTTTCACAGGATTTGCAATTTCTGAAACAAGCACTTGTGAAACATGAACACAAAGATTTGCATTGCTCCAGGTTATACCTGCTCAGGCAAATTCTTGTCAATAGAATCATAAATTTGCCCCAATTTGTGTTATGTGTTTGTGTAACACAAATGTGTTTTTAAGGTGAGTTAGCACACGGGGCTTTGTTTATTAACAGCTTCCGGTGTGCGTACCTAAAAATACATAAATAAATAAAATAAAGGGCTTGTGCTGAACTCAGCTTTAAGTGTAAATCAAATATTTGCATTGTTATTTGTGCTGTGCAAAACAATGCAAACCTGTATGAAGTAAGTTAAATTTCTTTTAGACTAGTTAGCAAGGAGAATCTGAGATCCTACCCGACACGCACAACGTGTTGCATGTTTTTAAAGATGGGAAGTCATAGAGAAAAATAGTTAAAAATAGACAAATGCATGTTTAGAACATATTGAGCATTAACACTATCACTGAAATATTTATTAAATAAGGTTTAATATATTTTGCTTCTCTAAAGATTGCCTTGGCACTGAATTTAACACCTTGAAATCAGTCTTGCTTGCTTATACAATGACTGGGAAAATATGTAAACCCGTGTATAATAAAAAAAAGGTGGGGAGAGCTGGGTTGTTTTTTTTAATCTGTGTGTGAATGGGGAATTATCTCTTCCTATTGTATGGCTACAGGAGGAGAAAAGGCCTTATACTCTCCTCTCTTAAATATATTTATTCAACCTATACATTGAAGATATATTAAGGAAGCTGGATTTGAAAAAGTTGAGTGTGGTTTTAAAAATGGAGGAAGAAACACCAATGATCTCCATTTTGCTAATGACACTAATCGAATAGCAGGAAATGCAAAGGATTGGCAAGCTCTAACAATAAAAATCACAGTGAAAACATAGTACTTAAATTTAAAGAAGACCAAACTAATGACAACATGTACAACAGCCATACTTAGAATTGACAGTGAAGATACTGAAGATACTTCTGCTTTTAGGATCAAACATCAACAGTAAAAGAATAAGCAGTCAAGAAATAAACACAGGCTAGTACTTGGCAGAACAACCCAGAAGACCATGGAAAAGGTATTCAGATGCCAGGATATGTCTACGTCTACAAAGATCAGAATAATGCAGGCAGTGGTACTCCCAGTGACCTTCTATGGAAGTGAAGTTGGACTTTGAAGAAACAGCATAGAAAAAGTGGTGACATTTTTTGAGATCGGGTGTTGAAGAAAACTCCTGAGAATACTATGGACAATCCAAAAACAAGCAAATAGATCAACCCAAAGTTCTCACTTGAGGCACAAATGATCAGGCTATTCTACTTTACGTGAAGACTTAGCTCTCTGAAGAAAGCTCTAATGCTAGGAAAGTAAAAGGAAAAGGAAGAGGAAGACCAATGGTAAAGTGGCTGGGTTCAATAACAGCAGCAATGGGGACATCATTGGAAGAAATATAATCAATCAATCAATCAATCAATCAATCAATCAATCAATCACATGGCTAAAACTTCTATTCCTTTGCACTAATGTACTTGCCACCTGCATTTATTCCGATATTTCTGTTTCTTTCTCTTCCACTACATCAATTCCAACATCAAACCTCAAAGTCACCAGAAATAATATTAGATGGAAATCAAATGAAATTGAGTAGATGTGTCTTTTTAAAAAAATGACATCACAATTTGTACTTTCCTGAAACAGAATTTAATATTTCTGCTTATTAAAAAAAATATTAGGAAAATTTACTGTGGTGTTGAATCATTTTTGCTAGGTATAAAAGCTCTTTCTAAGCTTTATAAAAGCACCCTTTTGCAATTGCATTTCCCTGTTAAAAATGAATGCCAATCAGTCCTTTGAGATTGTCTCGATCAGAAAATAGATTCTACAAGAGAATTGGAATTATGCTTTCTTGAGATAGGCTATATTCAAAAAATGTATACAAGTCTGATTGCATTTTCCCTTCCTTCCCTCTTACATCACAAGGAGTCAGGGAGGAACCAAGCAGAGTATTTTCTGGATACATAACTTTCTCCTTTCTAGGATTCAAGGCCTGCATCTAAACTTTTTGTTTTTGTAATAGTTTCAGAATATTTTCCCCAAAGTCATCTTTTTGGACCCTTACAATCCTTGTTAGAACCTGAATATTGACAGGAAAAAGAAATAGAGAAGCTTCAAGTTCATGCAGAATTAAATGCTTGAATATGAATCCTTCTGATTGAGTGAAGGAGGAAGGAGATGTTCATGGAGTGGGATAAAATCTAATTGCAGTCAACAAAGGATTCAGCTGCTCAAATGTATTTAATAACAAGGAACCATATAGAAAATGTAATCAAGAATTTTAAGGAAAGATTATTTTATTCAAATATTCATAGTATTTAGCTCTCCCTTCCTTCCTCTCTGCTCTCTTCCTCGCCATCTTTAGTTATAACTTGTATTTAGTTGCAATTTTAATGTGATTCTATGCATAAAAATATGTCTTCTTTGTGGCAACAGATTTTTAAAAAGTTACTAAGTCTTGTTGAAAGAAAAATCAAGTCCCGTTCCAAGCCGGGAATTAAAAAAAAGATGGTTGACTGCTTAGGAAACAAGGTTCTTGTTTATTGATGAGCAGAACCAGCAACAGCATGAAGACTTGAGGCTTCTGCTTGAGGCTATTAAGAAAGACTGGGGCGTTTTTCTGCCTTTGTTAAGTTTTTTTTCTCTATTTCTTCTTTGGGGAAATATAATATTCTGCCTCTTTTTAATATTAAGAAGGGCCTTCCAGCAGACATGTGGTGCCCTATATGTGGTTCATCTAAGTGGTCTTAAACCATAAAAGGCCATTTCACAAGTCAGAATCTTAACTGTTTTTTACTTTACATTTAGTCAAGCTCTTTGTAGGGTTAAATCTCATAATCTGTTTTAACTGGTAACAGCTGCTCAGGGTCCCAAGCAAAGTCACTTCTCTCCACTGCTTCTTAAGTGAAGGTGTTAGGAAATGTAAGCTCCACAACTGATTTACACTCTCTGTCACCAGTTCCTTTTTATTTAATATCTCAAAACGATCAGTTCATGTAGGTAAGGCTGGTCAAAGGAACCCATATCACTGCTAATTAGTTGGCAGAAAGAGTTAGTTCTCCTTGCCTTCTTGGCTTAGTAGCAATCTGTTTGAATATCTGGCCTCACTGGAGGCCACTGAATTAAGTGAAATACATCAAAGGAAAGGGGATTATAGGACCTTTCTATATCAGGAGCATCCCCATAAATTTCTCAGGAATTCACTAAATCTATAAGAATCATGAAACTTACAATCAGATAATTGCAGAAGGCACTAGTAACATTTTAAAGCTCTGATACATTACCATACATGCTGTTTGATCTGATCTTGTAGTTCATGTTTTTTCAATTGCTTCGTGAAGAATTGGAAGTTGCTTAGGATGTTGGAGCCGTTCCCATTTCTCAGACAAAAAGCAAACTTCCAGACAAACACACATGCCCATAATTACAAACTTCTTCCTCATCTTCCTTCCTCACAGCATTCCTGCTGCCAAATTGCAGCAGAGAATTTGTGCAGAGTAGCTGGAAGTTGTAGCGATGGAGACTTTAATTTTTCTTTCCAATTTTCCTGCTCCATATGGTGTCTCTCTGCTAGCCTTAGCAATGGAGAAGGAGTGATCACTACCTATAGAACTAAGGTGACCAGTTTTGGAACAGAAAAGTCAAGTAAAGGGTTTTGTAGGGGACAAATAGATTTGCCACTCATTTTAGCTTTGTTTCAACCTACTTCCTGTAAAGGGTGTTCAAAGATAGTGTAATTTGTGCACTGTTTCCAATACCTATTATTTCCAAGATCACTTAAAATTACCTTCTTTTGAATGCAGACCGGATATCTATTGATGGCGTAGATTCTACTTCTAAAAAATAAAATAAAAATAAAATGTTTCATTTTTGAAGTTTCTCAAGTGTTAAACCTGGGCAGAGAATGATTTTGTGATATATGGCATTTATTTGATTTAGAATATGATATGTTCAACACTGTGTATTGATTTTGGCAGTAATCATGTATACATAGGTGAGTAGAAGAATCCTATTGGCAACTGACAAAAGGATCCAACTCTCAGCAGAATTATAAACTTCTTTGCAGTGTAATTCATTATTCAGAACAGTTTACCTGAAATTATATTAATAGTAATCAAAAGTAATAAAAGAGATTCTTCATAAAATGAAAGCAATTTTGCAAACCTGAATCTGCAATATAATCAAATATAATAATCAAGGAAATTATGTACAGAAGGGGGGGTGAAGAGAGAGCAAGTCAGAAAAAGAGGATAAATAAGAATGAGTATCAGTGTGGCCCATTGATTAAAGTGCAAGGCTAAGAGTGGAGAGACACAGATTCTAGTCTTCGGGAAGCATAGAAGCCATCCAGGTGATTTGGGGTCAGTTATTCTCTCTCTGCCTTAAAATGGGAAGTTAAAAACAAAACAAAACCACACACCTGCACTGAAGTTGTGTGATAGAAGCCCTTTTAAATCTGCTCTGGAAGACAGAAGAAACCCCTGGAGCAGTTTCTGAAAAGTGCCCAAAGAATTATGCAAGAAATGGGTATTTCCCACTCCAACAAGAATGGGTTCTGCTTATCATGGATTCCATATCCATCATAATAATTTTATTTAATTACTTGAATCTATTATAGCAAAGTAGACTAAAAATAGAAGATAAGTTTATATAACCAGTAAATCTAAAATAAATCACAAGTGTTTCTATAAAATGGACATCACTTAAATTCTTCATACTCATTGAAGAAATGATTTTAAAAGTGAGTAAAATATCTGACTAAATTGGTAAGCACAGATTTCAGTTTCACCTTGTGTTGATTAGCCTCATAATTAGACAAAGCAATTTACCCTGCAGAAAGCTTACATCTGCCAAGAGGTTGGCTACTTGCCAATCTGTTTCTGAATTGAGCCAGAAGTTGTAGTTTGTCTGGTTAGCTGGCTATCAGCTGCTAGACATTCCATAAACGTGCCCTGATACCTCGGCAGATTAATGAAGATGCTGAATTTGGTAATCTGGTAGACATATGTTGGTAAAGTGAAGATCTAATGGGTTTGCTGCCAAATTACTGGAAGTCTGTGATATTTGGAAGGCTTGCCTAGATGATCTTGACAGCTGAAACCATATGGTCAGCAATCAGGGTCCAGGACTTGTGGCATTCTGAAGATCTAAATTCTCTGATCTTGGATGGACTCAATTTAATCCATAAATGAATTATATGCTGCAGATTTCCATAGGACAATTTTTTTGTCCCTTCAAGTTAGTGTTGACTCCTGGCAACTGCCTGGAAAAGTCCCTGCAGTTTTCTTGGCAAGATTTCAGAAGAGGTTTTCCATTGCCTTCTTCTGAGGGCTGAGAGAGAGAGAGAGTAATTGGCCCAAAGCCACCCAGTTGGTTCCCTGTCCAAAGTATCCCAGTTTCTCGCCTGATGCCTTAACCACTACACCAACCTGGTTCTCTTATAAGACCACTAAGACAGATTTAAGCATGCTAGACAAAAATTAAGCTCTGATCTTCCATCTATGCATAATCTTAAGACTAGGAGTTGAGACTTAAAAATATACCCTAAGAAGATTTTCATCTTGTTTGTAAACTTAATGAAACTGGGATACCAAACTTCTGCTGCTGCTCTGTTCCTTGGCTGCCATCAAACAATTCTGAGAGACAGACAATCCAAGATAGTGTACTGCCTATGGGAATCCAAAGATGGCCCTTTCTCTAACTCTCATTTCATTTCTAAAAGATAGGACTGGCTCTTTCTTTGCACCGGACATTTCACCAAGTGATTTTGGCAAAGACAGTTCTATCATCCAAAACCTATTATCCCACTTTCCAGCATCTGCTGTTTGGAAAAAGCAGTTCACTCTCCTAGAAAAATGTAGAATAGGACGTGTTAATGGTAGACACCCCTGGGTTTTTTGATGATTCTAAGTCACCATGATTTCATCATGCAATAATGAGGAGAATTCTGCTTACATGTCTGCATAAGCACTTCTTTTTTTGCAAACAAATCTATACCTATGCTAAAAGAATTCAAAATCTGATGGCCTTTTATTTCATCCTTTTGTCAACAAAGATAGGAAAACTTTGGTTTTTACAGAGTTTAAGACTTACGCCCTTTCTTTTGGGGTTTCATGATGATCTACTAATGGGAAAAGCTTTTGCTCAAGTCAAGATGAAAGCTGTTTTTGATATTCCTAAAGGATAAATTTATAGTCTTGAGCTGTCAGCACTGGTATTCACCATGCACTTTGTCCAAATATAAACTGAATACTTCAGCAAGCTTCAGAAATAATTGCTTCAAGGATATAGCATGAGCTCACCAGCTCAAAGATATTCTGAGTCCTTTTCTCCCGCCAAGTATGAATTAAAGTGAGTGTTTTAAAAGATGATGGAGATAGATAGATCTTTCCATAGATATTAGCCAAAATGTTACATGAAACTTTCACATTCAGGAACAGTTAGCTAGTACCAGTTGTTGGAATGCAATAGTAGCAGTAGAGGAGGGCAATAGATCTCTAATCTGCCCTGTAGACTTTATGAAGTTCTACCTTGTGAATTTCCCAGATGTTTCAATTAGACCCCTGATCAAACTCATGAGTCCTGTATACTGAAGATTCTTTGTCAGAAATCTTTTATATCCTAGGACCCAAAGCCTAGGTTATGAGCTCGATGCCACATGATCACAATACATTGATACCATTCTTATATCCAGATATGACTGACATTTCTTTGAAATGGGGACAGAGGTGCAAAACTCTAGGGAAGTAGTATCATTAAGTTCTAAATATATTGGGTCTAACAAATGATATTCTGCCCCATTCTTGATGCTTTTATCTACTATTAGTCTCTTGATCTATTCTTCTTTTTCTTTCTGAGCTTAGTTTCCTCAACCCCACTTCACAGTGCCAAAACTCCTTTAACCCTTTTAAAAGTAGATTTCAAGTCCAGCTCTAAAAGGCTATTCAGGAAGGCACACTCCTGCTCATTATCTCCGAATAGTGCTAAAAATACAGAAAGATAATTTTCAAATATGCAATAAAATTCTTAGCCTGGAGGGCATTTAAAATTTAAGTAAATATAAAGTAGTCCAAGACTGTGTTAGATTTCATCTTCTATAATCGCACTTAACCACAAAGTTAATCTATTTTGTCTGTGGAATTACAGGACCTGAAATCTAACATGGTGTAGGGAAATAAATTCAGGGTTAGTTCTGGGAAAAGTTTTTACTTTGATATATATTCACCATTAATAAATATATATATATAAAGATTCTTACCATGGACTTCCAGATCAAAAGAACAACTATCCACCTTATCTTTATATGTTACTTCACATCTATAATTTCCTGCATAATTATCCTTAGCTTTGATTATTTGCATCTCAAATGTATACATCTGAAATTCAAAGGTATAATGGAATTATTCATATAAAAATCACAAGAATAATTGGAAACTACACACACTTACTTATCTGCATCTTGTATTTTGACATAATGAAATGGGTTGATTTTTTTCCACTTCTTTTTCATATTTCTTAGTTCTGTTATTTTCCCACACTAATATGTTAATAATTGATTTCCAAAATCCCATTTTGACCTTCTTCTGTCCACCCAGAAAATGACAGCAATTTCGGGTCTCCCAAATTGAATTGTGACTCCAGGTCTGCTATAGCTTCTCCTTTTGATCACAGCAATTCCCTATCTCCCAGCAATTTTATGAGCTCACAATTTGCCTGGGACCTATCTCCTATGGACTGAGTCTAAGACAATCCATAAATGTGTAATCACAAGAATCACTTTGATCAATCAATCCCATATCATCTTTCTATTTTTCCAAACAAGTGATTTTAGATAAATGCTCCCACCCACCACCTTAAATTGTTTTCTTGGGGGTATGCTTGTTGTGGTGCTAACATTTGCAGATTAACAGAATTACAAATGACAATTTGATCCATAACTTGATGATATTTTAAAAACGGTGAATATATTTTGAATGGTATTTTTTGAAATAGGTCATCTCTCTATATATATACCTTGGTTTGTCGCTCAAATGTTTCTTTTAACTGAAGATGCTTTCCAACTTTGCTTGCCAAGTCCATCCATTTTCCTTTAAACCATTTAACAGTCGGTTTCCGAAGAAGATCCTGAGCTTCTACTTTGGCTATAAATGTGATATTTTGCCCTGAAAACAAGCAAGTCAACCAACATAAATCGAAACAGAATTAATCAATTGGGACTATCTAACACATGTAAATGAGATTTAAATACCAAATTCTAAAGATGGAAAGATTCTGAAAAACACACAATGGAAAAATGATTGTTAAAGAATTTGCAGAAATGGCAAAATTGACTTGTTTAATTAGGCAATAGCAAATTCCCTAACAATAAAAATCTTAGACAGTAAGATTTGTCAATGACTGAAACCCCTCATGGACTTTTTGCCATAGCTGGAAAAAAATTAATTTGTGCTTCATGAAATTGATAACTAGAAAGGGCAAAATATGGTATATAGGGAGAATATAAATATAGGGAGAAATGTAAATGCATTTGCTATAAAGAAAATCAGAAGCCACTTTTTTATATCTCTTTTTTCTTTCTTCCTTGCCTTTTTTCTTTCTTTCCTTATTTATTCATCACTTTATTTTTCACTTTACTTTATTTTTTCTTTAAATTTTTGTTTTTATTTTGTAAAAAATATTTTTAAATAATTAAAAAAGAGACTCAAATACCAAATTATTTATTTCATTATTAAGAATTAATTCGACAGAAGGAAACCAGAGCATGTTATTAAACTATGGCTGGTTTGTTTCATGAGAAACAGAGGGGGGAAAAAGAAATATCCAGCCCCTATCTAAGGATCAGATCATTGCTAGGGAACAGGGAATGGAGTAGGGAAAGATTTACATGCATAATTTCAACCTTGCATTTGCTTCCAATAACTGGGATGATTGAGGAGAACTTTTGAAGCTGCTTGAAAGCAACACTTCTGCAACCTTCTGCAACACTTCACAAGTTGTTTGGGGCTTTTCTTTAGTATTTCACTTATTGCCTTCTTGTGCTCCAGAGGTAGTAGAAGAGGCCCCAGAACAACATTGCAGTGCCACAATTAGTCAAACTGCATCATTGCTATGCCTTTATGACATGAACAGCCCATTTGGCTACATATAAAGCTTACTGAAAATGAAAGGATATGGAAAGAAGAAAAGGTATCAAAGGAAAAAAATATAGATAGATAATCCAGATGTCAGAAAAACAACAGGCTAAAAGAAAATGATCAGCAAGTAACAAGAACCTGAGTAGAGACCAATGTAAAGTTCTTCCGTAAAAAACACACCACATGCACTGATAGTAGGATGGGATAACTGTACTTGTATAAAATGGTTTGGAGAAATAGGAGATTGCAAATTGAACATGGACTAGCAGAGAGACGTGGCTGCAAAAAAGAGCAAAGGATGCCATTTGAGGCCGTATCATCAGCAAATTCTGGACCACCACACTTTAAGGATTGAGAGAAATTGGTATAGGTTCAGAGAAGGACAATGAAAATGATCAAGGGATTAAAAGATAAATCCCATGAAAAGAGATTTAAAGTGGTGGTAAATTTAGCCTTGAGAAAATATGCCTGTGAGGAAATATGATAGTCCTCTTACAAGGCTGGAAAGGGTGTCACCCTGAGGAAGGTCAAGATATGTTCTTCTCATTCTGGGTGTAGGACATGGAAGACTAGCTTCCACTTATGGAAAAGAGATTCTGACTGAATGCTGGGAATGGGTTGGCTAAGTATACATTTGTATGAGTGCATTATATCTACAATCACTGATTAGAGATCCCTGAACAATGTTAATTCATAATCACAGCGAACTGTATCATGCACACATATGAACAAGTGAACTGTATCGTGCATACATATGCAACCTAATCCTATGCTGTAAATATTTACAGAGAAGCAAGTCTTTTTTTGCCAGATAGATATGAACAGAGTTGCTGGTATAATTGTTCTTTTTACACTTACCTACGCTAATTGATCCACCTTTTGGTTTTTCAACAAATAAAACAGATTTCTGGGAATCTTGTTTTTCTCCTTCTTCTCCTGCAGACCATACTACTATAGAAAATAAGGGGAAATAACCATTATCAAAATGAACCTATCAATCAAGCAATGCTTACCTTCTGAGTTTTTTTTAAGCATTAATACTACTTCTTAAAAATAAGCATGCATTCCCCGTAACTCTCTTTCAGGGTAAGATAAGGTTACTGAAATAAGAAAAGTGTCATACAGAGCACACACTTATGAATGAAATAGAGTTTTTTACTAGTGATCTGAACTGTAACTATCAGTTACAGTCTTCACACAAATTTTACAATTTGAATGGCTTCCTTGTTTCAACAATGAACACAGAGTGCTTCCTTGTGTTTCAAGCTGGGTGATCCCATCTCACTTGTAAGCTGCACTTAGTGGTGGGATTCAAATATGTGAACAACTGGTTCTCTGTGTGGATGCCGCTTCCGGAAGTCCATTCTGGGCCTGGGCAACAAAAAATTAACTACCAGTTCTACTGAACTGGTGCGAACTGGCTGAATCCCACCACTGGCTACACCCAACTGTGGAATGAAAGTGGACTCTTGGGAACACCTAGGGCAGAGCTCAACTAAAAGAAGTGAAGATCCTAGTGCTGAATGTCAGAGATGAAGCCCAGGTCCCTATTAGCTACTATAGAGTATTGGGCAATGGTAAATAGGTCTTTCAATTTCTAATCCTTGACCTTGCCTAAGGAAAAAAAATTAAGGGTTATTATTTTTTTTGCGTTATAAAATCCTCCATATCAATTGCTACAAGTTATCCTGCTGGTGAAAGTTGTCTTCCATCCTTTCAGTAGAAGACAAATGTAATATAATTCCTTGCATGCATAGACATATGTTTGGTATGTACAAGATATTAATCTCTGGATTAGAGTCTAGACAGATGTATGCTACTGGAATCTAATGAAGAATATAGTGCTATAGAGAGTTTAATGTTAATATATAACTGATGGTGCTAACTTTATGGTCTTCTGGCCAACTTTGTGGGATAGTGAATATTAAAGACTTGAGTCATATTAAGAGGAAAAAGAGAGTAACTAGGAATAGCCATTTTAATAAAAAAAATCTGTTGAGGAATTTCAAGAACCAGCCAAAAAATTGCCTTACTCCACACTTTTTTATACTCCAACAGATTCTCTTTTTAACATTTGTCTCCCTATATATATCATGGACAATTGATGTTGATTGTTGCTTATATATAAGTACAAGTATATTCACAAAGAATGATGGATGGATGAACGTACGAAATCTTATCATATTTCTACCTGTATCATATGCATGGTATATTACACTATATGTCAAAAACTTCATATGAACTTTTTATTGCCAAGTGTTGTTACCAAATGTCTTTAACTATCAACAACCAGGCTGGTCTATATGTGTTTCTCTGTGAAGGAACTCATCTTTAGAGATAAATTCCTTCTTTCAGCTATATACTTCAGTAATGATATAATTCTTACTCTGCAGTTTAATCCTGAGGGAAGAAAAATAATAGATCAAAATAGCTGGAATACATAACTTCTGTGTCTAATATAATGCATTTGATAACCAATTTAAAAGAATTTAAGTGCATTTTGCTAAACAAATCAATAAGTAGCTCTCCAAATATGAAATGTTTAAAATAGATTTTTTAAATATTTCCTTTGTAAAAATGAGTTACAGTGGTGTATGAACAAAAGTTAATCTTTAGTTTTTCCATATCCATTTCCTACATCACAGTTCATTTGAAACACCATTGTGCACTTATGTACTCCAAAGCTTCATATGATTGGAGGCTTCTAACTTCACTCTAGAGACAAGAGAGAAGAGCCGTTGATCATAAGAAGCTGTGCTTGTACATTAGGACTTCAGGAACCTTTGAAGCAGGCTTTTTATCTAGATCTGTAAAAAATATATATATATAAAAAAACAAGAATAAAAGTTATAATGAGCATAAATCACTTTGCAACTGAAAAAGTAAGTTACCAAAAAAGAATGTTAATAGGTAATGAAAATTGGAATGTTTTGAGTTTTCTCTTCTTCAGTTTTGGCGTATCTCACCTGAGTCCTTTCTCTCTCCAGGTTTATTTGTACCATCTGAAAAGTAAGCATAAACTGGATGATATCAACATTCAAAAGTTATTATCTTGATTGCTTAATTGACTATTTAGAATTGTGGACACCTTGTATGTTAAAAGAAAAGGAGGAAAATTATAAATTATAATGAATTGTTTAAGAGGACAGTGGGATCATTTTGTTGAAGCTGAGCGGTTTGGTCTTTGAGATAACCCTAACCCTAACCCTAACCCTTTGTTAATGGATAGAGCAATCCTAACTGTGGAATACTTTTCAATTGGTAGTGGTATTATTATTTACTATAAGTTTATTATGGCCACTCAATCCAAAATGCTTTGGATGGCTATGGTAGCGCCTCAGACAATATTCCCAACTATTCCTAATCTCAACAGAGCAGAAGGAACAAAGACAGAGAAGAGCACCATCTCTTTTCTTTTCTTCTAAAATTTAAAGTACAGTCTCTTCAATATGGGCAAATGTTTTTCTCATTCCAGGGGCATAGAAGTATGTGGATTTTTAAATTTCCTCTCCCAGTAATTTCAGAGAATGTCCCCATAACAGCTCCTACCTGCATTCTGGTTGGCATAGCTGTCAACCTCATGATGTTAAAATGATGACATAGCATTCATGGCATCATCACACAAATAGTGCAATTATTCACATCTTGATATTTGACACAAGCTTACAACTTGCATTATGTGTGGTGATGTTTATTTGCCCCATTTCTTGCTTCCATCCTGGATGTTTATGGCTACAATAATCTGATTTTTCATCTGATCCAGCAGAACGATTTATATTCTCATTAATCAACCTGGTCATCATATTGTGCTTATTCTTGAGTTTTGTCATGTTAAAGAAGTTGTATATAAATATAAATAAATAAATAATTGTTAGGCTATTTTTAAAAATATTTCTTAAAATATTTTGGAATACATTTCTTCATAAAGGATAGCAGATTTTTAAAACATAGCCTTTCAAAGTCTTTTATTGGGAAGTTCTACTGAAATGCACTGGGGGGGGGGGTTGTTCCAAAATGAATTTACAAAAATATCTGGTTTCTTTTAGATGAAATTATCCCTGATTGGGAACAGAAGAACTGAATCTTAATAGCTCTTCATATTTTATCCTAATATCGTGGTGGCGCAGTGGTTAGAATGTAGTTGACTCAGCCTTCCATCTTTCCAAGGTTGGTAAAATGAGGACCCAGATTGTTGGGGCAATATGCTGACTCTGTAAACTGCTTAGAGAGGGCTGTAAAGCACTGTGAAGCGGTATATAAGTCTAAGTGCTATTGCTATTGCTATCATATAACATTAAATGGAATAGTCCTCCTAACCTGTTGCTGAAGAATCCTCTTCATCTGTAAAAAGAAATACATAACAGGTAAAATAGAGAATTGTGACAAGTAAAAGCAACAATGTAGTTTAGTAAAAATGGAGGGAAACAAGAAACCTGTAATAGGAGGAAGGAAAAACTATGATAACTGGGAAGCTGATAATGACAAAGGTAAATTTGTGGAGAAAGCTTTATGGGATCGAGCAGATGAAGTGGTCAACTTTAATGCTTCACGCAAAAACAAAAATGGGATATATGACGTGTAATCCATTATTAAAACATGGGTTTGAATGGGAGCTTTCAAAATGGTTGTGTTTGTTAGACACAAAATACAAAAACTGAGTGGGGAAGTGGAATACAAAAAAGTTACAATGAAAATCAAGGTCAACCATAGATCTGACCTGAAGAAGATGTTGTTTCAGTGACGTTTCCGTCTGCAAGTAAAATGTGTACCATAGATATATTCATCACCATGATTTTTTTGAGTTTTTTTAAGAGGCAAAAATAATATAATCAAGAATTTAAAAAAGAACAAAAAGTGCTAAAATCAAACAATTATTTTTCTTCATTCACATAAAGATATGTATGTAAAAATATAAATGGCATGCCTATTATTTCTTTCAAAATTAACACACAGGGTTGGGTTTGCATAACATGTTACACTAAACTAAAAGGGGTTGGGAAGATCACAGTTTGAATGAATGGAAAGGGGGGGGGAAAGATCATAGTTCAGCCTCTTGTGGAAATGCTGTAATTGTCATAGCATATTATGGCAAAAAGGCCGTTATGGTTTTATGTTTTTGGACATACTATGCTATACTGCACAGTGTCCAGTATATTGTGTGAACCCAGACTTGTATGCAAGCCTATTAAGTTTAAACAGCTTTCAAAGGAAGAATTAAGCATTAAGATTACTCATCATAAGTTAATGGGCCCTAAAACTGAAATCAATTAAAAACAATAATGAGGACTTCATCCAATAATATTTACTTCTACACAGGGCTTTTTTTTCATAGAATGCCCAGAACGGAGTTCTGGCACCTTTTTTGGATGGAACCTTGTAGGGTAGGCAAGGCTGTGTGAGGTCCGGCACTTTTTTTTCTTCAAAAAAAGCACTGCTTCTACAATAATATTAAGAAACATTACTATTACACTATTAAGAAACGGACTAAGAGTGACATGATAGCAGCGTTCCAATTTCTAAGGGGCTGCCACAAAGAAGAGGGGGGCAACCTATTCTCCAAAGAACCTGAAGGCAGGACAAGAAGCAATGGATGGATACTAATCAAGAAGAGGAGCAATCTAGAACTAAGGAGAATTTTCCTGACAGAACAATTAATCAGGGAAACAGCTTGCTTCCAGAAATTGTAGGTGCTCCAATACTGGAGGTTTTTAAGAAGAGATTGGATAACCATTTGTTTGAAACGGTATAGGATTTCCTGCTTGAATAGAGGGCTGAACTAGAAGACCTCCAAGGCTTCTTCCAATTCTGTTATTCTGTTAGTGAACATACTATTAGCAGAGTTCTAGAAGATTATCTAGATGCTTGTAAGCTTTTAAGATAAAATCAGGATTTTTGATTCTGCCTTCTGTTTCCTGATATTTTACATTAACATCAGGGAAAAAAACATTTTAAAATTTACTCTTGACTATAAACCACCTGGGGATATCACTGTGTGTGTTTGTGTGTGCATGTTAAAAAAAGTAAATGTGACACCAACAACATGTGATTGAAGTCCTGTTCTTTTTAAAAATTGTGTGGCACTGAGACATTTAAAAGAGGCAGGGCTTCAATCACATGATCAGAGCTCCCATTTTGATGCCTCATGCACCATGCACTCGCTCTGGCAGAAATAGACATTTTTCCTCCCAATATTTCAAAATTGTCGTTTCCAGTTCTCAGCTGTTGCTTCTCATTACAAAGAGAGGAAGTCTTAGCTGAGGAACAGGCCCAGAAAATACCCTTCCGAGTGGTACAAACTGCCTTTCAGTCAAAATCATGAAAAAAAAAGCAAGAAGAAGAGCTGATATGTCAGAAATCTTCATCACTTTCAATACAGGGCTGAAAATTGAGAAATCCAATTGTCAGGTTTGGAGCATTGATATTTATTAGAAATAATAGCAAAGGGGTGGTGGTGGTAGATTTGACACAATTGTAATCCAGTCAATCAAGAATTCTACCACATGGCTACAATATTTTGTAGGCCTCCTTACTATTTTATTGAGAGATCTGAGAAACTGGAACAGTAAAAATGGACTATTTAGTATGAAAAACAATTATAATTCCAACAGCCACTGGAAACAGAAAGGCTTAATATTGATTTTTTCCCCCTAACTGGCTTTGTAATTAGGAATGAATGGATTCTTTTTTCTATGAAATGAAGGCATGATTAACAATTGTAACTTGCTTAAAATGAAAAATAAAATCTAATCTATATTAATACTGTCATTAAAAATAATAAATAGAGTGTCCCCAAATCAGACCTGATGGTAAAAACATGATAATTATTTCATTCTCCATTTTTTTGCAATTGAAATTTTAATAAATACATTTAGTAATGTAATTCTTGAAACAGTGAAATTGTTTTTAATTTTACATACATTTATTATAATGATTTGGTATGTTGATAGCATAGACCTATATGATTGCTGCTTTGTAAAAATTTAGTGAAGAAATTCTGAAAAGAGGGGAGCAAACATTAAAGCAAAGGTCTAAACCAGGGGTAGGCAACCTTGACTCTTTTATGACTTGTGGACTTCAACTCCCAGAATTCCTGAGTTGAAGTCCAAGAGTCATAAAAGAGCCAAGGTTGCCTACCCCTGGTCTCAACTAAGTGGAAAGTCTGTTCATCCTGAAATTTTATGATTCCCTCTTTGATACATTTTAGTTATTGTGCTCAGAGTTAGTTATAACTTACTATATTTTCACTCATATACCAGAGTTGGTGCTCATAGAAGTATAGATTTATTCTTTTATTTAATTTATCTAAAAATGATAAGAATATGTCTGTTAAGGAAAGCAAACTCACTATTCTCAGTGAGAATGTTTCACTGAAGTGTAACAATGAGCATAAAACTGAATGCTTTGTAAACAATATTGCTGCTCCTCATTGTGTATATGGATGCTTAAAGTTGTTAAGCAATCCTTATTAAACAATGGGGACCAATATTTGAGTTGGAAGAAATTCTGAATTAAAATTATTGCAGAAGTGGAATCGTCTGGATAATCTGAATCCAAGCTATTACTGTGATTCAAAATTATTCTTCAAAAATATATTTGACTTTAATCACATCTCAACATCTTTTAAAAATGGATATTTAACTTTTAGAAAATCCTTTCCCTTAACTGCACAGCATATGTTGCCATAATATGTGTGCCACATACATATAAAAGTGGAATAAAATATAAAAAGTGAAATAAAGAAATAACAACTGTAGAAATACAGTCAGTAATTCCAGTATTTCTCCCGAGGGCCTGTGAATAGATCTCTACTGTAATGGCTATTGAAAGAATACAGCATGAAAGAAGGAAAAGGACAACTTATTTAGCATTTATAAGATGTAAGACAGTTGAAAAGTGTGATGAAAATTTGTCTCTGCCGCATTTCCAGACCTGTCATGGTTGATGCAACTTTAAAAATGGTAAACATATTCTAGAAAGCAAGAGAGATGTTGTAGACAGATTTCATAGAAACTGCAATCACAAACTCCATGTGTTGACAAAGTAGAAGCAGGCTAGAATAAGTTAAAATGACATAACAGATGGCTCATTAGACAGCTGAATACCTGATGGAATTTAGAGAATGTTATTAATGTTAGCATTCCAAGTTATAGGCATATAGTAGTTGCTATATTTTCTGAAAAAAAGGATGTTAATAAATGAATATTATAGAATAAAATATATGAAAAACATTTATACATATATCATACATTGCATATTTGAACAAACAAATGTCATATGTATGTGCATGTACATATCTCTATCTCTCTCTCTCTCTGTCTGTATACCCATATGTTGAATAATACTGGAATTACAACTTTGAATAATTTTATTCCAGACCAATGGAGACATTTTATATGAAGCTTTTCCAGGGTATATATAATGTATGCTATAATGATCTAGTATTAAGATGTTAAATCATAAGTGACTACAGATTGTTTTACTCTACCCAAAAAAGTTAGACGTATTCTTTCTAGGATAAAAAGTGTAATAATGGACCAAATCTATTGATAAAGGAAAAGAGAGAAAAGACAGTGAGTAAACGTTGGCTCTGAGACATGTACAGAAATAATCCAGGAACGTATACGTAATTACATTTTTAAAAGAAATGAAATCCAAATCCAGTAGGGGATTGGAGAGGTGATCAGGAAAATAATGGAATGTGGAGAAATGAATAGATTAACAATGATGATTAAAGATAAGACAGAGTCAGAGTATTATGAAATTTGGGGAAAAATTTACGAGTGGGTGAAAAAGAGAATATGCTTAAAAGACAGCTAACGCTAATTTAGATGGAAGAAAAATGAGGAGATAAGGATATTATCATACCCAATATAGACATTGAAAATCTAAGGAGAGGATCTGCTCGGACATCACCCCTGAATTGTATCAGAAGAGGAATGGGAGGGAAGAAAGGAGAGGAGAGAGGGAAGAGAGTAGAGGAGGGGGAAGGAAGTAGGAAGGTTGGAGGGAAAGAGGAGGAGAAGTGGGGACAAACGGGAGGGGAGTGGTGAGGGAAAGAGGAGAGGAGAGGAAGAAGAGGGAAGTAGGAAAGAAAGGAGAAAGGGAGAAAGAAAGTAGAGAAGAGGGAAGAGAGAGAAGGAGGGTGGATACAGTGAAAGGGGAAATGGACAAGCAGCACCCAAACTTACGTGTGTGTATTTATGTATGGCGATATATATAATACCTACAGCATTACTGATATAACAAATGTTAAATACTTGAAAAAATGTTTATATTTCATTGGTTAGTTTGTGGTATATTAAAGGAACTGTGAAATTTTTTTTAAAAAAAAAGGAAGAACAAAAACATAATCTACCTGAACTGTAGAATCTCGTCTAGTTTTTGTAGAATATTCGTACTCACCTTTTTCTGGGGGATTCCCATCTTCCTGAGCTTTAGTTTCTACTATATAGGAAATAGAAGCACATTTTTTAAAAGAAACACCCTGATCATAAATATTGTGTATGTTTCCACTACTAGTATTAATATTATATCAACATTTTAAATGTATAAACTAGGCTATTGGTATACTCCATAGCAGTATTACAAATAACTTGAACACCTTCAGCATAACATAAATCTGGATCTTTACATTTATTGTTTTTTAAAAACTGCTTGTTAGAATGCAGTCTCCTAAGGATTGGAATGACACCTATTCACATATGGTGAATTACAGTTTCCATCAGTCTGCACTTAAAACATGGGTACTTGTTCAGGAGATGAAATAATGCAATGACATCTACTAACAATAGCTATGAGGAAAAAAACTCAATTTAGAATATGATCAGAGTAATCAATAGGGATGAAGAAAAATGAGAAAGACTGCATTTGCTTCCTGTACTAACGTAGAACTATGATGGCTTATTTTATAAATAAACCTCCCTAATTTCCCCAAGGTTACCACAGTAATTGAGAGCACTTCAATCACTCTGGCTGATCTTGAAAAACTAAGCAGGGTTCCTATGGTGCCTATTTGAAGGACTATCAGAAAATCCATGGATTGTAGGCTAGCCTCAGTAGATATAGATCTACATTACTGGCGGATGTCTGTAGCTTGGGTGAAGGATGAGGGTGAAGGTTCATTTTCTGAACTTGTGGGTTGGTTTCCAAACATTTCGTTACCAAGCTAAGTAACATCTTCAGTGCTTCTGCTATTAGGCCTGATATGGGTGATCCCATCAGGGTATCTTGTGATTGCTTGTACGTTTTCCCATTGAACTTGAAGTATGTGTTGAGGTATAGATACAGGAGTTTCATAATGGTTTCTGTGGATATGGAGTGTTTTGTAGTGGCATCATCTTTGTGGGTATGGTGTTTAGTGAAGATGTTACCTAGCCTGGTAATGAGAAACCAACCCACAAGCTCAGAGAACGAACTTTCACCCTCATAGATCTACATCTCAGAAGATGCTGCTGAAAAACAGTATGGATGTGTCCATGTAGTCAACAGGAAGCAAGTTTAATCTAAGAAAGTTTGATCTTTCAATTTCCAAGACAATATAGAATACTGGGAACAACATCCATGTAAAGAGAGATTCTCAGAAACTCAACAACACAAAAAAATTGTGTGGTAGAACAAGTTTAAAGTTCTAATCACTTCTTTATGTTCCTAATGAGACCTTTACAGTATTCTGCTATTTTAACAAACTTACAGTATGTGTGTGTATGTATATATGTATATATGTATGTGTGTGTGTGTGTGTGTGTATGTATGTATGTATGTATGTATGTATGTATGTATGTATGTATGTATTTTACTAACCTGGAGGAGGTGCACTTTCTGTTGCTGGTGTATCTGAAAAGGTTAAAAGAAAGATATTTATAACATTCTGAAAAAAAGAAGCATGCACAATGATGCTTCTATTTTACTGCATAGTAATATAAATTTTGTATTATAATAGTTTAAAAAATCAGATCAGACTTCTTATAAATATGTACACAACTGGATTCTATTTGCATATAGTCTATTACAATATGGTGCATTATTTCAGGAGGTGTTTTTTTTTAAAAAGCAAATCACTTGCCCTTGAAGGTTTTTCTCCTCTTTTCTATAATAAATAGGCTATCTTTATTATGAGGCAAATGTTAATGCACAATATTTTGCAAACATTTAATACAAAAGAGTTTATTCCCAAAATGCTGACAATCTATATTGCCCCCATGTCTTGAAAAATTACTTGCACGACACCTAAAAATATCTTTTTCTCCAAGCAAAAGTAGGATTGGCAGCAGGGTTGGGTTCAGCACTTTTTCATGTAGCCTCTAGTCTGATTTCATGCAACCTCTGTCTCATTTCCAATCTGCTATGAAGGAAGCCAGCCCAGACACCTCTTCAGACTTCTATTCTTCCCCCGCAGCCCATAGTTTGGGAGAGAGAGGAAGTGTTGTCAGAAAGATAATAGGAGAAGGGATTTTAGAGAATAATTATCCCCACCTCTTTTAACTGTGAATGTGAGGAAACTCTACTGACAATGCAATGTCCAAAATATTACCCCAACAGGGGAAAAAAAGGTTACTGAACCCTAATTTACAAAACTAAACTTCTACGGTATTAATCATGGTTTCATCAGTGGATCATTGAACAGTTGGCTTTGAACAGTGCAGTGTTCGCACCCGTGACTTTGTCCTTATATTAGAACATTTAATCCTACATAGACAACTGAGCATCTGCAATAGATTTTAGGTGGGGGACAACAGGGGTGGTTGGTATGAGGGCCTTGTCTTACATAGCATCCTAAGAATGCCCGTAGGCTCAACCGAACATGGAATATAACTCAACTGCCTAGACTAGAGGCTCACTTTTGGCTTACCCACATGGAAGGTTATTTCATGCATGTCAGTGTGTTTTAAATAGGACCCTTCTTGAATGCATTGCGCCACTATCCTACTTGCAATCCTGTGGTGCTTCAGATGTTGTTAAAATACTTTTCTCAGCTTTCCTTCTGTTAGCCATGTTAGATGAGGCTGCTATGAACTGTAATGCCCGGAAGGCTATGGGGGATCTACACCCATTTTACTAGCATTTATTAAGAGCCCACTGACATTTAATGGTAGTAGTGCAGACTTGTTTTCCTGCATTTTGTTCACATGCTGTTTGGGTGACAAAAATTAGGGAAGCTCCAAAGGGACTTCAATTATCCTCACACAAACTGTATACAAGTAGTCCTTGACCTACAATCATTTGTTTAGTGACTGCATGATGGCACGTTGAAAAACGTGACTTGCGATCAGTACTCACACATCTGTTGCAGCTTCCCCACAGTTACACAATCAAAATTTAGGTGCTTGGCAACCAGAATGTATCTACAATGGTTGCAGCATCCTGTGGTCATGTGATTTGTGATTTGTGAACTTCCCAGCCAGCTTCTGCCATGTGAAATCAATGGGAGAAGCTAGATTTTGCTTAATGACTGCATGAGTCCATTAACAAGTGCAGTTATTCACTTAACAACCTTGGTAAAAAAGATCATAAAATAGGGTGCAACTTGGTTACCAACCACCTTGCTTAGCAACAGAAATTCTGTTGGCAGTCACAGACTACCTGAATATGGCTGTGGCTATGACAAAGAAAACAAATTTCTAGGTGATTTAAATAGCTGTTCCTTAGAACTGTTAGTAGTGCTTCTAATCAGAATACAGGTAGCCCTTGATTTACAACCATTCGTTTTGTGACCATTCCAGGTTACAACAGAACTGAAAAAAGTGACTAGTGACTGTTTTGCACACTTACAACCGTCATGTGGTCACGTGATCAGAATTTAGCTCCTTGGCAAAAGGTTCATATTTATGACAGTTGTCCTGGGTTCATACGATCCTCCTTTGCGAACTTCTGACAAGCAAAGTTAATGGGGAAGCCAGATTCCCTTAACAACCATGTTACTAACTTAACAATTGTGGCAATAAAGGTTGTAACATGAGGCAAAACTCACTTAACAACTGTTTCACTTAGCAACAGAAAATTTGGGCTCAATTGTGGTTGTAAGTCGAGGACTACCTATAGAGACAACCTTGATAAAAATCTAGGTGGTAACCGTAATCTGGTGTGAGGCATTTGTGTGTAACTAATAGGACACGGTGGCTCAGTTGGTTAGGACGCTGAGCTTGTCGATCAGATGGTCGGCAGTTTGGCGGGTCGAATCCCGAGTGCCGCATAACAGAGTGAGCGCCTGTTACTCGTCCCAGCTTCTGCCAACCTAGCAGTTCGAAAGCACGTAAAAATGCAAGTAGAAAAATAGGGACCACTACGGTGGGAAGGTAACAGCGTTCCGTGCGCCTTTGGCGTCTAGTCATGCCGGCTACATGACCACAGAGACGTCCTCAGACAAGCGCTGGCTCTTCGGCTTTGAAACGGAGATGAGCACCGGCCCCTACAGTTGGAAATGACTAGCACACATGTGCGGGGAAACCTTTACCTTTTTACCTTAATAGGAAACAATGACCTTTAACTTGCATGCAAGCGGGAAGCCACCATTGTTTCAGTTAAATACAAAGTGAGAAAGTTCTGAAAAATGTTAGGACTGGTGAAAAAGAGACAGAAAAGTTAAGAGGATCAAATTTCTTTGTAATGCTTAGAGATGATTTTAAATCACAACAATTGAAGCCCAAGTGGAATGAATCACACAATGTAAGAAAAGGTCAACCAAGTTCAGGACGACGGCTACAGGGCTCCTCCCAGAATCCTGATAAAGAATGTGCTTTTTTCACGAGGCAATTGTGTCACTGCAATTTTTTTTTAGTTCGTCCGAAAAGCTCAATTCTAATTGTACATTTCCTTCTGTTCTGCACCTGTGTTGATAACCTATCTGGTAACCATAGTGAATGTCATGTGGTCTAGCTATGTTATGAGTTAGCTTTGCTGTGTGCGCAAGCGTAAAAAGTTTTTCTAGTCTTTGTCTTTATTTTTTTTTCCTTTTTACTGTCTGATGAGAGAGGATGTAGTCAGTAAGCTTTGTTTATATATATATTTCTTTTGTGATTAAAGTTTTTTTTTAATAGAATATGTGTCGGGTTTTATTTCCTTCACCCACACGCATTATGTATCATCTGAAGCACGGTCCATCGCCCTCTGATAGGAAGAATTATTCCTTGACAAATTGGACTTTCTTGTTTTTCTTTGAAGTCCAATTGCCTCATGAAAGAAGCACCTTTGGGACAACTATGACCTGGATGACTGAGAATCTCCATAGACATTGAGCTAATAAAGAAGACTTCCTCCAGAAATTGGAAAACCCACCAAGAGCAAAAAGGAATATAAACTCTGAGGAAGAAGAAGAAGTTAAGGAGGGTATGATAAACAATCAATCAGAACTTTTTTTCATTCTATTCAGTGCAGAAAACCAGCCAAAAAACCAGGTGATTTGTTAGATGGAAGAGGAGGAATAAGGATACTGTGGGATTGATGAAAAATTGAATGAATTCTTGGCCTCTGTATTTGCTACAGAAGATAGAGGAGAACATTCCTATGTCTCCGATTGAGAGAAGCCAGTTGATGTAACAAGAGAAGATATTCTGGGACCTCTTGAGAGACTATACCAGGCATAGGCAACCTTGGCTCTTTTATGACTCATGGACTTCAACTCCCAGAATTCCTGAGCCAGCATGGATTCTGGGAGTTGAAGTCCACGAGTCATAAAAGAGCCAAGGTTGCCTACCCCTGGACTATACAGTAATAAATTGCTGAATGCTGATGACATCCACCCAATAATTTTTAAAGGCCTCAGACCCCTTTACAGTATTTTATTCCTTATATTGGACTCACTAGGATAGAACTGGAAGGTAGCCAATGTGACACCAGTTTTTAAAAATGGACCCAAAGGAGAGGTAGGAAATTATAGACTAGTCAGTTTAATGTCTGCTCCCTGCAAATTGGTATTAATCAAAGAAGAAATTACTAAATACAGAGGAAAAATCTGCATGGATTCTGCAGCGCTAAATCCCATCTTTCCAGTAGTTTATTGAGTTTATTGAGAGTATCTGCTGACACATGGATGGAAGAAAAAGGCACAGTCAATGTTAGGAATCATTTGGAATGAGATTGAAAATAAAATGCTCAACTTAATAATACTCTCAGATAACCTCCAATACATTTTCATCTGAAAAGCTGTATACAGTACTCGTTTGAAAAACAAAGGGTTTAAATGAGCTTGAAATAAGTTCCTCTAAAATGGTCAGGCAGCTCAATCACTTTCCTATAAGAAAAGGTAAGAAGGTTTGTCTTTAGCTTGGAAAAAACCATGACTCAGGTGGGGACTTGATCAAGATCTCTAAACTTATGCAAAGCATGGAGAAATCAAGACCAATGAACCTTCAAAATACAACATAATTAATCTGTGGGTATATACTACTTCAAGACAAGGCAATGGCCACACTGATTTAGATAGCTTAGAAAGGAACTGGATTTTTTTATGGAAAGGTCTATTAAGAGTCCCAAAGGACTCTTGTTTTTCTTGAAGACATTTTGATTCTCATCCAGGACGCTTCTTCAGCTCTGACTGGATAGTGGGGAATGGCAGGATTTATACTCCTTGCAGACAGCTGATCATTTGCATTTTTTTTAGAGCACGGGTATCAAACTTGCCATGTCACATGACATGTCACGATGTATCACGACTCATTTTGCATTGAAAGCAATGGGGTGGGTGCAGCTTTGGTATGATGAAACCGGCCCACAGGCTGGCAGTTTGACACCCCTGTTTTAGAGAGTTGTTGAGGCCACCTGGAGGTTTATCTGTGTCATCAGGTTCACCTGAGTAGTGCAAATGGGTGTGGAGCCTTCTTGGAACTGTTGACAGGACTGTGTTGTAGACTGAAGATAGATGGTGTTGTATCCCTCCCCCTCTATTGAGAGAAAGAATTTGAGAATCTCCACAGATATTTAGCTCTATTAAGAGTAATTAGGTTTTAAGACTGAATGTGTTTCTAGATTGGGGTCAGCATGCCCCCAAATGCCTAATACTGCAGGGTGTGGAGGATCCTAATATTCTTAGCTTGCATTCATGATCCTTGTGAAGGATTTTGGATTGCACAGAAGAAATGGGCAAATTAAAACCCCCTGATGACCCTGGAAGGCAAAGAGTTTGATAACAAAAATCAGATTGTTGGGGGGTTTTTTTGGTGTGAAATGACATTGTTTATGATAGAAGGTGCTAATATACAGAAAGGGCTGGTTTGAAGCTTCCCTAGGAATATAGAGTTTAGAGGCTCCAGGTCAGGCTATAGTATGGCCACTCTATGATTTATGTTGCCTTTGTGAGTCTTGTGTAACATATCTATAGGTATATATACCTCTGCTGAAACCAGTTTTTTGTGTGTTTTGGCCAGGAGGCCATTAATCACTGCCAATAAAATATACTTCATTGCATCTGTCTTCAAATGCTCTGGCTCCTTATTTAGGTGGGCATTTTTCCTATCACAAAGGAGATAAAGATGGAGGAGTGAAATACTGCCATCTTCTGTTTGCAGGTAACCTACAGGCATCTGGATGGCCAATATAAGAAACAAACTGGTGGGCTATGATAAGCCATGGCTCAATCTGGCAGCAGCATTCACACACATTAGTGAGACTGGTTTTCTATTCCAGTAAGAATCTTCATCCATAGGTAGCACTTGACTTATGACCATTTGTTTAGTGACAGTTCAAAGTTTTCAGGGCATGGAAAAAAGTTACAGTTGCTTCTCACACTTATGATATTGCAGTGCTCTTGTAGCCATGTGATTGAGATTTGCGTGCTTGGCAACTGGCATGTACTTACAACAGTTGCAGTGTCACGGGGTCACATGATTGTCATTTGCAACCTTCCCAACTGGCTTCCGACAAGCAAAGTCAAGGGGGGAAGCCAAATTCACGTAATGACCATGGCAAAAAAGATCATACCATCAGGTGCCGTCATGTAACATGACATTATTTAGTGTCATAAGTCCCAACAGTGGTCATAAGCCGAGGACTACCTGTATATTTTCCTCTGAGTTGGCTTAGCTACACTATACATTTGTATAACATTCTTGTTACTATTTTATGAAGAAAGAAAGGAAGTCTTCATAATGATTTTATCTACTGGTCCACCTACAGTAGTTTAGTATCTTTTTTTGCTTGCAGAAACTGGAAGGGCTGAGAGAGAACAACTGGCTTAAAGTCACCTACTGATCTCTGTAGTTGAATAGAGATTTAAATGTTTTCTAAATGAAAATATGAACCACAGCACTTTGAACACCTCTTGATATTTGTGCTTCTTTCTAATCTTAACTGCTTGGAAGCAAAATATAAAGGGCAACTTATGCATGAAAGGTGACAAAGATGCATTTCTAAATAAATAGCTAAAGTTCAGTACCCACTCAACTCACCAGAAAAACCAGCTTGCATACTTAACCCTGCCTAAATCTAAACATTGTCTGCCAGCAGTAAAATACACAAAATGGAAATTCTTTTGAACTTCCTTAACAGGGAGTTTCAAAGTTTCAAACAGCACTCAGTTATTGCCCTCTGTGTTGTAAGTCCATTATATGCTTTTTGAAACATTTCATGTTTCAATAGCATTTCTCAACAGTTCTCATGCTTTTACAAGTTAATTAATTTATGTTGTCACTCTTGAACCTACTGCTAGATGCCCTACATACAGTCACCCACGCACTCGTTACCTCCCGTATAGACTACTGCAATGCTCTCTACATGGGGCTGCCCTTGAAGACCACCCGGAGGCTTCAACTGGTGCAGAGTGCAGCTGCACGGGTAGTGATGGGAGCACCCCAATACTCCCATATTACACCCCTCCTGCGTGAGCTGCATTGGCTGCCGGTTGCCCTCCGGGTGAGATTTAAGGTGCTGGTACTTACCTTTAAAGCCCTACATGGCTTAGGCCCGGGATACTTGCAGGACCATCTGCTGCCAGGAACGAATTCCCATCGCCCAGTGCGCTCACACAGAGAAGGCCTCCTCAGGGTACCGTCGGCTAGACAATGTCGGCTTGCGACCCCCAGGGGAAGAGCCTTCTCTGTGGGAGCGCCAACCCTGTGGAACCAGCTCCCCCCTGAGCTTCGGATGGCCCAAGATCTCCAGTCCTTTCGCCGCGGCCTCAAAACACTCCTTTTCCACCTGGCTGACCTAGACTGACAGGGATTTTAATTATGTTTACAATTTTAACTCTATTCTTTAATTTATCTTAATTTATTTCAATTTTTAATTATAATTTACTGTACAGAGACCTTTAAATTTTGTTGTTGTTAGCCGCCCTGAGTCCCTCGGGAGATAGGGCGGGATATAAGTCCCATTAATAAATAAAAAAAATAAATAAATATTTCAAATACTTTTATAGCAGGATGCACTGTTGGAAGACCTGAGTTTAGGGGCAAATTATCATGGAAAAAAAAGTATCTATGTGGCTGCTGAGTCTACATCAACTTTATGGCATATAGTCTGTAATTAATAATAATTCTGATTTTTGTCACCTTATTTTTTTTTACAATCTTGCATTCTGTATGCTTTCTTTTCACATTGATTTTTAGACCATTCATTTAAAATATCCACTGTCCACATTTTCCCCATTATATGAGCTTTATACACTACTTCACATGGAGTAGTCATATTTAACTATAGCCACCCTCCTTCCTCCTGCTGTGTTTCATGGCTTTTCTTGGGAATTTGGTGGATGACAAAGGAGAAGCAAGGGAAGATCGTATGCATGCCCAATGGTGGAAGGAAAAATGTGTGCTCTGGCAAGCACCCTATCCTTTATTTCTCCTCAGTTCCACACTGCATTTTCTTTCAGGGTGACCATGTGGAGGTGCTGTCAAATCACCATGGAAACTGCAGAATAATCAGCCTGATATCAATACCTGGGAAGATCCTGGAAAAGATAATCAAGCAACAGAACTCTGAACACCTAAAAGCAAGCAGAGTTATAACCAGAATCCAACAGGTTCTGTCTTAGGCCCAATAGTCTTCAGTATCTTCATAAACTATTTAGATAAGAGAATAAAAAGGGAACTCATCAAATTTGCTAGATGATATCAAGTTGGCAGGAATAGACAACACCCCTGAAGGATCTCGACAGACTTGAACACTGGGCCCTGTCTAACGGAATAAAATTCAACAGTAAAAAGCGAAAGGTTTTACACTTAGGCAAGAAAAAAAATGTACAGTATTGAATAGGTGGAAATTGGCTCAACAGCAGTAACTGAGAGGAATCTTGGAGTCGTAGTGGACAATATGAGTTAGCTGTGTGAGGCAGCCACCAAAAAAGCTAATGCAATCCTAGACCACATTAACAAAGGGATAGAAGCAAGATCACATGAAGTGTTGGTAGTATTTTATAATGTCCCAGTAAGACCACATTTGGAATATTGCATCCAGTTTTGCTTGCAAAAAAAAGATGTTGAGACTCTGGAAAGAGTGCAGAGAAGAGCAACAAAGAAGATTAGGGGCTGGAGGCTAAAACATACGAAGAACAGTTGCAGGAATTGGGTGTCTAGTCTAGTGAAAAGAAGTGACATGATAGCAATATTTGAGGTGCTGCTACAAAGAAGAGGGGTCAACCTATTCTCCAAAGCACCAGAAGGCAGGACAAGAAGCAATGGATGGAAACTAATCAAGGACAGAACCAGGGCTTTTTTTCTCATAGAATGCTCAGAACGGAGTTCCGGCACCTTTTTTGGATGGAACCTTGTAGGGTAGGCAAGGCAGGTTCTATGACGGGTGTGAGTTCCGGCACCTTTTTCTTTTACAAAAAAGCACTGGACAGAACCAACCTAGAAGTAAGGAGAATTTTCCTGATAGTGAGAATAATTAACCAGTGAAATGGCTTGCCTTCAGAAGTTGTGGGTGCTCCATCACTGGAGGTTTTTAAGAAGAGTTTGAGCATCTGTTTGTCCATAATCGTATAGGGTTGGACTAGAAGACCTCCATGGTCCATTTCAATTCTGTTATTTGGTTATTCTACCTCCTGGACACTGGGAAGCAAAAAAACAAACAAAAAAAACAACAACCCAGGGCATCCTGATGTTTTGATCTCAGGTGGGATGGGGGACAATGCCAACAACCAAGAAGATTTCAAGACAGAAGCTTCTAAGAGTGGGAAGTTCAAGATAAATATTACAAATTTTCTTTCTTAGAAGTTGAGTTTAAGGTTAATCAGCTCACCTTTTAAAACTCTTCAGAGGCCCTAGAGTTTTGTGGAGATGCAGAGGTAGGGCCTCATAAGTGGCAGAAGGGGTTGAATTTTTAATTATTAAATTTAAATTCTGTCCTGGCTTTGTCTTACCCACATTTTGGTCCTATTACATTCATCTTTTGAACAGAGTCTCCAACATGTCACTCAAAAGACCATGAACAGCCCTTAACTTGAGAAGCATCCTGATACATTTCCACTACACATAGGGAAAAGCAATGTTAGCCTACTTGAAGATAAGAGCAAGATTAGGTCTAAAAAGGAAGGCAAGAATTGGCACTGGTATCATCTGCTGAACTTAGGCCTGTAGTAGATTCCCTCTTTCAGTTGGCAATTAACTTGGACTGCATGGTTCAGTTATCTATCAACAATAAGGTGTCCTTGGCTGCCACTTTCAGTTCTGAAGGAAGCCAACAGTAAACATATCACAGCTCCCAGTACCAAAGGTTAACCAGACTATTAGCTTTCAGGATAGACCTTTCTGCCAAGAAAGGAAGAACAATAAAAAAGGACATGTTACTTCTATAGCTGTTCAGCCTTTCTGATTCAGTATTATGATGTTATTCTTTACCATCTAGTTGCCTTACAAGGTCCTCTGGTTAGGTGTTGTGAGGGTTATACTATGGATCAATTCCCCACACTGAATGCCTGACAAAGCATTTCATCCCCTCAGGGAGAAGTTTTCCTCATTAAATCATGAGGACACTCTTCAGCTGCCAAGACTGGGAAAATGTCAATACAGTTTTAGCCAGGAAAGCTGAAGGTACTTCAGACTAAACATAGAACATAACCAAAAAGATTATAAATCCCTGAAATAGAATTGCAGAATAAGAGAAGACTTGAGGGCCTGAAAGTGTATATTTTAGAAAGTAGCAATATTTTTTTTATGTTGATTTCACAAAAATCTTTCAAAATGTATTTTGAAAGAAAGATTCGGTAGGAAGAAAGTCAAGTTAAACTCAGTTTCTGAGGACAACAGAGATACATTCATGAAATTCTGTCAGTAAGAATACTGAAATTCTTTACCACTGCTGTCTTTCAAGTTCCTTCCTAACTTTTCAGCCTACCCTGCAGCTCAGCTATTCCCTGGTGGTCTCTTGTTGAAGTAATAACTAATGCTAAAGGTAAAGGTTCCCCCGCACATGCGTGCTAGTCGTTTCTGACTCTAGGGGCCGGTGCTCATCTCCGTTTCAAAGCCAAAGACCCAGCGCTTGTCCGAGGACGTCTCCGTGGTCATGTGGCCGGCATGACTAGATGCCAAAGGCGCACGAAACGCTAAACCAGCTTAATTTACAAGGTTAACCATACCGTCCCAGGTAACATATAACCCAATAGCTCTGAATTGAAAAATTGCAAGATAGTAAGTTTAAGAAAAAAAAATAGGTCAAAATGGCCATTCAAGAGCATCAATGAAGACATACAAGATTTAAATTTATATCTCATTTATTTATTGCATTTTGTTCTAAGGACTATGTCATAAAAGCATAAAACAAATACGTATATTCTATAAAATAGAATAAAATTGAGATAAAAATAAAAAAGGTGCAAAAATAGAGCAGATGGACATAAGCAGGACAATTACCATTCTCATTCCTCAAATGTCCTCAGAATAGTTTGGTTTGAAATAATTGCTGGAAGTTGACCTGCTCCAAGAGGGGACCCGTTCCATGGTGAGCATTGGCTATGGACTCTCCTCTCTTCACCTCATCAGCTTGATATAACATCATAGATTGTAACATATAATACATTCTGAATAGGTCAGATGGGCAACTTCTACATCAAGGAAGGTGACCTATACGCAAGCAACCTAACTGTGACTCCACATGGACATCAGATGTTAAAAAAAGCACTGCGAGTTGCATTTGAACTCTGCTGTGATTGAGAAACTGATGTTAGATGACTGTGATGACTCCGATTTCCTTGCAATATGGACCAATTAGACCATCAGTTTCCAAGTGGTCTTCAAAGGCAGAACCATGGAGAGTGACTAAAATAATCTAGTTGGGTGTTAATGAGGGCCCAAGTCATCCTTGGCAGGGGGTCTCATTCCAGGAAGGACCACAACCATGCATCAGCCAAAGCTGACTAATAATACCCCTATCTTCAATAGGTTCCACCTGCTTATCTAACAATAACTGAGACTCCTAGACCATCATGTCACATTCCTGTTCTTTAAAAGGGAATACCAGCTCCCTTCTGCATGAAACATACCTTTTGCTTCAGTTTTAGTTAGTTTTGTTTCATTCATATCTCCAGACTTTGGTTCAAGATGTTTTTTTTCCCCGGGAATTCTACGACCACCTGGCTGGCTGGCTTGCTCATTCATTCATTTTCATTCCTTCATTCACATGCTTGTATGCCGTTTCCCATTTAGAACTCGCAAGGGCATTTATAATACAATGTTTATTGATGAACTTTACTGTTAAGCATTGAACCTGATTACCAAGACAACCTACTTCACAGAGATTTTGCTGTGATGAAGAATTTGGAGGAGGGAATGCTATGTACCATGCCTTGAGTTCCCAGAGGAAAGGTAGAATCAACTAATTAGATAAATAAATAATGTAAGGGTCAATGGAGAGGTTTTTTTTAAAAAAAGAATCTGGGGGAGAGGTCAATGCTAAAAAGACTGATGAGTATGCTTCAGGTGTATGTACTTGTGTTGAGACAGTACTTATTTTAACATTTAAAAAGTATTTAGCTAGACATCATTGCATGAAAGCAACTTAAGCTAAGGAAAATGCCATTACTTTCCCAATTTTTTTTAAAAAAATTATAAATAGCAATATGAAAATTAAATAGATAGCTCAGTTTTCCTTAGGACTCTGATCAATTGCCTTGTCCTCCCATAGAGTATCTGTTAACTAAACACAATCATAAACTTTGAAAGTGTCACATTTTTTTTCTGAGCCAAGTGCCTCATTTGGCCTTTGGATAACAATCCAAGACCCACAATCAGTGGGTAGAACCAAATTAAATGTGATTTTCTTTTCTTACATTGTTACATTATTAACTTTAAATGTGAGTAATAGGATTGTTCACCATTCATGCATTTAACAATTACTCCTTCCTCCACATTAAAAATTACTCTTGGATAACTTTGGTGGGTTCTGAGGGCCTCAGCCATTCATTTCTCTGGAAGAGCAAATATTTATTTTATGTCATCATGAATGAACGAACCTTTATTGTCAAAGTACAACCATGTATACATTGAGATTGGCTGAGCCTCCCTTCGTGCCCCCACCCCCAACTCACAGTGATACAAACCCTCCATCTTATTACACCATGTGAGCTAATTGCACAACACACCGGCCTCGCAAGTCAATCTGTTATATAGATGACAGAGACGATAATGTAATCTGCATTATTTGTGCAATGTTAAAACAAGTGTGTCATTATTATGGTTTACATGTGGTATGGCCACACCTAGGCATGCCATTATGGGGGTCAAATAAGATCTTGTAGAGGTTTTGAAGAAGTTTTAATATAAATGTTTTTATATTTAACATTTAATATATTTATATTGGTGGTGGTAAGTTCACAGTCTTGAACATTTTCTGCAATTCTCGGTACACCTATGAATGTCATGGAATCCAACTCTGAAAAACAAAGAATGATCCATGGAAAGAAGAACATTCGCAGGCTTGTTGCAGCAGCAAATACTATATACTGCATTTCCAGAACTTATCTATTGCAGAAGAATTTCTTGAGTCACATTAAGGGAAATTTACTGGAAGGTCTCCTGAGGACACATTCCATGGACATCCCTTTCTTTATATCCCTCTCACTGTACAGCAGAGAGTCCGTCCGGCCTCTCTGTATGTCTGCTGAAGCATGCCAGTTTTTTAAAGCAGGTTTTAAGACATTTTATAACTGAAAATCTATGCATCTATTCTTTGCATCCAGATTTTAAACATGCAGATTTTGAATGTCTAGATTTTCCAAATCTCTTTCAAAGGTATAATCTAGAAAACTAAGTTTTAAAACAGGGGAAACATTTATTGCAAAATTCATTTTTCTTCTTCTCAAAAAGTATCAACCTTGTCCACTAGGTCTCAATGTTGATAGGGTGATCAAATTCTAATCCCAAGGCAGGCCTAAATCTCATGGGCAAGGATGCCACCTCTCCAGCTTTGAACTGGAGCCTCTGGGTATTAGCTTCTTGTGTGCAGACTGAACAGCTGATGAGGGGCAAGAGGTTGTCTGAGGCTATGGGAGGGAGACTCCCACTACATTGTGAAGGCCATTGCCTCAACTGAGGTGGATCAAAAAGGCTGCAGGAGGCAGATTCCCAGGGCTCCAGAATCTCTCTTCTGCTGTACTGCACAGCCTTCCTTCTGTATAATTGCCAGCTGTGACTCAATATGCTGCAGCCAACAGGTCTCTTCTGCACTTCAGGAAAGAACCAATATTCCTGCTGTATCACACAATTTTTATAGTACCTGGCAGGTTATCTTCAAGCACAAATTAGTGCTTAAATGATGATGACACTGTGAAGCATAAATCTCCTTCCTGTTGCACTAGGCTGCCCTTATAACAGGGGTCTTCAAACTTGGCGCCTTTATGACTTGTAGACTTCAACTCCCAGAATTCCTCAGCCACCATGCCTGGCTGAGGAATTCTGGGAGCTGAAGTCCACAAGTCACAAAAGGGCTAAGTTTGAAGACCTCTGCCTTATATCTACTCCCTGTCAAATACAACACACAAAACCTAAAGCAGATCTCCTCAAGCATTTTTATTTGTACTATGTATTAACAAGCTCCTCTTTTTATCTCCTGATTGCAGTTGAATTGTAAACATGTATATTTACTTTTTAAAAAAAAGTAACTTCCATTGCATTTGCTGGGAACCAGTATCCAATAAAGTGTGCAACAGACTTACTGACTCTGTTGACCTGAAGTTTCAAAGGCAGCCTTGTTGAAGAAGGCTAAATGCAATAAGGTTGGAAATGTAACCCATCTCTGCTTTATACGCTAGAAGAACATGCCTAGAATATCAAGATGTGACATCTAATTAAGAGAGTAAAAGCACAGCTGTTACTTAGTTTTGCACAGAGAAATGCTTTCATGGTTTAGCCATCCAAGAAGAGGATTATGGATCCTGATTTACACCAATACCCAAGCTCACCAAGGAGCCTGAGTTTTGTCGGACCATTTGTTGACTGATGAAAATAGGGTAGCTACTTACACATTTCCATCACTCTTATTTTTAGACAGAACTGCATTGCCATTTTTTTTAAAAAAGAAAAGGACTAAAGAGGAACAGATCTGAAGAAAATGTGCCACTCAATAATGATACAAATTTAGGAGATGACACAGATGTAGATACAGATGCAAATATAGATTTCGATATCGGGATGCTGAAAAACATCAGGGCAACCTCTGGATGTCCAATAAGCACTTAGAAAAAACAAGTTGTCATTGCAAACTTTAGGAAAATTTGATGAGATTTCATCTGCCTTGCCTTACATATGATATTATGCCAAAAAAGCCAACACAGTGCTAGGCTGCATTAACAGAGGGATAGAATCAAGATCACATGAAGTACTAATACCACTTTACAATGCCTTGGTAAGGCCACACCTGGAATACTGCATCCAGTTTTGGTCACCACAATGTAAAAAAGATGTTGAGACTCTAGAAAGGGTACAGAGAAGGGCAACAAAGATGATTGGGGGACTGGAGGCTAAAACATATAGGGAACGGTTGCTGGAATTGGGTATGTGTAGTTTAATGAAGAGACGGGTGATGGGTGACATGATACCAGTGTTCCAATATCTCAGGGGCTGCCACAAAGAAGAGGGAGTCAAGCTATTCTCCAAAGCACCTGAAAGCAGGACAAGAAGCAACGGATGAAAACTAGTCAAGGAGAGAAGCAAACTAGAACTAAGGAGAAACTTCCTGACAGTTAGAACAATTAACCAGTGAAACAACTTGCCTCCAGAGGTGGTGAATGCTCCAACACTAGAAGTTTTTAAGAGGAGACTGGACATCCATTTGCCTGAAATGGTATAGGGTTTCCTGCCTGAGCAGGGGGTTGGACTAGATGACCTCCAAGGTCCCTTCCAAATTATTATTATTATTATTATTATTATTATTATTATTATTATTATTATTATTATTATGCATGATTTAGACAAACTTACATAAAATATGAGATCAGAGCTTCAACTGCTGAATCTCATGTTATGATATGCCGAATGTTTTACAATTTTGAAAATTGGGTGATTGGACCATCACATAAGATTGTACAGTTCTTATGTGGTGGTGCAGTGGTTAGAATGCAGTATTGCAGGCTAACTCTGCCCACAGCCAGAAGTTCAATCCTGATGGGCTCAAGGTTGACTCAGCCTTCCATCCTTCCAAGGTTGGTAAAATGAGGAGCCAGATTGTTGGGGGCAATATGCCGACATTTATAAACCATTCAGAGAGTGCTGTAAAGCACTATGTAATGGTATATCAGTCTAAGTGCTATTGCTATCCCTGCATCTCTGAAATGAAGGAATGGGCAGCTATGGCTCCTTTAGGATCTGTGGATTTCAACTCCCCAAATGCCTGAGCCATCCTTGCTTACTGAAGAATTCTAGATGTTGAATTCCACAGGTCGGAAAAAGGTGCTCACCCCTGCTGTAATGGGTGGAGTTTCTGACCAAATGACTCTATGTCTCTTCAATGTATTGTTTGATGAAAGTCATGGGAAACTTTGTTTCCTTCTTATGATTCCTTATTTGACAGATTTGGACTGGCAGCCACTGAAATAGAAGCAGACATATGAAACAGAACATATGCCCACATTCTTTCTGTATTTGTATTATACTTTGATTTAATGTTTAACAACCAATTATTTATTGATTTTATTCTATTAATTCATTTGTTTATTCTATTACTGTCTTTTTTGGTTCCAGATATTTGCTGGATTTTATTTTAATTCCTGTGGCTTTTGTTCTTCTATTCCATTGTGAAACACCCAGAGTAACTTTGGCAAGTCGGTTGGCTATATCAATCAAATCAATGAATACATACATACATTTAAACATTTCTCTTTGAATTTTTGATATTCATCAATGACATTTTTTCCTAGCTAATCCAATTAAGAAATAGTACATTCTTTCAGCCTAAATGACTTTTATTCGTTGACAATCAAATTGAGACAAGTTTGTTTGTTTGTTTGTTTGTTTGTTTATTTATTTATTTATTTATTTATTTATTTATTTATTTATTTATTAATTATATTTTTATACCGCCCTTCTACCGAAGGACTCAGGGGGGTGTACAGGGCAATAAATATAAAACAGAATACAAAAGTTAAAAAACGATTAAATATAATGCCCAAATTTAAAACAATAATTAAGAACATATTAAAACCCCTGCCCTAACCCATCAAAACAGGTCAGATTGCTCAAATAAATACGCTTTTAGATCACGCCGGAAGGAGTGAAGGTCGGGGCCCATCCGGAGCTCAACCGGCAAGCGGTTCCACAGGTCTGGCGCGCCCACAGAGAACGACCTCCCCCTGGGGGCCAGGGTATATATCAAGTTATGATATATAGAGGAAATGTACTTAAATATATACTGATGTAGGAATTATGATACCTGTATTTTGCCACTTTTGCAAAGATCTATGAAATGTGCCTCTTCACTGTCCAAACTAAAATATCTTATCTCTACTGTACTCAGTTGTATTGTCAAACAAGAACCAGATTGCCCGTAAAACCAGATTAATTTGAAAAGATTTATATAGTGCATGACAGATTGCTTTATTTATGGCACTTAAATAAAATGTGGCCCCAAAGTGTTGGCAAATATTACCATCAGATATAAGTATGGCAAAGAAAGAGAGAATGAGGTGGTGGAGATAATAATAATTGCTTATTAATGACAATTATAAAGTGGACCCTTAAAACATCTGTCAATAAATTTTCAGGCTATACACATTTACACATAGCTAAAATTATTATTTTAACTATAAAGCAGATAATTGATATATTTCTTCCAATTATACAAGCTTTACAATCGCTTTTAAATCCCCACAAAGAGAACAATTCCCTATGGCTAGTTGCCATCCATACATTCTTCCATTTACATTTAAATAAACCAAAACATCTTCATGATTACCCTGTGGAAATAAAATTTTATTTATTTTTGCTGCCTTGATTGTAAAATATTTGCTTAAAGCAGCGTTTCTTTAATTTTCTGCAAACATAGATAATTAAATAAACACTTAGAAAATGTGCAACCACTCAATTAACGAAACACTTTAATTGTTCTCATCGTTAAAAGCCCAATAGTTACCATTTTGTAGGAAACTAAATCATGATTACTGCATGTTTGCATTTGTGTATGTCCTCCCCACTATTTCAAAAACCTTTTAAAACTCCATTTTGTACCCAAAAGTAATCTAAAATTAAATATGTATTTACGACTTGAATTATTTTATCTACCCACACATAATATACACAACTTGTAGCATATATTTGATAATAAATGATCTTTAGTAGAACTTCTACTAATCTTCATCTCCATCTGCAGGTAAATACTTTCTCCACTTTTCTTCTTGACTGCTACACATACCTGTGGATACCTGTACCTTTCAAGAGCACTGAAAGATTTGGATTAATTGAAGATAAATCAAACCTAGAGAGCCAGTTTGCTGTAGTGATTAAGGCTTCAGACTAGAAACCGAGAGACCTGGAGTTCAACCAAGTACTACAATAATGTAGATATAGGAAAATCTTCTTTCAGAACTGTCAGTTGGGTTTCAGTGTGGTAACTTTCAGAGAATGTAGGTTAGTTGAGCACTATGATTGATAACTTGACAACTATGCTTTGGACGATACTTTTCAGACTCCTTCCCGAGTGGGAAATTTCAAAAATAGTTTGTGATATTGTAATATGTGCTTGTGTGGGAAGGGATTTGATGTACAGTGAATAATAAACATATTCCAGAAGTGGTGAACTCTTGGCAGAGCTTAAAGTAGCCCTAGGTGGTAGTGAGCTAAATGTCTTATAATTTGTGTTCAAACATTGGCTGATATAGTTTCCAGTGTTTACCAATTTAGCAACAGCCTACTTGAATCATTTTAACTGAGATGCATATATTCAGAAGGATAGTGATCTTGATTCAAACATGATGAGTGGGAGTTTTAAAGGTCGACATTAATTTAATATCATAGGAGGAAGTGTGGGACATGAACATGAAAACATACTTGTGAGGTAGCATTAAACCTAACTCTAACCTCCCTGCAGAAGTTAGGTCCTCTTTCTACCTCTGGGTCTATTACATAAGGACAGAAGTCTCCAAACTTGGCAACTTGCTTGACAAACTTCCCCTGGCTGGGGAATTCTGGGAGTTGAAGTCCACAAGTCTTAAAGTTGCCAAGTTTGGAAATCTCTGCATAAGAAAATGGCCAATTATAAATCAAAATACAAACTGAGACTGTGGTCTTTTCTTAATGCAATGGTTAAAGAAAGTTAAAACACCTTATGACAATGAAGAACTACAGGCAATATAGATTGTTAACTGCTCTTTCTGGAGATAAAATAAAATTATTTTCCATATTAAATTGGACAGACTTAAAAGTTACATGGTTATAAATGCACAGCTGAAGGACCACTAGTGGGCAAATAAATACAATTGCCCTGATATGAAATAAATTCTTGCTCTTGCTCTTTTTTTCTGAAATACAAAATGTATTACTGAAAGAGTAAGTTTATACTCATATAATTTTCCATCTAGACCAGAATTTACTTTAACAGCAGCTATCCATCATATCCAGCTGGAACTTTTCCAAATATTTGCAATGGATTCTTTTAAACTAATAAGTCAGGCACTGAACCCGAGATCTTCTTCATGAAAACCTTATAATTTACCAGCATGTCTAGTTAACTATACAAGTATATTCTCCCTCATCCTTAAAACATAGCAGCTTGCTAAATCTGTTCTAACAGTGCTTCTGATTGGCTTCAGCAGAACTTAAAAGGCCTGGATAATAAATATGGAGGTATAAAGTCTTCATGATTGGTAATGACCTATAAAGCTCTAAATGGCTTGGGTCTGGATTATCTAAGGGAACACCTGCTGACGGCATCAACTTCCCATTGTCCTGTGCGCTCCCACAGGGAGGGCCTTCTTAGGGTACCGCCCGTTAAGGAATGCCAGTGGGTTATTCCCAGGGGAAGGGTGTTCTCTGTGGGCGTGCCGGCCCTTTGGAACCAACTTCCCACGGAGCTTAGGACTGCCCCCGACCTTCGCTCATTTCACAGGGACTTGAAAACCTGGTTTTTCGAGCTGTCTGGCCCAGACTGAGGGGTTTTAATTATTTAATTAATGAGGTTTTAGTTAAATTCAGGGACTTAATTTAATCGCAGTTTTAACTGATTTTAACTTTGTATGTTATGTATTTTAATTTTTCCCTGTAAACCGCCCTGAGTTTTATGGGAATAGGGCGGTATATAAATTTAAATAATTAAATAAATAAATAAATAAATAAATGATTATTCTTTAGCATGATCTATTATTTTGCTTAGTTTTTTTTCCACTTTGTGGTAGCTGGTACTGTTCCGTAATAGGCCCCGAAGCCCTAGTAAAAAGAATATTTGGGTTATATTTAAACTCTTCCACAGAACTAACCTGGGAACAATCTAAACTGCAGGTGAATACCGGTAAGTATTTTTTTTAAAAACCTACACATCGTAAATCATCAGATTGGTGATGGCACTCTTTCTTTGTTTTGAAGTAAGAACAATATCCAATTATAATGTAGAGAAATAATGTCAAAGATTTTATTAGTTCATCCTGTGAACCATAAGTTACAACAGCTTTTATTTTTTCTACTTTACTTCATCTGAACATTGCCACTTTTATTCATAAAATCTCTTTTCTTTTGCCCTTACCATTGATTTCTGCTTTCCCTGTTGACAGTGCATAGAAAGAAAGGAGAAAATCATAGTAACTGAGGTAAAATCTCTGCTCCATACCCACCCAATAGTTGACTGTCTGGTCTCTTTTAGAAGCATCCTGTAAGAGAAAAACTTTCCCTTTCCTGCAAATGCTTGTATTGTCAGGCTGTTTTTGTATTCAAGCACATTGGCCTGAAACTCAACTAAAAACTTGCAGATTGTAATGCTTTCAAAAGCTCAACATCCTGCACTGGCATTGAATTCTAGATTAGGTCTTGCTAGTGCAGAATAAAATTCCTGAAGCTTGAAAGCTCTTGAAAAAGGAACAAAGGCATCCCCAGATGTCAAAATGATGCCTGCGACCACATGATTGAAGCCCTATCCCTTTTTTATATGGGTCAGACGCCCCTGAAAAGGAAGAAGGAAAGATATCTGATAGCATAGCTCTTAATGCTTAACATTAAAGGGTCAAAGTCCTCAGAACTTTCCCCATGACATCTGTATTTTTGTGGCAGAGGAGAAATTAAAAAACCAGTCAATCCTTTTTTAGATTTATCTGTCAATTAGAAATTAATTTTTCCAGTTTCAGAAAAAGATCCTCCAAAGATTGACTGTCTATTAGCAAATATTCAATTAAGACATTCATTCTATTATGGTATTCCAATGAGCCATTATATAGCAATTCATTAGCGGTTAACAATGTTTAGCCAATAACTCTGAAGAATGGTACCTTAATATTATTTTCCTTTTGTTCCTTTTAGCCTTTGCATGAATCTTTATAGCTAAAAAGGGGAAGTTGATTATTCTAAATGTCATACATTTGCTAAAGTCAATCATCTTCCTATCATTAAATCCAATTCTATTAGAATACATTTACTTCAGATGCCGAAAGAACAAAATTAATTATAATCTTGCACTTTTGCAGTTACAAAAACAAGCTCTAACCCTAGAAAACGAGGTCTTTGGTTATGTTCAAGAGGAAGGGAGCCTCATTTTTATATTTTTTTAAAATAAGATAAAAAGAAGTTATATAGGCAAATATATAAATCATTTGATGTATCACATTCAGTTTTGCTTTTTAGGAACATAATTTCAGAATCTCTAAATTACTGAACAATAAAAACAGAGGCATGAATTTCTTGCGGCCTGAGGTTAATAAACTGAATTGATTTAGCAATCTTGTGAACTTGACAGCTTATTAGAGGTAGTTAAAAGCCAATCAAGTCTGAGGAGCCTTGGTGGAGCAGTGGGCTAATGCCTCCTTAAGTAACACCAGCTGCCTGCAATTAGTGCAGGTTCGAGTCCCACCAGGCTCAAGGTTGACTCAGCCTTCCATCCTTCCGAGGTAGGTAAAATGAGGACCCAGATTGTTGGGGGCAATTAAGCTGACTTTGTAATAATGCCGCTTGGGTGTGTGTGAAAGCCCTAATAAGCAGACATATACATAGAATGAAGGCTACTGCTAAGTTTTTAAGCCGCCCTGAGTCTTCGGAGAAGGGCGGGATATAAATGGAATTAAAATTAAAAAAAATAAATTAAAATTAACTTCCACCTCAGAAAATGAAAATGTATCTGAATATTGTAGTACATTTCTATTCATAATTTTAGAGTTGCATTGTTATATTTCATCTGTCTTTGCATGCATCAGTCTTTGCATACATGTAGGCCATTTGGAGAGCTGTTGTTCTGTATCCATGTGAACAATTCTGACTCTCTAGCAATCTCCCATTTGTGACCATGTGCAACAGATTAAACATTCTGAAGATGCAGCATTATATGAAATATTTTGAACACACAATGGCACCGCTACCCATCGCAAGAGATTGATGGATGCTGATGGATATGATTTCCATTCTAGCCTATTATTAAGATAGATTATGTCGAGTAATATCAATGGTACTTCTATTCAAAGAAGTATAGATCAATGGAACAGAGTTTCTCTTAATTGATGCTCAGTTTTATCTGCAGTCATTTTCTTGTGTGACAACCACAGAACAGATAAATCATGAGATTGGCAAAATTTAGCATTTCTTATACATTCAGCTATAGATATAATTTTACTTGTATCTGTATCGCAATTCACAAATCAACCCACCAAAATAAAGACTGGTAATGGAGACCATATAGCTAATTTAACTCTACCCTGAAGATACACCATGAAGATATACTATATACACAGGTAGTCCTCAACTTATGGTCACAATTGAGCCAAAAATTTCTGTTTCTAAGCGAGACATTTTAAGACCTTTTATTGCCACAGTTGTTAAATGAATCACTGCAGCTGTTAAGTTAGTAATATGGTTGTTAAGTGAATCTGGCTTCCCCACTGACTTTGCTTGTCAGAAGGTTGCAAAAGGGGTTCACATGACCCTGTGACACAGCAACTGTCATAAATATGAACCAGTTGCCAAGAGTTTGAATTTTAATCTCGTAACCATGGGGATGCTGCAACGGTCATAAATGTGATAAATGGTAATCACTTTTTGCAGTAACGTTGTAATTTCAAACAGTCACTAAATGAACTTTTGTAAGTCAAGGACTACCTGTATTCCCATTTGCATTACAAATAGGATACCTTAAAAGGAAGCCTGAATAGGACTTGAGCTTTCAAATTTGCACACATATTTTACACAGCTATTTTGGGGAAGGTACCTCATACATTGTCCTCCTGCATTACAGAGCTTTGTCAGCAAGAAAATAAATCCTTTCAGCCTGTCAACACTAGTTGCCTTGGACTGAGCCCTGTATGGTGCTGAGTCTTATTTTGAGGTGCTAAACTCCTTATAGCTTCTAGAGAGCTTAGCCTCTTATTTCTGTTGAGAACAGAAAACTTTATAACTAAACAGCTTGACAAGCAAGCCACTCTGTGTTGCCTCACACTACATATGAGCATATGCTCATGCATAACAATGGCATATAAATTTGATAAGCAAATAATGAAAGTGTATAACAAAGTGTATAACAAAGTTCTCAATCAAATCATGGACCCCTGAATTTAAAATAGTTAATATATGTAAAGAAGTAATTTGATTTTTTTTTATCCAAGGCTGCAGCAAATCAGCTATCCTGAACCAAGAGCCCTTCTAATGAACTGGACTATAATTCCCATGGGTTGGGGAAGGTCATCTCAACCATTGGTCTTTCTTGTTACTACCCCAGTCCAAAGTTCCCTAATCCCCATGGTTTGACAGAAAGGAGACAAAAGCTGACAACAAAATTAGATCTTAATCCTGGAGAGTGATGGGTATTTGTCATTATGTACTTTTTGTTTATAATTGATTAACATGAGATTCTACTCTTATTTGTTTTTTTTAAATGTTACTCTGTCTTAAATGTCATTCTTCATTTAAATTTAAATTCATTCTGACCCCGAAGAGTCAAGAAATTTTGTCTTTAGGTTTAACCAAGAACTACAGGTTAAAATAAGACCATATAGGGGTCTTAGAAATTATTAGTAACTAACTTTGTATATTGAGAGACAGAATGAGAGAGACACACACAGAGAGAATATACCTTTTCCTTATGACTGTAACAAAATAAAATAACAATAAAGATCCCAAACTTAAACCTCGTCAGCTAAACTTTGTAGTGTTTACCACTACTCCAGATTATACAATTATACAGACAATACACAACCAGCAGATTGTATCACGAAGCCAAAACCTATGATAATCAGCTAGCTTCAATCACATTCAGAAAGTTAACTATAAATGCTCAAAACAAACAGGTCAAACCTCATGGCTCTCCATTAAATCAGAGACCACATGAAAGATTTTAACTTAAGTCAACAACTGAGCTAGAAAGATTTTGGAAAAAGTACATATTCAATCCACTGTTCCAATGAAAGTCGGCCATAAAATGCATACCCCTCATAAATTAACTTGTATTATCAGTACAGAATGGGGAAAAAAAGAAAAGAAAGAGAAAGAGAAAGAAAGAAAGAAAGAAAGAAAGAAAGAAAGAAAGAAAGAAAGAAAGAAAGAAAGAAAGAAAAATACAAGATCTGAGGTGTGAAACACACTAGCTGTATATGGATGTCATTTAAAGCACACTTCATAAAACACTCAGAATATCCCTGTCACAGACTCACAGACAAGGTGTAATCCCCACTGTGGCACTATCTAATATGCCCAGAGGGTTTTTTCACATCCCTAAAATGGGAGGGAATTATGTTCACAGTATGAAACAAACAGAATCATCTGAAACGTATCAGAGGGGAGTATGTTTGCTAGCATAACAACATCTTTTTTTCAGATGTTCTCTCAATCCAGAGAGCAATAATGATGGTGCTTTCACAAATGGAAATTACCCATGAAAATATCATTTCCATCTTCCTAGATAAAAAGGGTATGTTTATCTCACAGGTCTTAAATAAAAGATTGTGTTGTTTTAATATTTCTCCTAAGAGAATGGCATTGTTTGATGTATAATGTGAACCTATGATAGTGGAAAGGAAGGAACTAGGCTGGTTTTATTCAGGGAGAATTTAAATTTCCTTCTGACGTAACAGTAATACCATTCAACTTAACAGAACTTTGTTCCCAGGAAGAATACACAACACTGAAAAACAATACAAGACCTGTGGGTACGTTGTACTTGCAGTCACCCTTGGCACCCTGCCCTACTTCTGACTTCAAACTTTTATTATTTTAGCTATAGGAAAAGTAATGTGACATGTGACAAAGCAAGGTCCCAACAATTGGGATCATCTTTATTTCTAAGAATACCTCTGCATACTGACTTCTGAGGCATTGTTTAAAAATGGAATGGCGTGTGGCCAGTATGTAGACCTTTATTTGACCTGCACAGAAAAAAAAGCTAAAGGTCGTACATGGCACTCAGCTGGTGGAGGTGAATACCAATGTCAGTACTTGTAAATGGATGCTTTGTGAATGGCCAAAAGCTTTTTGGCAGCCATTTTGTAAATGCTGTGCAAACATTTTTTGAGAGCACCTACAATAGCCTCTCAAAATTCCAAATAAGTCTAGGGTGGTTTCAAATGTTTTCTTAGTCCTATACAGAACTAGCCTGTATGTGATCTTCTTCCTAAAAGAATAGTACAAAGCAAAGGAAGAGGCTTTTTGGTCTGGAGCCATAGCACATTGAAGAAGAACTGTATAAGAAGAAAGACACAATAGCAGGATTGTTGGGAACTTCTGACAATGAAAGTTGAGGAGCATCAAGACCTAGCCATTAAGAAACAACTAGACAACCTCCCCCTTCTCCCTACTGTGCAATGTTTTACAAAATGTTTGTAAATGTGTACTGTAAATCTTTGTAAAGGTTTTGCTGGAAAGGAGTAAGGTCCTTCTCCAAACTTCAGGCAAGGAGCAAAGTAACACCCTTGAAATTTAATGCAAAACTTACAAAGACTTCACTTTCAGTCATATTACCTATATCTATATCTATACACCTATCATGTTATAAACCTAAAATATGATTTATTTATTAGTATAAAAATCAATGAAGTTTGTAAAGATAATATAAGTAAAATATCCTCTTAAATTTCTAGATTTGCAAATGTTAGGACAGGGTGCTTTCATAAAAATTAAGTACAACCGTAGAACTAGTAATAATAGAATAATAATTCAACTGCCAACAATCCTGATAAGTAAGCCTGCACACAGCCCAAATTATAATTTTCCAGTTAGGCAGAGCTTTCTAGTCTTTACTACAAAGCCATTCAAATGTGGTTAAATAATCATGTAAGTTGCTTTAGTTTAGGGCATACATTAGTAGATGTCCATGAACAGAAATTTGATATTGCACCAATATAGTTTGCCTTCTCTGATCTCTCTTCATTTGCAAGCTGGTTTGAAAATGTGCATTTCAGAATTTCAGTGTGATATATGCATGTATTTAAAAAAAAACAGTTAAACTTACCAGCTGTTTTAGTGGGTTCTGGCATTGTTTCAGTTTGTCTTTATTCCCAGTATGTGCAAATATAAAAGCTAGGAAACATTGAGCCCCGGATACAAATGCAGCCCAGTATGACAAGCAGAGAGTGAGAAGAATTTTTCCACTTTATATACAGCCTTAAAATATCAATCAGAGTAGAACCTCCTCTCCTATCAATGTAAACCCTCTGAAAATTGACAGTTATGGGAGCTCAGCTTACATCTGTTGTTTGAAGCCACTGCCCCCCTCGGCTTTAGGAAGGAATCTCTGCTGCATTTCATGTGGCTGAGGAGATCAGCTATAACTTTCTAATTTCAGACCCATGGATCCACATACAACGTGGGGAATCAAACAGCTTGCCAAGCTATCAAAGAAAGGGCTTTTAGAGATGAGAGATTGGTCAATAGAGAATTGTCATTCCACCCAACCCTTGTGGCACTATAGCCCAGACAGATAACCTGATCAGAAATCTGCAATGCTACTTAACTATTTTTAGTTCTTTGATAAATAATTTAAACCTCGGGATGCTTTCCTTAACTTGAGGAATGTAGAGGGCTCATCTTCTGGGACAGGAGATTATGGCTGGCTTCAGTGACACTGCTCAAGGCAAGGACCACTAACGGAAGTGATACTTATTTTCCTCTTCATTCAAAAATGATGGACAATTTTTATCTGTGAATAAGAAGGCAAAAGAATGGTACATTAATGAAGGGCACACAAATATGATTTTTTACAAAAATTAAAAAACATGGCAGTAGAACAGCACAGCTTTTGTGTAATTTCAGATGATTGTATGAATGAATCAAAACGGTTCTGTGACCAATTAAAAGGTCTAAGAAACAGGGTTGAGATATTTGCCTGCCTATCTACCTTATCTAGTGTTCCCCATCCAGGTACCTCCAGATGTTTTGAGATGAGGTGGGAATGCTCAGTATCAATCCATTTTATGCAATGAATGTAAAAGACAGATGAGACATGATCATGGTCACCATGTTAATATTTTTTTACCTCTTCTCCACAGTATTTTTTTAAAAACTTTATTAAATTTATTATTTAAAACATTGGACACAGTACAAACGGACTGACATACCTTCTTGTCTACAATATTCATATATGTATATGTACACATAAAATACACTTAAGATACAAATCAATTATATATAATACAATACTTAGAACAATCAACCAATCTATAAATTCTAATAGAGACCTTCCTTTTGTTCCCGCCAAAGATAAAATTTATTCCAAATTTTGTAGTAACCTGATTGGTCTTTATTTTTAATTTCCAAAGTTAATTTATCCATTTCTGCGCATTCCCAAATTTTCCTTATTACCTCGTTTTCTACTGGAATTTCACTCCACAGTAATTTTTGACCCTCCTCCAGAACGATCGGCAAGATTAAGTCTATGCACTCAGTAGCATGTTATTTCTTTTGCATGTGCTAACAGGAAATACTGTTCACCATCTATAAGTTCTTTAGAAGCATGGAGGCAATTGTCACAGGTATCAGAATTTAGGTATCAGATCTGAAGGATTAATACTTTTCATGCAGAGTAATAAGACTAATCAGTCCAAGTCCATGTTTATGTGAGTTAATGTGCTCAGTTTCCCACATGCCCCAAATTACTGTGTCATAAACTTCAACAGTTCTTTAAAAAGGGGAATGTAATTTGATTAAATAATTGTTCCCATTTTTCCTATTATATCTTCTAGTCACATTAACCCAGCTTTCTTTTTTACTTGCCATTCTTTGCAATCTTTTTAACGGAAGTAGAGGAGAAAAAACAAAAGACTGTCTCAGAAGCAACAGTAATTCTATGGTACCACTTTACATTCTCTGCATAGGCTTAATGAATCATATCATGATGATTCAGGGGACGGCCCAGATATTATTCAGGGTATCATAGCCCTCAACATCCCTAGCCATTACCTAGAGCAGTGTTTCTCAACCTTGGCAATCTGAAGATATGGGACTTCAATTTCTAGAATTCCTTAGTCAGCATGCTAACTAGGGAATTCTGGGAGTAGGTCCACACATCTGCAAGTTGCCAAGAGTGACAAACATTGATCTAGAGTACATTATGGGAGTGCACTTTTTGGGTGTGTGTGTGTGTGTGTGTGTGTGTGTGTGTAATTTTTGCTTTCCTATAATCCCAAACAGGTAGAAACTACTTGTTATGAATTATAGGAAGATTCACAATAAGGATTCTCTTATCTGAATATCTATAGTTAACCACATAAATTATCCTGTTTTGGGAGACGTCAATCTATACAGCAAAGGCAACGACTGGCCTAGCGGCTTCCAGCTACAAGATTACAGATGTCATTGGGCTTCAGTTCATCACAAACTAAGCAAAAGAACAGTTGGGGCGGCTGATGGGATTTTCAACATATCTGGGATCTCAAGGGTGGAAAAGGGTAGAATAAACAGATTAATTGCATGGCTTAAATAGAGGTTATTGTTGATAGGTCACTTGTCCTCTGGAAAGACATACATTGTTTATAACACTCTCTCAGAATGTTAAAGGGCAAGAATGTAGATCATAGCAGTTCTTGTAGCAGTACTCAGTAATAATATGAGCTTTGTTTACCTCATCCTTTGCAGAAAAATAGGGCTAAAATACGCAGATCCATTTTTAGGGACTATTGGAATTATCTCTGATTATAGTAGCTGAAAACTGGTGGTATAATTTCCTGCCAGATTGTGATGGGAATCAATTAAAAAAACAAATCTGTAGTGGAAACATAAGAAATACAAAGGACTACCACCCTCCAAAAATTTATAAGCCCGTCAGGTTTGCATCATCATGGGTCCTATGCAGCCCCCAATCACCCAGGCTGGAAAATATTTAATATGAAAATGTTGCAGGAAAACATAAATGTGTCTAGCTTTTATTAATATACTTCCTACATTTTTTTCTTCTGTTCAGTCATGTCTAATTCTTGGCAGCTGCCTGGACAAATCATTGCAGTTTTTTGGCAAGGTTTTTCAGAAGTGGTTTGTCATTACTTCCTTCCTAGGGCTGAGAGAAAGTGACTGGTCCAAGGTCACCCACTGGCTTTGTTCTGACAAGAAAAATAAGAGCCAGATGATAAGGAAAATAAACATAAAATAAAATTATGATTTTAATAATTTTGTAAATAGGGATTTGTAATCTGAACCACAATTAACACTAGGTCCTATTTTTTTCTGAATGAGTAATAGTTCTCCAACTTTGCTTGCAGAATATATAGTCAGTTTGATTTCTGGGTTGGCCATTTGGTGATCTCCATATGTAACATAATCTTTCAGCATGTTGAAGAAGGTGAACCAAGTATTTTGAATTACAAACATTGGGCTTTCTTGGCAAAACTTTTCATTAGTCTGTTTCCCACTTTGTTTCTACACCAAGGCCAAATTCCCCATAATTCATATTCTATTTAGCTTCCAAATTTAGCATTCCTATGATTAATATGAGGGTATTAATATTAATATGATATTAATATTAATATGCAGTTTGGTGGGTCAAATCCTGAGTGCCGCGGAACAGAGTGAGCGCCTGTTACTCATCCCAGCTTCTGCCAACCTAGCAGTTCGAAAGCACATAAAAATGCAAGTAGAAAAATAGGGACCACTACGGTGGGAAGGTAACAGAGTTCCGTGCACCTTTGGCATCTAGTCATGCCGGCCACATGACCACGGAGACGTCCTCGGACAAACGCTGGCTCTTCGGCTTTGAAACGGAGATGAGCACCGGCCCCTAGAGTCGGAAACGACTAGCACGCATGTCCGGGGGAATCTTTACCTTTACCTTTACCTTTATATTTAAAAAGGAGGGTGTTGTGCTAAATCTTCATAGAATAGTGCAAAGTCTACTTCTTTTCCATTTTCAGTTGGATCCTTATAATACTTATTGACTTGTTTTGGATTCAACTATTGTTCAAAGTGTACTACGTATCATTTTGGGATGATGTGCAAGCACTGATTTTGGCATCCTTTCATCAATAATTATGGCTCCTCTATTTTGTCCATGATTTTCCTGTCTATAATAGATCTGATGCTTTTCTGATGTGAACGGATGCATTTTAATCCATTTCATTTCATTGCTTCTCAGAATTTCAGTAGTCATGGCAGTGTAACTATCATTAACATGCTTTAATTGTACAAATACCTTATTGTTTTGCTCAGGCAGATAGATCTGTGTGATCTGCTGTACCATTTGGAGATTAAAGGAAGCCTTCTGGTATCAATTGTTATAGTCTTCCTTCCCTAATTTAGTGCATGACCTTATGTTTTAACCTTGTAATGCAAGGGGAACATTCATAAACAAATCCTTCTTTAACCTCATTGGTGTTTTGTGTCATTAATAGGAACTATTTGTCAGGCACCTTTTTGACAGAACAGCTTCTAAGCCCCCCAAAATAGGTTCAAAATATACATTCATCCTCCCTGCTCCCCTTTAATATTCTGATTCTTCTGGTCACTGTGGACATTTTAAAACTTCTCCTTTGGTACTGAGTATACCGAATATATTAAAAATCAATTGCTACCCAGAATGAGAGCAGAGTTACTTATGGCTCAATGTGTTTATAATGATTGCTAAATTTATAGTAAGTCCAAATCTCATTTTATCTATTTCTACTTTTTAAACTTATTTCAATATTTCTTTGGAAAAGTTTTTTGTAGTCTTTGGGCATGGGGTAATAAAAAGAATATAATGCTAAAACATCTATATTACTTATTAACAAGCCTTGCAAACAGATTTATTTCTTGATGCATGTATCTGAAATCATTTCGTTATGTTGCTCCATCCTTAGTGCCCTTCTTCAGTTACATTTTCCTTATTTGTCACCGTTTTGTTTTAAAACTGTTGTAGAAGCAAAATTTTTAGATTATATTGTATTCTAGGTATTCAGCTGATGATCACCTCCTTGTGGATTTTTAAGACCTCTGTTCACATTTATTATACGGGGTTAATGCGTCCTCAGGTGCTCTGATTTTGTACCTGCATTTTATAATAATTTTAATAAAACTTTTCTCAGATATTGTATAAAAATAAATATAAAGTAGCATAAAGCAAGAAAAGAAAAAAGTGAAGTAAGAAAGTAAGAAAAGAACAAAAGAGATTACATGCAATGCATATGATGTATAGAAAGCCAGTTTGGTATAGTGGTTTCTAGCTTCAGGCTAGAAATCTGAAAACTGTGAGTTCTAGTCCAGCCTTAGGCATGACGCCAGCTGAGTAGTCCTGTGCCAATCGCTCTATTTCAGCCCAAGAAAGGAGGCAATAGTAAACCATTTCTTTAAAAAGCCTTGCTAAGAAAATCGCTTATCCAGGCAGTATCTGAATTGGAGATGATTGAATAAAAGGATAAAGATGTATTAAAAAAAGAGAGAAAAAGAAAAGAAAAATAATTAGAAAGAAGTGATTCCCATTCTTCTTTATAGCAGTTACAAACATATTTTCACAACTTCCTCTTTAAATTACATATTTTCTTTTTTCCCGTATTTAACCCTTTTAATCAGCAAATCCATCAATCCCTTACTCGTTTTTTCCCATTTTCAGCAAAAAAAAAATCATAAAAGGTTTCCAGTCTTTAATAAAAAATACCTATTGTTTTATCTCCTGATCAAAAAGGTGGGCATGTGTATAACTACAAAACATAGTTACCACTTTTAAAGCCCTTCATGGTATGGGTCAGGTTACTTGAGGAGCTGTCTCATCCCACTGAGATTGCTCTGCTTCACCCATGCCAGCAGAGGGTGCATGCTGCAGGCCCTGTCAGTCAGGGATTCTGTCTGGTGGGGTCCAAGAGAAGAGCCTTTTTTGCCGTGGCTCCTGCCCTTTGGCTCATCTTGCTCCCTAGGAGTGAGATCAGCTCCCACTTCCTGATCTTCCACAGGATCTTGAAGGCCTGGCTCTGCCAGTTGGCCTGGGGCTACAATGTCACACTGGAGGTGAAAGATTAATAACAGATCCCACCCATCCCTGCTCATCCTAATTCCTCCCTGCCCATCTTTTAGTTGTAGTTGATACTTTGTATTTTAATAGTGTATATTGTATACATAGGGACGCGGTGGCTCAGTGGGTTAGGATGCTGAGCTTGTCGATCAGAAGATCGGCAGTTTGGCAGGTCGAATCCCGAGTGCCGCGTAACAGAGTGAGCGCCTGTTACTTGTCCCAGCTTCTGCCAACCTAGCAGTTCGAAAGTATGTAAAAATGCAAGTAGAAAAATAGGGACCACTACGGTGGGAAGGTAACAGTGTTCCGTGCGCCTTTGCCAGCCACATGACCACGGAGATGTCCTCGGACAAGCGCTGGCTCTTCGGCTTTGAAATGGAGATGAGCACCGGCTCCTAGAGTTGGAAACGACTAGCACGCATGTGAGGGGGAACCTTTACCTTTACCTATTGTATACATGTTGTCAGGGCTTTTTTTGTCATAGAATGCTCAGAACGGAGTTCCGGAAACTTTTTTGGATGGAACCTTGTAAGGCGGTTTGTATGACATGTGTGAGTTCCGGCACCTTTTTCTTTTACAAAAAAAGCACTGCATGTTGTCATACTGGTTTATTCTTTTTAACATTGTAAGCCTCCCAAAGTCACCTTGTGGTGAGAAGGGCAGCAAACAAAGCTAATAAACAAACAAATAAATAAATAGTCCCTTTTCCTTGCAGACATGGAAATCTTTTCTACTCACTAAACAATAGCACATTTGGACTGAAACCAATGTTTTAGCTAGAGGAAGAAAGCAAATATTATGGATAAATCTCATCTATCTAATCATAGTCCTGTATATGGTTTTCAGTCCACATAAATTACCTCAAGTAATGCAATGCATTTGATAGATGAGCACCATTCGGTGGCTCTACATTTTGTCTTATAACTGGAATCTGACTGTGCTGCTGTAGTTACATTGTTCAAAAAGAGCTTTTTCAGAGCCTTGAGTCATAGTAACAATGGTCTTTTTTAGATCAAACAATGCAGCACACTGTATCTGTTTTTTAAAAAGGACATTTGTTGGAATTATTGGAACTCGTTTACAGGAAAGATTCTTCTTCCAAAAATAAAATCTTCCTGCTCAAGTTAGAGCCTAAAGCTTAAGGGTATTAGCAGTCTGGAACCATAACAAAACAAGCTCATGATAAGTCCAAATGTGGCTGAATGGCATTTGTACTTAGTGTTGTCATTGCTTTGTTATGATAACATCAACAATTCATTTGTGATTGCTGCAACAGTATTATTTTAAGAATATCATCTGGATAAGCAGAGAGACTGGTTGCCATCTTCCTGCAACTGCACAAAGGTTTTATTAGCATTTTTTCCCCCAGTTGATATAGCCACACAACTGTCCTGGGTGGAAGGTTTCATGATAGATGCTCTAAGATTGTGTAAATAATTGATTCAAAGATTCATTGGTGATTTGAATTTCTGAATGCAATCAATTTTCCAAATTAGACTATTGATTCAGATGAAATCATTAAAATAAATTCTCCTGAAGCAGGAGATAAAAGAGTGTGGAATATCTAGATCTAAGGAAAATTGAAAGGCTGAGAGAGAATTAAAAAGTGTATTTGGTATTTAATAAACCACAGTATATACCCCAGACTTCCATAATCAAGGCATAACAGTGAAATAGCTTGTCAAATGGCAAGTTATCAGATCAGATGACACACTTTGTTTCTCAGAGGATCCAGCTCCAGTCTATTAATATTAGCAGAGGGGAATGGGCACAGAAGTAGACTTGAAGCCTATCAGTTCTCTATATGTAGAACCTTCATCTTTCCAGACTGGGAATTACATCTTTGGCCCACTTCTAATATTTTGTATAATTCTAGTCTTGCTAGATATCCAAGTTTTGTATTAGAAGTCTCCATAGGAAAATCTCTGTGTTAAATATGCATATAGATTTGATCAGAAAAATGGTGCATTAAATAGTAGCATTGCCATCTGGTATAAGTCCCAGTTGAAAAGAATGGAAGATTCTGTATAACGGCTTGAACAGAATTTTTTAAGGGGCCTGTTGCCTACAGCATCTATATATATATGCAATTTTAATTCAATTGTGTCTAAGTCTCAGAGATTGTCTAGACAAGTCTCTGCAGTTTTTTTGGCAAGGTTTTTCAGAAGTGTTTTGCCATTGCCTCCTTCTTTGGGCTGAGAGAATGTGACTGGCCCAGAGTCACCCAGCTGGCTTTGTGTCTAAGGCAGGATTAGAATTCATCATCTCCTGGGTTCTAGCCTGATGCTTTAACCACCACATCAGACTGGCTATCAAGGCATCAATGTAGATTTTACTAAAAAAAATATTTAATTTTAAAAAATCTACTTTGTTTCAAAACATTTTCCCCCAAGTGAACAAATTATTTTGTAAAATGATAAATACATAAAGCAGATTTTTCATAATAGGATTATGACATGATTAAATGTGAGTGTCCTCTTCTTCCTTGGCTATTTTCCTTCCTTTCAGAAAACTAAAATGCCAAGATAGGAAAAAAAATGAAATAGCAGACTCCTGGGCATGTCTTCTGGAAAATATTCATCAGGGACATCCCCCAAAATGATGTGCTTTTTGCTAAAATTATCTTTTCTTTCTAATGTTCAGTGGCAAGCCAGTCTTGAGAAAAATGATAGTCCAGAACTTCACAGACTGCTTGGCTTGACATTGTAGAAATTTGATACACACTTTAAAAGTCCCTCTCTCTATTTCTGTTGAACTTTGCAAGGCTATTCTTGGCTAAAAGCACATGTCCTCACGGTATTCCTAGGATGCTAACAAAAGAAGCCACAGAACGGAGGGGGGAAAAAAACGTGTGCCCAGAGAATTCAAACCTTCTCAAACCTTGCCCAACTGAGACTGACTCTCCAGAAACGCAAACAGAAAAATACCGTGGGCTGAAACATATTTGAGATCAATGCACATGACTTTGCACAACTATCTTGAGCATAGTATTATTGTGGGGAAAAGTTGTGCACCTTGACTTGCAGCCTGAGAGAAGCTGATCATACGAAGGGAAAATATCTTTCAATGGCAAAACATATATAGAAGATTCCAGGCTGAGTCTCTGACATTTGCTGGTTAAAAATATCAACAGCAGGATAGCAGTGGAAAAATAGCACAGGTAGCCTCTTTACTGGATAGAGAATAAATCCAGGCAAGATGCATTAACCATGGAAGCAGAGTTATGGGCATTCAATCTCATGCTATGGTCTTGTGGAACAGTCTAATGGTGCTTCCATTTCCTTGGAGTGCCTGGTCACAAGCCAGCTGCTCAAAGGCAGTATCAAGTAGAATGGCATAACATTGTGGCAAAATAAACAAACTGTCAAGGTAAAAATCACCTTTGTAGAGGGCGAAGGACCGTGCTTCAGAGAATGCATGATGTGCATGCAGGAAGGTAATAAAAACACGATGCATAATCTTACTAAATACCTTTTACTTACAAAAATATAAAAACTAAATATATATTATAAAGAGAGCTAGCTCACTACATCCTAACGTAACAGACAGTAACAGCAAAGTGAATAAAACAATAAAGATAAACACTGGGAACTTTTTCTAGACATGCGCACTAAACAGACTGAAACCATAACATAACTAGTCATATGGGATTCACTATGGTTACCAGATAAGTTATCACAACAGGTGCAGAGAGAAGGGGAAATGTACAGTTAGAAATGAACTTTTCTGACAAACAAGAAAAAAACGTGCAGTGACATTCCCCTTCTTTCGTCAGCAAAGTGAACACTCAAGTAAGGCACATCTTCTCACGCAGATACTCATGCTGGGCTGTAAGAAGTGGTTTGTTCAGCATGTCAGCAATTTGATCACGTTGTTGTGACTCAGGGCCAGCCTGTGGGTCCGACAGCCGGCTCCGATGTATTGGAGGACTCAGATGTGGGGGAGGAGGGAAACGAACCGGCTGATGATGATTTGGAGGCTTTGCAGAGTCCTCAGCCGGGGACCTCTTCTCAGCTGCGTGAGCCCGAGAGTGCGGAGGAAGATGACCCACAGCTGGCCCTGTTCAAGGACGCCCGACGCAGGAGGCAGTCGAGCAGGAACAAACAAAGAAAGGCTGTGAGACTCCTCGGGAGGAGGCACAGGGAGACCACGCCCTGAGCTCTCTATAAAAGGAGTGTTTGGGGAGGGGCTGGTTGCTGAAAGCAACTTTTCCGCTTGAGAAGACAAGCTCTAGTGTTTTTGTTAACTGCGTAATTAAATCTTGGCAGAAGCCTTTTAGCCTTGGACGCTCTCCAGTCTCTTCTTTTGAATAGGGGTTTGTTAGAAGAGGGCTGGTTCAGAACACACGTGTAGGCACATACTGTAATGTCACAAAACCTTCTTTAACCAGTTGCCTTATGTTTTGATATCGGATGTCAATGTGTCTGGACCTTGAACCTGTAAAATGTGTTTCAGAAATATAAACCACAGATTCATTATCTTCCATCACTGTGATCGGTCGAATCGGATGTGTCCAGATATCTGTGATTAAAGCATCAAACCAGGTTAAAGAATTGCATGCATCAGACACACAAGCATACTCAGCTTCTGTAGAGGAACAAGAAACAAAAGTCTGTTTACGCACATGCCAGTAAACAGGACATCCATTCAAAAACATCATGTAACCTGATGTGCTTTTCCGTGACTTCTTATCACTCGCCCAGTCTGAATCTGCATAACAACATAACTCTGCATAGTCAGTATGTGTTGGTTCCAACAACAACTTCATGTCTTTGGTGTGTTTTAGATACCTCAATAACTTTTTAACACATGTCCAATGAAACTGTTTTGCCTTGCCAACGTGCCGTGATAACAGATTAACACTAAGTGCAATGTCGGGTCTAGTCCAACTACTAATATACAGCAGCGACCCAATGACTGAGCGATATAGTGTTTGATCTTCGAACTCAGGACTTGGTTCATGTGCCAAAATGTGAAAGTCAGTTTGCATGGGTATACTCACAGGCTTAGCGTCCTCCATGTTACAGTGATGTAACAGTTGTTCAATCTTCTCTTCTTGTGTGAGACTAAACCCCTTCTGAGTTTTGGCAATTTGAACACCTAAATAAGTGTTAATACATCCTAAAGACTTCAATGTGAAAAACTTTTGCAAAGCTTTAGCAAAAACCTCACTCATCTGCTTATTTGGACCAATATAAACAATATCATCGACATAAACAAGAATTATCTCATACCTATTACCGGATCTTTTAGTAAACACGCATTCATCTGTTTCGGACTTAATAAAGCCCATTGAATTTAGTTTGTCAGAAAGACATAAGTACCACATTAAACCAGACTGTTTCAGACCATAAAGACTTTTGTGTAGAAACCAGGTATCCCCTTCTTGCTGTCGGAAACCTGGAGGACCTTTGACGTAGATGTCCTCGTCAAGATCAGCGTGTAGATAAGCCGTTTCAACGTCGAACTGAAAACTTCCAGGCCAAGGATAGTTGCAGTGGCTAATGCAATTTTAACACTTTCAGTCCGCACTGTGGGTGAGTATGTATTTGTATAGTCCTCAGGATAACGTTGAGCGAAACCCTGGGCTACGAGTCTGGCCTTGTACAACGACTCACCATTTGGCTTCTTTTTGATCCTGTAGACCCATCGAGTACCAATAACTTTCTTGTTTGCTGGAGGGCTTGCAGGCGTAAACACTTGAAGTTTCTTTAGACTGTCCATTTCAGCCTGCATTGCCTCAAACCATTTATCTTGTTCTGATTCAGGAAGATGTTTAATCTGTGTGAACTTCTCAGGTGGAAGTGTAACATTACAAATCAAAGGTACAGGTGTTTTTGTTACTTGCCACGAATACCGTTTTGGAGGGATTCCCTTTGTGGACCTCTTGGAACGTCTCGGGCCAACCGTCCATTCTTCTTCCATGTCGTCCTCGTCTTCATTATCGTCGCCAGCGGCAACATCAGCGGCTTGCGAAGACGGAACAGTAGGTTGAGAAGAACTTGTGGAAGGAACATTATCCTGTGAATCTTGATCATCAGTTTGTGTCACGTGCAGTGACACAAACAAGTAACAATTTATTTCAAAATCCATCCATGACAGGGAAGCCCTGGGGGTAGACTGAAATTTAATACTTGAGAAGCTGAGGTTGACCTTGAGGCAGACAAAATGTATGGTTCTTAATCTGTGTTCCACCGACTCCTGGGGGGGTCTGTGATGTTGTCACAGGGGGTCTGCCAAGGCTTGAAGAATTGTTATAATTTAAATCTTAAGTCTTGGTGGTCTGTAGCCATGGTCCATGGCCATGAAAGGTATTTATAGGGCATCCATGGTGAAGAAAAGGTTGAGAACCACTGGCTTGCTGTATACCTGTACAGTAGTATCCACAAGCAAATCAAAACCTTCAAGATGTCAGGCGGACCACTCTCATGCAAATCCTGTCTCTTTTAGGACATGTGTGCCCTGTTGACTCATGTACAAAAGGGGTGTAGCTTGCACTGAGACACTCTTTCCACCACTGTGCCAATTTTGATGCTCAGGAGAGCATCACAAAATACCCTGAGGATGCTATATTGTAGAAACTGTTGTGTAGCCGGATCTTTGCAGGCAATAAGCGAGACGGAAGGTTCCAAACAGAAACATGCTTTATTTGAGTCAAGCAGAACAGAACTGAAACAGTGGCTGCTGCACCGCTATTTATACAATTGGCCACTAGGCGGCCGCCAGTAGATTTAAAGGAAGCCATTCCCGCTCCAAATCTACCACTGATAGTCCTGGAGACAAGTCTGGCTTAGTCAGTAGCTGTTACACATACACACCATTGAGCAACCATTAAGCAGCATTTAAACAGACACCTGAATCAGTACAAGCAAGAAACCCCAATACATTACAGAAACCTTTTCATTTCTTTTTTTATTTTATTTATTTATTTATTTATTTTAATTCCATTTATATCCCGCCCTTCTCTGAAGACTCAGGGCGGCTTACAAGCTTAGCAGTAGCCTCCATTCTATGTATATGCCTGCTTATTAGGGCTTTCACACACACCCCCAAGCGGCATTATTACAAAGTCAGCTTAATTGCCCCCAACAATCTGGGTCCTCATTTTACCTACCTCGGAAGGATGGAAGGCTGAGTCAACCTTGAGCCTGGTGGGATGCGAACCTGCACTAATTGCAGGCAGCTGGTGTTACTTAAGGAGGCATTAGCCCACTGCTCCACCAAGGCTCAAGGTTGAATTGAATTGACAATGCAGCAGTTCAAGGCACAGAAAGATTGTATTCCTTTTCATTCTAAATTCCCAATGCTGAATCTCAGTGCAGTTCTAGATTTCATACAGATCTCCTATCCCATGCCTGGAGAACTCCCTTTCTCCAGCATCAGTGCTGTTCTGAATGTCCTAAAGGGCAGGTAAATTCCCCTGTTTTCAAAGGAATGATCTCTTTGCTTTGTGGACCAGATTTTTAAATCAGCCTTCTTGATGGCAGGCAGAATTGTTAGGGCATATCTATATTGCACTTTCATTGGTTTAAGTATCTGCCTGTATCCCTCGCTTCCCTCCCCCCAGCCCCCCATAGCCAGTTCTCAGCTTTCTTGAGCAGAGATAATATTTTTAGCCAGTTCAAATCTTGTGGTTTAGATATACCCTTTAACATTCCTAGCCACTTAAGAGGATTTTGGAGGTCACTTGTCTGACAGCCTTGAAAGCAACTTGATTCTTTGTGTGATTCCCATCTTGCCATAGCAATGGGGATCTTTGAAAATGATATCTGTCTTGCCAATTTGCACAATATATTGTGACATGAAATGCTGTACACATTACACATAATGTTTATGGGAGATATGATTGTTCAGCGGAAGAGGGAAAAGAAATCCCTGGTTTTTTTCCACTGCGAACAACTGAATGACATCAGCATCCTGCAAAGTTTCAGACTTCTATATTTTGTTCCTATTTTTTAGTGTAGTCCATTTATATCTGTCCTTTCATTCATCCTGAAGCAGCTTGTATTAAGCCACATATGCTCATGTCCTCAAGGATTGGATAAGCAACTTGTAGCTGTGGGCCATGGATGGCCTTTGGATCCATTCATGCAGTCTCAGCAAAATTTGAAATCAACAATTGATTTAAATCGAACAATTGATTCTTTCAAGCGGTTGTTAATTGCAGCTTAAAAGAGGGAAAATAGAAGTTGTCCAAAAGGAAAAAGAAGATGTAAGAAAAGAAAGAAGGGATGTCAGAAAAAGAAGGAGAATGGGCACCTCTACTAAGTCTTGGCTTAAGCTCCACTTAGCTTGTTCCAGCACCACTTAATACTGGTATGTACAATGGCTTCACTGACTTTTCCTGCTGAAATATGTTTGCGTGTGTGTGTTTTTCTTTATGATTCCTGTTTTTACTTTACAAGCAGAACAACTATTTTATGGTCCCATTCAGCAGCAGCAGCTTTCCTGAATGCAGTGTGCTGATGACATACCAATGATGTTATATCAGTCTCCACCAAAAGCTGAGCACTTTCAATTCAGAGCATGTATTAATGTGTAAGAAATATATCTGGAGCTGTCTGCAGACCAGCTGCTAAAGGTACTAAAAGTTATTATTACCTTAGCAAATGTGATAACACATCAGAATTTTCATCTCAGCCCCCAGAAGAGTGTGTCAAAGCTACAGAGTGTGCTTGACTGAGATTCATCACAAGGACGGACTATCCCAACCTTAAATTTAGGCTGTAAATTAACATCTCTCTCTATGTTCAGATAAAGAGGCATAATTCTGTGCCAAGCACATTATCTTTGGTTACTGTGCTGGATTTGGCAGCAGGAACTGTTAAATCAGCTACAAAGCGCACATTTCTTTGTACAACTGGGTAGGAAATACTTTAGACCAGGGGTCCCCAACCTTTCTGGGTTGGCGGCCTTATGGGAAAGAGAGGGGCAGGGTCTTTTATGCATGCGTGCACACACACGCTAATGTGGCTGCACGCCCGTGCACACTAATGGGGCTGTGAGCATGCGCACTCCACAAATGGGGCTGCTAGCACCAGTGCGAGTCTTGCAACTCAGCTAGCACCAGTGCAAGGGGGTGAGTGCGCACACATGCGTGCATGAACTGGCCAGCTACTCACGTGGCCTTAGGTTGGTGACCTCTGCTTTAGACCAGTGTTTCTCAAACTTGGCCATTTTTAAGATGGCTGGCTGGGAAATTCTGGGAGTCCAAGACCATACATCTTAAAGATGCCAAAGTTGAGAAACACTTTTTAGACCCTCAAGATCTGGCTATGCTATCAGACCTGGGGGTCCCAGGGGCCTGGGGAGATTTCTTCTTAATATCACAATCTATTTACATATATTTTAAGACTGTATTTATTTATTTAGAAATTTTAACACTGGAATAATATAATCACTCTCTATTTACAGTTTGTATTACTATATAGCTGTGTGCTCACTGTTTACAAACTGGTAGTCTTCCAATGCTATGGAAAAACTGAAGAATATTATTTCATGTGGACATTGGACTGCTTTTTTCTAGTGTATGATCATGACTTTAGGTTGAATATAATAACTAAAATTTCATAGAAAAGAATATGAATCACCCCAAAGACCATAAATAGATACTATATGTAGTCATCATTTAGTGATCACAAATGGAATTGGCAACTTGGCCATTATGTGAAGCAGCCACTAAGTGAAACCTTTATGATTTTACATCAGCTTTGCTTTGCTTTACAGACCTGCCAAAGTTGCAAATGCAAGGATTGGTGATAATGTTACTGTTTCATCACCATCACAATCACAAACACTAAATGAGGCAGTTGCGCTACAAGGACTACCTTATAAATTAATAATGAACCTGGCACTAAACTGTTGTCCCTGCTCTTTATTCTTAAGGTGCTTTATTGGTGAAGCAGACCTATGATTTCACAGTTTTTGAAACATTCTATGTCTAAGGTAATTATTTCCAGTTCTTCTACCAGCGGTAAAATGGGGAACGGATAAATGTAAGAATGATAAGCTTGGTTATGATATCTTGTGAAACGCTTCTATTATCAAGTTTTTAAACATTTCACTACCTAGAAAATATTTTTTTTTCATATACCCAGGTCTAAAAGCTATTTTAAAGTTGAAACAGCTGGCTGGGGCATCTTTAAGTCTGTGTGTCAAAAAAAATCAAGCTGGCAGCTATGACTACATGATGAAAACCCTGCTTCTTTTTTAGGTGCATTTCTCAGCTTTTCAAAATTTTGTATCCTCCAGGTGCTGTTATATACATCTATATTACTACTAGCAGTAATGAGATGGATTCAGGGATTCAGTTAAGCAAGGAGCATATAGATGATAAGGTAAAGTTGATGCAATTTGGGTCAACAGTCCACTTTATGCAAAGCAGCAACAATAAGACATTATTAAAAATGATTAAAGAAGGAAAAGTGAACAAATTATATGATATCCTTTTAGTTTCTGGAGATCTGCCCACAACAGATGGACCTCACCCAAATAGTCTTCTTCTAGGGTTTGCGTTTTAAGCCCATGGTGAAGTTCAAATGCAATTTCAGTTGCATTCCCCCTTAAATACATTCAAATATCTTCAGAACAGTAGATACTGAATTGAGAAGTTGCCACCATTTGGGTGAAGTTTTTACTGCTTAATCTAGATTGATTTAGATCTTTTGTGTGTAAAACACTCTACTACAGAGCTAAGACAAGAATCACTGAACAATCAGCTGCTAAATGATGCATGACAGTAGAATCATATTAACCCCAAGTTGAAAGACATGCCAATTACATTCTGAGCATCAGAGTATTGTTTTTAACATTTAAAGTAACATTGAGTTGCATATCTGACTTGTTTAGGTCATCAGTCAAGAGCTCGTTAAAACTCCTTCCCCTCTGACAATCAGCCTTTACTTATATTGCTATCCAGCTAAGGAATGTAGTTCCTGGGAGCTGTGTTTTACTCCCACTTTTTCTGCAGAAGGAAAAAAAAATCAAATAGATCTTTTGAATTATATTGTTGCTGTTTTTAACAGTTTTTAATGGCCTCTTATTTTATATTGGTAGCTGCTTTGAGAGCCTAATTGCTACACTGCTTGCTGAGTAGGTCTCAGTATATTGCATAAGCAGGATGTGGAAAACTCTGTGTTGGCTTGCAAGGTAATAACACTCCAGATGTCTCAGAACTACATATCCTAGCAGCTCTACCCAACTCCAGTAGTTTCAGCCCAATAATATTTGGATTGCTATGTTATACAATCAATTCTCATCTCTGCTCAGGAAGAACAGTTGTGCAGCATTGAACAGCCCACTTCAGCCATAAGAAGGGAAACTCTGACATCCATGTGTAAAAATTCCTGCTATCAGTCCTTTTTTTCAATAGTAAGTAGCCACTATTTTACCATATAAAAGCATTATATGAATGGCTGTGCCCAAAATAGCTTAACCTGTTGTTAGAAGTATCAAACGTAGCAAAGCTGGCTTGCACAAAATTGCAGTAATAAAAGAAACCACAACTCTCCTAGGGTCACCATTTGTCATCTGGGAGAGCCTACAGCTTCCAATTCGACATGTGCCAAAGAACAGTATTTGTTAAATTAATTGCCATTTTCATTTAACATTAATTAGCTCTGCTGTTGACAATGTGATGGATGCTGAGGAGGACTTGTATGTAGAAGCATAAAGTGAGTGGATGAAAAGAATTCAGAGTAAGGACCAAGGGGGCACAACATTTGCACAAGAATAAGCATGTAATAACAGGAAAAGAACTTCTTAATATTTTACATCATTCAATAGTGGAGCTATCAGCCTGAAATTTTGATAAGGGAAGATAGATAAAAAACTGAAAATCCATTTATCAAGAAGCAGATTTCTCATTTTGTCAGGAGACAGATTTCAAGAGAAAGATATGTTATAATCACTCTATAGCCCTTTATAAAAATACAAAATTGTCTATTTTATTCTTCAGTATCCTCCATTCGATCAGAATTGCTCCAAGGTACTTTGATAAATCAATATCCAAATGCGGAAATAAACATCAACTAAAAATAGCAAATAAATTTATGAATTTAAAAAGCTACCATCAAGTGCCACCCAATGTCCAGGGGCAAATAAAAATGGGTACGTTTTCTTATTGTTACTGACACCTAACCTGATAAATGGATTTCAAATGCCAGAAGTCCAGCTGTCCTGCTAAAATTCATATCGGTTCTTTATCATAGGATCAACCACAGTGGCGCACTAAATTGCATCATGAAACAAATCTTTGCAGATTAGTCTATTTTTGGATTTTTCTTTCCAGAAAGAAATCCAAGTGGACATTACCTAATCTTATCAAAAAATATTAATGCCACTTAAGCAAAGTTGAAGATTGAAGCACAGTTCCTAACCAGTGGATCCAGCTTTATAGATCATTATAACTTAATTTATCTAGAACAGACATGTCAAACATGTGATGTCACGTGATGTCGTGTGACGTATTGGAGCTTTTTCCCCATTGCCGGCAATGGGGTGGGCGCAGTTTCCTCATGACTCATCCGGCCTGCGGCCTGGCAGTTTGACACCCCTGATCTAGAACAGGGCTTAGGGTTTGCAACTGGGCTGTGGAAATGGCTGGCGAGTGTGCGCGCACACACATGCATTCTCACTTTGTGCGAGCAGTGGGCAAGCGCATGCATGTGTGCTCCATTTGCATGAGCGGCAATGCATGTGCATGCCATTCATGGAAATGGAGCTGTGTGCTCATGCGCACTTGCCAGCCATTTGTGCAAACTATCCCCTGCCGCTGCCCCCCCCCCGCTGGTCCACAAAGCTGGCAAAGTTGGGGAACTCTGATCTAGAGGAATACCTCCTTTAATTATCTAATTAAAGGACCATTCAATTCCAGTCCATCTGTCTTTCTAGGTTAATTAAGCTTTCAGTTACATGATGCATATGGCTTCATAACAGAAAAGTGACAACAATGTAGATAAGATTTCCATTTGGGAACTAGGTAGATCAGCCTTAAAGCTGGTCTATTTGCTGGCAGAGTAACAGCAGAATATCTTCAAAGAGATATCGGGTTTTTTCCTTACCTTTTTTCTTAAATGTCAGGGGAGAATCAACCAAAGTATAATGTGAAGGATAGTGAGGCTATGCCCTGTTCTTTCTCCAGAATATGGGCACTTTGAATCATACCAGCAATGCAAGACTCACACAGTTTCACTATGGCCACCATGGAAACCAGCAACCAACTTATCTTGGCACAATCCAATATATCCTGGAGGCCAATTGCCAACTGCCCAGGATAGAATATGATGCTTTACAGATGATGATAGCTCAGTGGCGGAGGAAAGTTAGACCCACAAAGTCTTGAAGTCAGTTCCTAATATATATCCATTCTTTTTGTCTATGTGGTTCAGTGTAGATGACTAGCAGCAAGGTGGATGGATTCAGTTACAATAGTGATAATTGCACCATTGGGAGACTTGAAAGAACAGATGAGGCATGGGTCGTGAGAGAGATAATCAATGTGGTAACTAAGAGTCAGAAGTGACTTGATGATATATATTCCATCCATCCATCCATCCATCCCCTCCTTCCTTCCAGGTAATTCTGCTTTGGCAGTTCAGAATCCCAGAGTTTTCCATACCTGCTATTTAATCTTTTTAAATGAAGATGGTTTGAACCTGAGAACATCTGTGTATAAAATACTCAGTTGACTCAGTTGCAAAGTATGGCTTATTTCATATAAATAGTTTGGATAAATGAGAAGAGACAAATGGATGCAATTCACTTTTGCTTTTCTGGACAAATAGCTAACTAGTCAGAAATAAATGTGAATGTAACTTATACTTGCAAACATATGTCTTCCTGAGGTACATATCAGAGCCATGTCAGAGGCAGTTCCACACTGAGTCTGCCCTTGTGACAGTCTCATTTTTTTCTTTTTTAATCAAAAAGAAGCTTTTAATATTAATAAAAGCAATAAAGCAAGGATTTGAGAGACTGCTTGAATTGCGACCTATTATTGAAAGCTGAAATCTGAATTCCAAAACTGCCACTCAATGTGCTCTAAGGTTTGTGCAAACAAGAAGTCATAAAGGTCTGGAGAAAACACAAAATTATCATAGTGTGAAAACTCAGCACTGAACATCATTTTAAAAGAAACTTCATGAAACTGGATTAATATTCCTTCCCATTTTATTTTCCTCATTCCTGTTCTTCCAAGGCTTTCTAAATTTTTGTCTTGAACTGTTATGTCCAATCACACATCTGTTCAGATGCTTGGATCCTGCAGGATGTTCCAGACAAAATCTAACTCAGGACCAAGAAAAATCTAACTTCTTTTCCCTCAGAATCTAATCCCTCTTCCTTCTCATTGGAAAGGACAGTGTCTACGATTTGAAAATATTTTAAAGATTCTCCAGCTAGTCACCATCCTACTCAAAATTAGAACAACTCTTAGTCCACTATAACATACTTTTTTATAATATTTGCATTGTTTTGGTTCCTTCACACAGTAACTGTAAGTGGAATTGTCATTTCACAAGTTACAATTTCAGTACAAACAAAGGTTTTCTATTTTGAGATTGTTCCTTGCAATAGCAATGGCTTGGAGACACAGTAATACTATACTAGTACTTTATACAATCCATCACTGGAATTTAGGCTCTGCAAATCATTTGAAAACAGGTCAATACTAGCAAAACATCTCTCCTGAAAGCAGCCACAACTTTACGTGACTGAAGTTTACCCCACTTGTCTTTGCATGCCCAGACAATGCTTCTTTGGGTCTGCCAGGAAAATAGAAAGATGTATCCCATTTGTCTTTGCCAGAAACTGTAACTGTCTGCATTACATTAGCTTAAGAGAAAAGAAAGTGGTTCTCAAAGTAATACTGTGCTGAGTATCTCTCACAACTGAGAGCAGAAGAATGATGCAGAATAAGGATGGAATTAACTTGATAGTCTACTGTGTGAGTTTGAAATGTGAAGAACTTTTCTAAGTTATCATCACTCATGTAGAACCACAAGTGGCTGAACAAATGGAACAGCTTGGCCTACATGAAAATATTGCTGGTCTCATATTGCATTCCTCAAAGAACTGGGCTCCTGTATCTTGATTTACATTCCCTTTTGAAAAGATCCATTTCTAATGTGTGATTCTCTGCTGTTCAAGAAAGACATTCAAGTCTATTGATTTCTGCAGTGCTAATTACTAGACTAATCTTCCACATGTCTTCTTGGATGTAAAATTGAAAGAAGTCAGTAGAGGATTTTAGTTTGAGTGGACTGAAAGAGAATCAGAATAAGGCTGTAATTTGGTACAGTAGGATAGGAAAGTCACTACAGCTCAATGAAAAGAAGGACTAGGGTTGACATGATAGTGTTCCAATATCTCAGGGGTTGCCACAGTGAAGAGGGAATCAAGCTATTCTCCAAAGCAACTGAGGGCAGGACAAGAAGCAATGGATGGAAACTAATCAAGGAGAGAAGCAACTTAGAACTAAGAGTAAATTTCCTGCCAGTTAGGAAAATTAATCCAGTGGAACAACCTGCCTTCAGAAGTTGTGAATGCTCCAACACTGGAGGTTTTTAAGAAGAGATTGGACAAGCATTGTCTGAAATGATATAGAGTTTCCTGCCTGAGTTGGACTAGAAGACCTCCAAGGTCCCTTCCAACTCTGTTTTTGTGTTGTGTTGTGTTGTGTTGTGTTGTATTGTATTGTGTTGTGTTGTATTGTATTGTATTGTATTGTATTGTATTGCTTCCTATGGTCTATCAAGATTATTGTAGAAGGATAGCAATGTTAGTCTAAAGTAGCAAAAAAAAAATAACCAGAAGAAATCTACTTACTAATGTAATTGTGTTTGCTACATTCCTGGTCCTATTCTTTGATTTATTATGCAAGGAAATATTTCTTCATAACAGAAAATTGTGCATATTCTCCCACCCAAGGAGAAATCTACTTCATTCTAAGATGACTTTAAAGATTAATATATCATCTGTGACAATTTGACAGATTCACTCTCAATTTTCTCATGGAATAAATATCAGTCCTCTAGGCATACTGTAGGAAGGGAGCTGAAATCTATCAGTTCTTGAGCTGGCAGAAAAATGTAACATTTACTATATTTCCCCATCAACTAAATCCTATTCCGTCTCAATAACAAGTCCTGGGCCTCATACTGTCCTTATGGTTTAATACAGGATAAGTTAATGAAAGCTTTGTTTCCTCTCCCACTGAGGGAGCATTTACAGCTGTCAAGAAAAGACTGCTCTCCTTAACAAGTGACATGGTGGAGCTGGGAAAGTAAGTGTGTTTGTGTGTATGTGTGCTTTGAATGTGGATGGGTATATGTGTCCAAAAAAAGTCCAGCTGATAGGTTGCAGATGCAGAGGAATGCATCTAAGGAGCCCATGGACTCTGGAAAGCACAGGGCAGGCATTATAATGGGCAGATGCCTCTGCAGAAGCCAGTTAACTGGTCACTTCTGCAGCTCTGGCCAAAATGACCATAGGAGGCAATTGACTATGACTGGAAGGGAGAGGCATGTTCATAACTGTTTAAACTGTCCAATAAGAGCTGGGAAAATCACACACACCCCCATTGTGTAATAGCCACATTATCAATAAAGTATGCAAGATCATACTGAGGATGTGAATTATTTTTGAAGAAGCGAGAAAACATAATAAAATTGGAAAACTATATGTGACTTTAAGCTCAACTATGGATTGGGGATGGCAAAAAGGCAATGTAATAAGGACATGTCCTATAAAAATGATTATTGGGACTTGTTTGTGGCATAGCTGGGGAAACATGAAAATGAGCCACCCAAGTTGGAAGTTGACTTTAGATCATGGGTGTCAAACTCGATTGTGTCATGTGACCTATCATGACGTATCGTGACTTTTTTTGCCTTTGAAGAGCCAGGGTGGGCGCTGTCTATGCATGACACATCTGGCCCGCGGGCTGCCAGTTTGACACCTCTATTCTAGATCTTCTCATTTATCCCCATTATTACAATTGTAGATTACAGTGCACACTGGGAGGTCAATAGAGGTACTCTCAAAACCTCTGATGCTATGCTGCTATGTATGAAAATCATACATCCATCTACTCATACAACTATAATCAAACTATTCAATTCCACTGTGGCCTTCAAAACTGAGTAATTTGATTGCAGAATTGGTGTTGTTACATAGAAACAAAAAACTGTAGATCTCTCTCAGCACAGCTAAACCAACAGTGATCATGGCTTACTCTCTGAAGCTGCTGACGTAATTCATTTGAGCTCTGGTGACAGCTGTTCCAAAGAGTTCATCCGGAATTGTAACTATGTTGGCAGCAAATACTTGGGACAAGCCGCCTATACTAGGGAAAATATGTTACCATCCACTGGGGGTGAGGAGCAGCGGCCGGAGTCCTGGTAAACCAAGTACGAACTTGCAGCACAGAGCAGGAACTTGTTGCAGCATCAGCTGTGGCTTTATAACTTTGCAGTCTGATCCCCTAAATCTGAATTAATGATGGTATTAGAAGGGGTAGCTTGCTTTCCTGTCAACACAGAATCATTCTGGACCATCCAAAATGGTTTGCTTTCCTTGACCAAACAAGACCTTCTCCCTGGGCCCTTACTAAGGAAGGCATCAGCATCTCTTTTCTGCAGAATAGGGAGAGGTAACCACCAACTCTCACTAAGTCCCTGGAACTCCTGCTGAAATTGCCATTGAAAACTAATAGTCTGATTTGCTGAAAATCAGTAATGAGGTTTGCCACTGAAACTGGCACTGTAGTTTTTCAATACCAAAGTATTTCTGTTTTTAACTTTGGTCTTTATTTTCCAGATTTTCTATGTTTAATACCAAATAAGCATTAAGTTGTTTTGTGTAGAGAGCTATGGAGATAGCCTTGAAGCAAATATTCAGAAACTGTTAGGTGAAAACAAAATGACAGAAGCATTCTGAAGCCCAGGCAACAGAAATAGTATTAAGAAGACAGTCAGGATGACTTCTCCCTGACTTCCTGGGGTATAAGAGGAAGGAAGACAAGCACAATCGGACTTACAGAATCCTTTTACTAAAGCATATATCAATAAAATAAAATTCTGAAGTTCTTATGGAGTTGGTTTCCAGGTCTGATCTTCCCTTTAGGCTTTTGAAGAGTGGTAAATTTGTGGGTAACTCGCCCCTCCTCCCCTGCTGCCAAGTCTTGCAAGGATAGATTTTCATTACACAGTGAATGCACCACTGGAAATGTGAAGGATCAGGATTTATCTGACAGTTGAATAAAGAAATAAATTATGTCTACATTTTTAATAGACAACCCCCATACATGAAATTAAAATAATCAGATCCCCAGTCCGAACAAAACTACTTTTCATTTGTGTTTTGGATAGAACTAAGGAAAAATGTCCTGACAGTTGGAACAATTAATCAGTAGAACGATTTGCTTCCAGAAGTTGTGGGTGCTCCAACACTGGAGGCTTTTAAAGAAGAGGCTGGACAACCGTTTGTCTGAAATGGTATATAGGGTTTCCTGCTTGAGCAGGAGGTTGGACTAGATGACCTCCAAGATCCCTTCCAACTCTGTTATTCTGTAAGTCTGTTATTCTTTAGTTTATCCTTTTCTCTTTTGGCGTGAATCATAAATTAAACATACTTTAAAATTCAAACATCAGAGTTGTAATAAAAATGCAAACAAAACCTAGTCACAGGTACTTTTTTTTTAAAGACCATTTTAAAAATAAAGATCAGAGGAGTCCTACTGTACAATGTCAAATCTGTTAAAATCACCCATTATTAAGCCTAGGCTTATGGTCTCTGATCAGTTTTCTGACTGGCGGTTCTACAGTACCACTGTTTAGGTTTTCTGACAATGTTCCCTCTTTGTCACCTGTGCTATATACATTGAAGGCCATTCATTTCTATTATTACACACATTTCTTCTTAGCTATTTTTTCCTCTTATTAAAGTTACTCTGAACTTTTTACTCAGAGGAGTAGAATATTCCAAGTGCTAAATAAATTTGGCAGTGAGGCTGGAATTGTCCTAATAAAGAGTGTCCAGATGGCACTGCCAAAACAAGTCAAAGTGCAGCACACGTTAAAAATGGGCAGAGTTTTGATTACATCATCATGAATAACATCTTGATTTTACCTTCTTTTAACCAGACAGAAATCCCTGGTCCTCATAATGCCTCTAGAGAGAAAATCCTTTTTAATGTATTCTAGATATACAGTATATTTTCCTTGATACACATAGCACAACTTTCATTACTTTCTTTATCTTTTTTCTTTCAGAGTAGAATGAAATGAAAGTATTGGCTTTTATTTTTGCAATTTCTAGGCAATCATTCAATGAATGGTTGTTTGGGGTTCTGGTTAGAAAAATATAAAGAGGGAGAGAACTATGTGATAAGTAAAATCATCCAAATGATTGAAATTAAGTACTCTGATCACCAATATGATTGATGGGTATATAACTCATATTATTTATGCAATGCTATATATGACATCTCTAGCCTCCCACTAGATGTCCATATATATGGGTAGGTTTATTTATTTATTTATTTATTTATTTACAGAACTTATGGAAGTGTCTTGCCAATGCCTTCTAGAGTATGTTTTTTGCTTCGCCAAACTAGCTTATAACCCTGAAATTTCCTTTACTAATCCAAATATTAATTATGTCTAACCCAAATCCACATTTCAAGACACATTGTATTGGTTCACTGTTCACAAATTTGGACATAAATGCAACCAATATTTCCATAGTTCCAGTTCCTCTTTCTAGGGAGAAATCTGAGATATCATTTGTATTTATGCATACCATGTGTTTTAAGTTGATTATGACCTACATATTTGGGAACCATATGTCCATGGCTGAATTATGCAAAATGAGTTTCAGATATTAAATTCTTGCTCTGGAAGTGCAGTATGGCTTACCGTACATTTTTGATATCTTCAGATGAGTTGAACTATTGTCAGTTGCAGAATTATTCAGTTGTCAGTATAATATTTTATATATAGAAGGAAAGCTTTTGCCACCATAAGAATTTGTTTATACCGTCCATTTAAAGATTTTTAAAACAAGAAAAACAAAACAAAAAGATTGCAGTAAATATGGCTCATTCAGTATCCCTTTTCCTTGGTAGATAATTATATCTACTAACTAAAACATTCTATTCTTCCTGTCTGTTATTATAGACAGTTTGGTGTTGCCTTAGCATGCTCAGTTGTCACTGATCTGTTTCTAGAGTCCCCTCACATACGGGTGTTTAAGATGTTTTGTATTTTCAAACATTTTGGAATCCTTCTAAGTCTACTCATATCTCTGCGTTGTGCATGACTGATGTCAGTTCAGCTCGACCTGATGAATTAATATTTGGAAGTTTCTATTAGTTTCAAGTTGATCTTCTTCTCCATCACTGGAAATTGAAGCCAGTTGCCTCCCTCCCCTCCCCTCCCCCCCAAATCCTTCTTTGTTCTTCAGGCCTTGGCATGCACTATGTGACTCTGGAATGTCCAAAGAGATTTGTTTTTCCACCATCAATTTACACATTGCACACTGGTGGCATCCTGCTAATATAGTCCAGTCCCACTGAACATAATTTTCTAATCCACTGTATCAACAGACATTATTTCATGCACACAAGATAAATTTTTTCTTTTATTTAATTTATTAATTTTCTTATTTACCACTGCAATCCAAAAGGACAGCATGGATGGCTTACATTTCCCTCTATAGAAGAGATGCTTTTTAAAATAATTAATGTACAAATAGCAATTATAACACCTGCAGTAGCTGAGAAATAACTAAACATCATACAATAATCCATAACTGAAAGGCTCACCACTCACACCAATTCTACTCCAAAATTCTCTGGAATAGCCGCATATAAGTGGCTTTCTGAAAAACCAGCTGCACACCATACTGAAAGAAAAAGTTGCCACATACTCTCACTCATTCCATTCCCTTTCAACTTGTTTTCTGCCTCTCCCAAATCAGTCAACTTTCCATGCTTTCTTTGGTTGATGGGACCAGCTTGGAATAGTGCAACATTTTTCTAACTTTGCAACACTAAGAGGCATGGACTTCAACTCCCAGAATTCCCCAGCCAGTAGAGTGGCTGAGGTTTCACTTCAGAAACCAGGAGTCTATGAGTTCTAGTCCTTTCTTAATGATGAAATCTGGCTGGGAGACTTTGAGCTAGTCAGTTTTTGACTGCTTAACTTATCTACTAGGTCTGTTGTCAAGAGTCAAATAGAAGGTGGGAGCATTATATATATACACATCACCCTGATTTTATAAAAAAAATTAAGTCAGGATAAAAATCTTAAAATTTAGTTTTGGTATATTTCTGCCAGTCCGCCAGAGAGATCCCTAACTGGTTCACTTCAAGAGAGATAAAACCGCTGTACATCAGGTTCAAATTGTTTGTGGGTTTTGGAAACCAAAAAGTTAACATAGTCCCCATGCAGAAGCATCCGGAAGTGGTTAAGATTTACCACAATGTTCTTATTTAAGGTTTATATTTATTTATTTACTCAATTTGTGCACCCCCTGACTCCCAATATTTCTGAGCAGTTCTCACAAAAACAGGAGAATCATGCAACAATAAATGAAAATGCAGACAGCAAAGATGGCAAAACTCAGCCCCAAGAAAAAAACCATTCACACTGCTGAAGAGTCAACATCCATCCTATTCAAAGGCCTGAGCAAAGAGCCAGATCTTCACGGCCTTCTGCAATGCCAATGAAGGTGGGAGCCACCAGCATATCATTGGAAACCTCATTCCGGAAAGCAGGTGGTTCATGGTTAAATACAGAATAGTTTCTGTGGCTAAACTTCTTCCATTAGATGAAATGTAGCCTTCAAATTTATATAATTTAAAAATATAGATTAAAAATTATGTTTCAGATGAATGTGTTTAAAAAATTGGAAGGGCTGGAAACTCTTCAGCTAAAAAGGCAGGTTCAGACCTGACCACTGTTTCTTGTAGCTGAAATAAGGAAGCCAGGAAAAAGGAAGCAAAGAACCAATGGTATTTTCACCAAGAAAAAAATCCTCAGATGATACCAATGGACCATTCCACCATATATAACTTCCAGTTTAGAGGAATTTTCATAGGATCCCAGTAAGTTAAGCAAAAGTTAATTCCCCACCATGCCAGCTTTGATTTCATCAGTTGTGGTCCCTTTCCTGTACATTTTCAACAAGCTGCAAATTAGATCCATGTGTTTTGTGGTCCTCTATAGAGCCAACAAAAACTAGATTTGCCTGGAAACTAGTTTGACATATAGCGCCACCTTGTGGTACCTAAGTAAGTTTATATCAGTCTTAAACACTGGGATTTTCACCTGCTTTGCAGCAGCACTGAAATGATTTGTTGTTATTCATTCATTCTCAAAGTGGAGATGAAGTTTTTTGAATGAATGAATGAACCTTTATTGTCAAAGTACAACCATGTATACATTGAGATTGGCTGAGTCTCCCTTTGTCCCACCACCCCAACTCACAGTGACAACAAACCCACCATCTTGTTACACCATGTGAGCTAATTGCACAACACACCAGCCTCACAATTCAATCATACATAAAATTATAAAAATATTTCCCATTCAAGAGCCTGACAGCCCATGGATAGAAGCCGTTTTTCAGCCTGTTGGTATGGCTGGCTGTACTCCTGTATCTTCTACCCAATGGTAGGAGAGTAAAGAGGTACCGACCAGGGTGTGAGTCGTCTCTGAGAATATTTCTCACTCTTCCAAGGCAACGAGCCCTGGCGATGTCATCCAGTGGTGTCAGGGGACAGCCCACAATGTTTTGTGCTGTGCTCACCACGCTCTGTAATACTTTCCTATCCATGGCTGTCAGGCCAGCATACCAAACCACAATACAGTGTGAGAGGACACTCTCTATAGTAGACCAGTAAAAGAAGGTCACTAGCCATTGTTCTACCCTGTTCTTCCGCAAGACCCTGAGGAAGTGGAGTCTCTGTTGGGCCTTTCTGGCCACCTGGGTTGTATTGACTTTCCAGGTAAGATCTTCACAGAGGTAGACTCCCAGGAATTTAAAGGAGAAAACTCTCTCCACAAAGCCCCCCCCCCCATGTAAAGTGGGGCAGGTTCCTCTCTTTTCCTCTGGAAGTCTAGCACCATTTCTTTTGTCTTGCCGATGTTCAGGTTCAAGTTGTTCTCTAAACACCATAAGGATAGTTTTTGTACATCCCCCCTGTACACTGTTTCATCTCCACCTGTAATAAGACCCACTACAGTGGTATCATCTGCAAACTTAATTATCACAGTAGATAGGTCGGACGATACACAATCGTATGTGTACAATGAGTACAGGTAGGGGCTAAGCGTGCAGCCCTGTGGCAAGCCGGTGCAAAGCTTCAGGGGGGGTGGATAAAACAGACCTGACCCTCACTATTTGTAATCAGTCCCTTAGAAAGTCTTTAATACAATCACAGATGGAGGAGGGAAAATTCGAGTCAGTCAGCTTTTCAGTAAGAATGCTTGGCAAAATGGTGTTGAAAGCTGAGCTGTAATCAATGAAAAGCATCCTGACATAGCTTCCAGGTTTCTCTAGATGGCTTGTTACAGAGTGTAGAGCAGTAGCTATGGCATCGTCTGTCGACCTGTTCCCCCTGTAGGCAAATTGATGTTTGTCGAAGTCTGGTTGGAGGCATGTCCTAAGATGTTGAAGAACCAGTATTTTGAAGCATTTCATCACTACAGACGTTAATGCAACAGGTCTGTAGTCATTCAAGCACTCAACTGCTGTTTTCTTTGGGATTGGGGCAATGGTAGCTGCTTTCAAGCATGAAGGTACACAGGTCGTTTGCAAGGAGATGTTAAAGATCCTTGTCAGGACCCCTGCTAATTGGTCGGCACAGTTCTTAACCACTGCCCCCAGCATCCCATCTGGGCCTGCAGCTTTGCTGGGATTCACAGCCTTCAGTACAGCTTTCACTTGATGTTCACACAGGGTGAGTGGCTGAGAATCAGTGTAAGCCAGGGGTTTCACAAAAAAGGACCATGAACATTAGAGCTTTGCCCTGTTTCAATAAAGGCATACTGTAATTATCTGCTCTCTGAATTGATTGATTGATTGATTGATCATATTTAGAGATCACCCATCTCCCTCATAGACTTACTTACCAACTCAGTTTGCTAATCTGCTTGCCTTGCCCTAAGACTAAAAGGTTAGTAGGACAGGTTTATTCTCCAACTGCAGTACTTTGTCAACAGTCAAAGTCATGAGTCACTCAAGGAAGCAGCTGAGTTTGTTTTGAAGTGGAAAGGGAAACTCATGAATGTTTACCATCCAGTTGTAGAGACAACTACATCTAACGTTTATTGATTTTCACTATTCAGCTATTACCTAATGACAAAAACTCTTGAGATGATCACAAAGAAGGCTCGGCCAAGATACAGCGCATACATAAAGCAGGAGCTACAGCAAAGCATCATTTGAGTAGCAGATGATGCTACCAGATTTGGGTGACAATAAACTGGACAACCCTTAGACAGGAGCAATGTTACACAGAAGACTCTAAATGTTTGCTTTATCTAAGAGGGATTATATCAGTGACAGAAGAGCTTTATTTTTAGTATCCTGAAGGAAATTAATATATTGAAATGTAATAAATATGATAAGTTGAACATGAAAATATTCACCTTGTAGAGGATTCACTTCAAAATTATAGAATACTATAGTTTAGATAGTATAGCTCAGGAACCACTCATACCTCGTAGGTCTTGATGCTACTAAATCCAGAGCAAGAGAATAGGCTGCCCATCATACCCCTGGGATGATTTAATCATCATCTCCTCTTCCCAGGAACTGTAAATTGGGAAAGTGTGATAGGCATCTCTGTAGTGTTATATTGGTCTATAAAAAAAACCTCAACTAGCAATGTGTAAGTTGTACATACCCAGATCATTGCTTTATTATATGGTTCAGAGTGTCATGCAAACCCAGAAAACCAATGATTAAACTAATCATGGACTAAATAAAAGAGAATAACCAAGACTGATATCATCCTATCATTTTTAGGATTATTTGAGATAATACATACTGATATGACCTGAACTGTTGACCCGGAATTACGGGACAGTATAGGAAATATCTTCTGTCAACCTAGCAGTTCGAAAGCACGTAAAAATGCAAGTAGAAAAATAGGGACCACTCCGGTGGGAAGGTAACAGCGATCCGTGCGCTTTTGGCGTCTAGTCATGCCGGCCACATGACCACGGAGACATCCTCAGACAAGCACTGGCTCTTCGGCTTTGAAACGGAGATGAGCACCGGCCCCTAGAGTCGGAAACGACTAGCACGGATGTGTGGGGGAACCTTTACCTTTATCTTTAACTATAGGAAATATCAATTGTGAATGTGCAGGTGGCCCTACTGTCTTTGGGCTCTTGCAAAGTCTTTGATGCAGGGTCATGAAAGGCCAGCAAGGAAAATACTCAATGTCCTAACCTGCCCAAGAACATACAACATCTTTAGGGAAACACCCAAAAGGGAACATGTTTGTTACTTCTGCTCCCTTATCTACAGTATGGCAGACTTACTGGGTGAAATCTTTATCATATGCGTGTCAGCTTTGCTGAATGGCTTGGTTATGTAACCGGAAAGAATAAATACAAGGATTTCTTGTCTTTTGGAGCTGCTCTCATTTAGAGGAGCCCGTCTTTTTCTTCAGCTGAATAAAAAAAGCTTGAAGGCAACTTCTGGTTTCCTGTATTTTTTACCAGCAAAACCTCACAACCTGAATATCAGAACAGTAATCTAATTTCATCCAGACACAGAGAGCTGTTGGTTGAGTAGCAATGGGAACAGTAGAATATAGCTGTAAAGCACTGGAGAAAATACACACACACATGCACACAAATATAGAAAAAGAGATGAATTTGTTTTTCAAAATCGAGGCTCATTAATTTTAGTCAACAGGATGCTTAACAATGCAAAGAAAACTAAAATGGAATAAATGTGAATTGTAACTAAGATGTTTTATTATATGAGATAGATGCAAAAATGTGTGGGGGATCCTATTTTTGGTGTTTCTACATCTCAAAACTGAATATTCACTAAGAGTGAATAACAAACTTCAAGGAAAAACAAAGTCCAGTTGCATACACACACACACACACACACACACACACACACACACACACACAAACAACATAATTTATTTCTGAATGTTACAAAGTTTTTAAAATAATCACACAATAGATACAATAATCTTCCTTAAAATATAATGTAAATAACTACAAATGTACAAAAATTGTGTTAAATCCATACTTATAGTAAATCAATTGATAGTGGCTAATTTGATCAATTGATTATTAGTGAAAATATATCCTAAAATTGTACTCTTATACGATTTATACTTTATAAAAGATGCAGGTTGAAACTGAATTTTGGACTACAGCTGCAGATCTTAAAACCTTCAACCAAAAAGATGTCAGCTTGTTTTTTTTATATATTTAAATTCATTCAAAGTTGGTAAATGCTGATAGGAGAAATTAATTTAATCTTGGCATTTGTATTTAGCATTAAATAGAATAAAATTGAGTGAACATAAATATGAGCTCAACGGCTTCTTTAATTAGCATACTCAGTGGTTTATCACATAATTGCAGAACCTTTTAAAACCCTGAGCCATAGGATAGACAATGGTACACACTAAAAATCTTCTTTCTTTTCAACTGGGAAAGTCATCCAATTTTAACATATTATAATTTCATCCATGTATACTACATTCTTCCTTAACTTGTAAATGCCCTTTCCTCTTCTTTTTTCCTTTTCTGAACCTCAAATTTCTGTTATAAATGCAGGAGTGTCAATATGGTTCTTTGGATCCCAAGGCAAAATTTTTAGTTGCTGAAAGAATTCAAATGTTGATCCTTCCACATCCCCATTGATGGCAACTACAGGAAAAAGGGAGGGTCATACTTCTTACTCACTGCTATAGCAATAATTCTCTCCCTTTCTCATTCTCCTCCCCTTCTGCTTGATCTCCTGCACTCCTGCATTTGTTTTAAGAAATAACTCTTCTGCCCATTGTCCTTGAAATGAAACAAATTTCAGTTTACATTTGCAGCCAGCACAGGAAGGAAAATAAAGAAACTTGCACTTAAATGTAGTACAGAATTTAAGATTTAAATGAAGTTATAAATGAGACAGAAACTAGTCATTCTGAATATATTTTAGGCATAACAAAATTCAGAAAGTTAACGTGTGCGTGTGTTTTATTACACATTTATATTTATTCCATGCATTTATACTACACCTCGAACTTCTATTGCTAAGACTGCAATACCAAAAGCAATCAGGCACAACTAAGTTCAGTAAGTTTTCTTCTAAATCAACAGTTGAAAAATAGAAAAAATATACTGAAATAAATGAGATTCCCTTATAAACCAAGAGAGAGAATGAAGTCCCACTCTATGCAAGACTACTCAGAAGCAAACCCTCTCATTCAGTAAGACTTGACACAGTTAAGTATGAGATCCCAGCTAGGCACTTCAGTGCTCTAGGTGCCTACTCTGAAGTTTAACAAAGCTTACTCCCAGCAAAATCTCTTTGCAGACCACTCCAGATTAGCTTAAAAAGGGGTTTCTTTCTTTCTTTCTTTCTTTTTTAATCTGGTAGCTGGTGTTTGTTTATGGTGAGTTAATCATTCCACATAAATCTGTGTGGGAAGACATAAGGAAAAAAAATCATCTACTAAGGTTCATAGTAGAATGAACCTGTCAGGCTGCTGTCCTGTTGTAGATCACAGCCTTTTCGGTTTATGCAGTTTTGATAAGTAAGCCAGTCAGCTGCATATAGGGATCCCTGTTCAGCTTGAGCAAACTGATTGTCAATATTTATATCTTTTTCTGAAAAGCAGGCCAGAGAGAGCTTTCGCAAAACCACAGCTCCAAACTGATAGGTCAGCTTTCTTCGAATTTTAGTTATTTCTCCCGTTCTCCCATAATTCCTCAGTGCTCTTGCCATTTTCTGGTAAGTCATGACTTTTCGGTTTCCTTTGCGTTCCCCCCACTGTTCTGCCAATTTCTCCTTGTTTTTGGAAACAAACTGGAAGACACCATTGGCTTTATCTATCCACTGGATACAGTTTGCCATGTCTGGATTATGAAGAGACTCAAGAATGTATTCAAACAGTCGCAGTCTTTTCCGACCTGCCCAGAAACAAAAAGACAAGACTATAAATGGAATAGGTGTATGATGCAATTTATTTTGGAATTTCAAAATGAATTAAATGAAACCATAGCATGATTCAATATGAAAATTGAGACTGAGCAATTGGCTGAAGTTACTGTAAATTAGATGCCATTTTCTAGTTCACTGTATCACAGCTGGGCTGCTATATGATAGGAAACCTTAATGTGCTTTATTTGCTTCTGATTTAGTATGGCATGTAAATTTTGTCACTGTGTTCTAGTAAACTATGACTTTGAATTATACACACCTAAGACCATTATAGCTTGCTCAATAAACAATAACTTAAACAATTGATGGTTTAATGCAAGCTATAAATCCATCCAGCAAGGCTATTATAGCACAGTATATGATTAAAAAATAAAAAGTGGGTTCTCAAATGTAGGTTTTAATTAGATATACAGTCTTGTTTTAAACTGATTGGAAGCATTTTGTACTGTTAGGAATGTCAAGTTTCCTTCTCAGTTCCAAAGTTCCCAGAATTCCTTGGAAGACAAAATAATTGTTAATCTGGCACAATTGTCCACTGATGTAAACTGGAAACCTCTAAATATGTTAATACAGATTTCCTAGAGTTCCCATTGCTGGATATTCTGGAAGCAGAAAACCCAAAGCATTTGGGAAACTGGGTTGGGAAAAACTGATCTGAAATGCAGGAGTGATGAAGCCAATCTTGTTTGTGTGTGTGTGTGTGTGTGTGTGAAGTTTCCACAATGCAATACCACGGCATAAAAGAATGCTTAGAGCTGCCAAATGCTGTTCTAACTCATTCTATTAGATCTGATGGGACAGCAGATACAGAAGACCTTCATTACTCCTATTGGTCCATTGGTTCTTCTATGAGGCATCTCCTTCCCTCTTCCCACCTGTGATTAAATCTCATTTTTCTTGTCACTGTAATCTGGAACCACGATTGGTAGATTCTGCAGCCACTTTTAATTAAATGGTTGACCTAAAGAGTGGCAGCCGCAAGTCCTGAGTTCTGGTCCTTTCTGTGCTACGGAACATATAGTGAGTGAAAGGGCAGTGGGTGGGTGGGTGGGGGCAGGGTAGAATTGATCAGGTTCCCTCATTTACAGTAGGAAAGGAAGGAAGCTGGAGCATTGCAATGGAGCTCTGTATCTCTGCTTCTCTCTCAACAGGTTATAATGTTTCTTGGTTTTTGGTGTAGGGTGATGGGTGATGGGTGAACCCACCATTGCAATTAATAAGCCATTTTTATTATTATTATTATTATTATTATTATTATTATTATTATTATTATAAAACATTTATTCATAAAACATGAAACTCAGTCAACTGAACGCTCAAATTGACTGGCACTAATGGTTGACACGGGTTGCTGCCGGAATCCTAGGTATCAACCTAATAATAATAATAATAATAATAATAATAATAATAATAATAATAATAATAATAATAATAATAATAATAATAATATTTAAACTTGTTTGCCACCCATCTTATTGCAAGGTGATTCTGGATGGCTACATGACTCTGGGTAGCTTACTAACAACTAGACATGATTTAGACATGATTTAGAGCGATATGTAAATGCATATACTGTATACATGAATAGGAAAAACTGTGGTAATCTTCTAAACAATTAAAATTCTATATAATTATTCATATTTCTGACATGTCTTAATTCTCAAATATGGTATGCAGACATGTAATAGTATAAATTACAGGTCTGAAAACATTAATATATGTTCTTAATGCCACTGAATTCAGTGCAAAACAGAAAACTGTGGACTCTAAAATTTTCACAGGAATAGCTCAGAATCAAAATTACATGCATGTGGAAATCAAGATTTTTACAAACCTCTGTTGCTTTTTTGATGAAGAGCTGTGCTATACATCTTTTCATTATCTGGAATAGTCGGCAGGGTACAATAGCTAGCTCCAGAATACAAGTCAGTGTCATTCTTGCAGAAGTGAATAATCGCAATGGGTAGAAACATAACATTTCAACAATTAGCCAACCAACAGGGAATAAATATGGTAAACATAGGCAGCCAGTAGAAGCCACAATGAATTCCAAATGCATCTTGACATCATCGTTCAAAGTGACATCACCTATTCTACACTGTGGATGCCCCTGGTTAATAATTATCTATTTTTTGTCATTTGGGAGAAAGGTTACAGAGTAGAGCTTGCATAGAACATTTTAGATCATGGATGTCAAACTCGATCAAATCACATGACATATCGTGACATATAGTGACATTTTTTGCCTTGGTGGAGCTGGGGTAGGCATGGCCTGCTTGTGACGAATTGGCCCACAGGCCACCAGTTTGACACCCCTCTTCTAGATCTTGCATAAAAACAGGAACAAAATCAGAAAGATTGAGGAAGCAAGGGGAGGAAACGGGTTACTAACAAAAAATAGGAACCAGAATCCCTCAAGCAAACTTCCAAGAATTGGACATGACTGAATGGATAATATCATCATCATCGTCGTCAGATTACTTGGGGATTATGGCTTCTCTCTTAATTTCTTCAAGTCTTCCCAAAATTATTTTTAACCATAATTCATAGGATTCAACTGTTTGCAAGGTAATGTTGGTGGAAAGTAAGGACTAAAACTTGTTTCTGCTCCCTTCATGGTTCTATGCCTGGATCAGGTTTTATGAGGAATCTTATAAGCACAGTATGGTGAAGTACCCTTTTACTGATATCTAGATGAAATTTATCTTCAGGTGTTCAAGGATAAATTTGAACCCCCATTTAAGCAATAAATTATCTTCTTAAGATAAGAGACTTTTATAGTCCCTTAATTAGGATCATACTGAACTTTTAGGTATATTAACAGAGCAGTAGCTTATACAGAGTGCAATAAGATTTATTTTCAAAATAATTCACAAGGTTACACTCTTAGTAATTCTCCTATCATCATTAATGATAAAACCTCCCATAAATTTCTAAATACAACACAGAGTGGCAATATTCTGCAAACAAGCTCTACTTTTTTTTAAAATCCCATTTATATCCCGCCCTTCTCCGAAGACTCAGGGCAGCTTACAATCTAAGAAGCACAAATCAATGTGCTTAGCAAGAAGTTGTCAAAACAATACCAAGCATAAATAATCAAATCAAATCAAATCAAATTAAATTAAATTATTAATAACGTGTACATTTTAATGTTTCACTTACTGTTGTATTATTCAGGTTATATGTCGTTTCTCCAGTAAAAGGCTCAGGCAAGTTATTCATATTTGTTTGGAAAAGATTGTGATGGCAAGTCAGATAGTTTTTATAATCTGCTAAGGGGAAAAAATGGACTAAAATATGTGAGAATGAAAAATGAAGCAGAAAGAAAGACTGGAATCCTGTTTTAAGCCAAGTTACAATTTTTCCTCAGTCACATGAGTGAAACACATTTCTGAGAAGCATTTTACCTATGTGGAAAATGTAGGGTTAACTTAAAGAAAATTCAAATCTGAGGATAGACAGATGTTCCTTGTCTAATACATCATGATTAACTTCAAGTGGGATCCAGATATGGGTTAAGGTCTAATTTGCACAGAATTCTAATTCTGTTTTTCACCATAGTTACGCTCGTGTGGGCATGGTTGTAAAAAGTGCAGTCTGCAAGCATCTTTTCTGTAATTCTGAGCCCTCTCATATATATGTGGGGAGGGGGATTATGGGGCAAAATGACAACTTATACAAACTGAAGCCTAATACACTTCTTATACCCCTTAACACTCTTGACCTCAAGCAATTGAATCCAGGCCCCATTCACATACTATATCTCTTTATTTAATAGATTTTAAGACATCACAATCATGTGACACTGGGTAGTTTACAAGTCTAATGTCAATTACTGATTGACTGACTGACTGATTATGTGCCATCAAGACTCTGAGTGACCACATAGATAGACCCTGTCCAGGATCCTGGCTAGATCTTCCAATAAAGCATTCATTTCACTGTAACCAGTTTTATTTGAACCTGCTTGTGAGAAGTTAACATGGTCAGGCTGAGCCTTGTGGAAAACTGTTCTACCATGTATGGGCCATAACAGAGGAGCATCTTTTCCTTTCTGTAGCTGTCAAGAATGAAGAATCAGGATCACATGTATGTTCCAATTTAGAAGTTTTATTGCTCAAGCCTATATACAAGAATCTGGTCAATTAGCAGTCAGCACTAAATTGATGCTAGATATGAGTTAACAGAATTCAAGAGGGGCTGGATGTGGAACATTTGTGGACATGTACAGTAACAATTCTAGGCTGAGTTCACTCTTGAGTCCGCCCCCAGATTCTGCCTGATCTTCTCCTACAGTAGCCTCTTGAATCTCTTGCAGCGGGATACGTTTGATGTATAGAGTAGATGTCCCAAATCTTTAAGTAGTAGATAATGCAAGGGCAAACATTCAGCCGTGGCAAATGTTCATACCACTCTGGAGATTGTCTGCCTATCATAAGGATATTTTTATATCTCAGGACTGAAATGTATGCATGAGTTCTGCGTAGCAGAGTGAGCACCTGTTAGTCGTCCCAGCTTCTGCCAACCTAGCAGTTCAAAAGCATGTAAAAATGCAAGTAGAAAGATAGGGACCACTATGGTGGGAAGGTAACAGTGCTCCGTGCGCCTTTGGCGTCTAGTCATGCCGGCCACATGACCACGGAGACGTCCTCAGACAAGCGCTGGCTCTTCGGCTTTGAAACGGAGATGAGCACCGGCCCCTACAGTTGGAAATGACTAGCACACATGTGCGGGGGAACCTTTACCTTTAATATATATATAGTCACAACTTACGACAGTTCATTATTTGTGTAAATTATTCAAATTGCTAATAAAGAATTATATATATAATATATATAATTAGCCCAGGCTCAAATCTCAGATAACGGATATGACTGACTGACTGATGAGAACAAAATAAGTTTGAAATGGCCATATCAGAAGTTATTATTATGTAATGGTTGGAGGAATGGGGTACAATAAAAAGACAACACATTGATAAGCAAGGATTCACTGCATAATACCTCCCTCTATACCTCCTGTTTTCCCTTAACGTAATTTATCAAATATTTTTATGCTGAATGTATTAATTTTTTAAAATTATAACCTTTTGCACAAACCTCTATAAATATCCATCCACATTCATTCATAAATGTAGAAACTAATCATAGTAAAACAGTGAATTGTTTTGTTTTTACCTGGCATATAATTATTGATGCCATCAGAATGTTGCTGTAAGACCTCCAAGGCATCTTCAAGAGCTTGTCCAAATAAGTCTTGGCCTGTATAACTCTGCAACCATAAACATTGGTTTGCTTTGGTTTGCTTCTGGGCAGTGGAAAGGAAGCAAGAGCCTGGGTAATTAAATGGAACACAGACTCGGGTATCTGAACCTTCATAAAAGGAAGATTTACTCCCCCCTCTTCCCTGAGTAATATCCTATTAAAGGAGTGATGTAATGTACACAATACAGTATAAATTAGCAATGTTGATTCAGCTAGTTTGGATGTCCTCTTGATGACTGAATAAAGGAATTTTGGGAGTTGCAGTCCCAAATAGACTGAAAAAATCAAACCATGTGACCACTAGACCAATATGACTAACCTTTTGGGGACCATCATTCTCCAAACTTATTTTCTGCCCAAATGATAAGAAAGTTAAAACAGATATTCCCCATTGACCCATTTAGTTGAGTGTGTTTGAAGGAACTTTTGTTTTTGCAGACTGTGAATGAATGTCCTTTTGAAACTATCTCTTGTTCTATAACCAGTAGATACTTAGAGCTCATTCTCATATATATCCATTGAACAGCCGGCAGGAATATTTGGCTGCCAGGGTCATTATCACTGGCCCTGTTTTCTCTAATGGAGATTATCCTGGTGAGGGGTGCAGTGGGAACTGTCCTTGTTACCAAAAGAAACAGGGATTTTGCATTAATTTCACATAGCTCATAAAGACACAAAGTGTGTGTTCCCACTAATGAGAATGCATGAGGCCCCAGACTGGATTTCAAGTACATTGGCTACAAAAAATGAGCAAAGGATAATTTTTCAAAAGCTGAAATATATCATAGATTTGACTAGCCATTTAATTATAGAACATCTTTTATCATTACAATCTGTCATTCTTCCTTCATTTACTTGCTTATCTAGTCCAGTTATAAAACCAATTTGGTACTTATGCCATTAGGCAGATATTACACATTTATTAGCTACTGTCGGATTTATATTCTATTTTTTTCTTTGGACCTTGAGATGATAGGTGTAGTATTCTCTCCTTCCATTTTCTGATAGTAACAGCCCTGTTTGGGCTAGGAAATAGTAAATTACTCGCCCAGGTCACCCACTGAGATTCTATGGGTGAGGATAGATCTAAACCCGAGTTGTTCTGGTCCTCACCCATAATCCTTTATAAATGATTCTTAGATACAAATGAGTAACTGTCCTCAAACAAGACATTAAGAGTTTGTACTTACCATTTTAAAATCCCAAATCAAATGTTCAAGCCTGTGTGAGATCAAACAACATAATTTATGAAAGCAGGGCTTTATTTGACCAGTATTCTTTAATTCAGAAGTGATACATTGTAAACTTAGGCTGAACTACTAATATTAGGGGCACTTATTAAAAATTCAGGCTATGTACTTATTCATTGGTGTACTTCCCGAAGCACTTTTTGGCAACATAAGTAAATTACTTCTATTAAGAAGCTGGTGGTTCAAATAGACATATGTGCTTCCTGTATTTAGTGTCTGACCTTTGAAACAGGTTTTTAAAAAACTCTTTAAGTTTTCAACCACATACTTACAAAGGCAAAAGAAAATAAAAAACAAAATAAAAAGAGCATATGCAGAACCATATCCAAGAGATTCTGGAACAATCTACTGAAATTTATGAGGGAAAGGAATGAAATAATGAAATGTGAATAATGAAATAGCCCCAATCATCCAGTATTATTACAGCCTTTGGTTATAACCACGAAAATATATTTTTCTACAGTCTTGAATCAGTCTTGTACGTACCTGTCAATCTCTTTCCATGCACTCACCTGGAGACTTCTAGACGGAAGCCAAAGTACATCTGAAGCTAAAAGGACTGATTTTCAAGTAGCTTACTAAGGAATACCTGCTTTAATAGAACAAGAATTGCTAACAGCCGCAGAAGTCAATCAGTAGAGGGGCTGTATTAAGTAGACAGTTTTAGGGAAGTATTCCATTTGGGGATTTTTTTGCAAATAAAAGATGTGGTACATTACAGTCTTAGTTGATGTATGTAGATCGTCTTTACATAGACAAAAGCAGTGAGGAAAAAAGGAAGTTCCTTAATGTTACAGAGAAGACAACCATCCGGGTGAAATGGACACTTTTGTTCAAAATAAATGGAAATAACTGTTTTAAACTATGTAAAACTCCAAAGATGCTCCATCGCCGATTTTTAACAATACCATTGAGTGAGAAATTGTTGAAGTCAGCTTCAGCTTACAAAAATTTATGCCTTTTAATACAATTTGTTAGTCAGAGAAGATGCTACCAGATTCCTGATTGATTAAGTCAACTTTCCTCAAATGATGTAAAACTTTAAGGACAATCAAGGGCTTAGATTTAATCAGACAAGATATATGAACTGTAGAGTAAACCATACTTTTGTTAACACTATGCTAAATTGTGGCTAAGAATATGTTAACTGAGTTCATATATAATGTCAAACCAGGTATCAGAAGCCCTCTCAGGGTTTGGATTACAGTTCCCAAAACTCCTTGCCAGGATTCTGGGCTAATGCAAATTGAAATCCTAAAACAACTGGAAAGCATCACGTTCTTTACTTTGACATGAAGCATGATTTATAAATCCTGTGGATGGGTTTCCACAGAAATTAAGCTGATAAAGTTATTCTCATTGCTTGATTAAAACTTGGGAATAGTACATTTCCCTAGTCTTGACTGGAGGTGTCACATATAAATAGGGAGACAATAAAATAGCAATTACAAGTGACTTGTCAATCCCTTAATGATGATTGAGTGACTCTACATTGTGACAGAAGGCAGTTATAGGGAAATGGCCAAGCCCAAGCCAATGGGAAGCATCCTGATGTCCATTTGTTTCAATACAGACAATAAGGAATGCTTTAGTTTTTCCCATTCATAGAATTCAATTTTATTTTTTTTTCCAGATAAAGGAAGAGGACTGGGGGGTGGGGGGAGGGAATGCATCAGTCTGGAAAGACATAACTACAAGAAAGTCACCCAGTCAAGGAGGTGGGTAGCATACAAATTTAATAAACAAATTAAATAATAAAATTAAGCAAGAGGGTTTTGGTTTGGTTTTTTGCAACCTGTTACCAGCTGTAGTAGAGTTCTCTTTAATCGTTATTAAAAAGGATAATGCTTCAAAAATCTATTGAACCAGGCTCTGGTCTTTTAAGCCTGAACAGAAATGTTTTCATGACATCAGTGTTTTTATCCTTAGCTTCCACACACAATTGACCGACAACTGTCGTAACTTCTGCTTACCTCTAAGACTGAAAAGGGAGCAAACCAATGCTTGCCTCTTCAACTGACCAAGAGGAAGCGCAAACAAGGTGACCCAATATTTATTATCCCCCTTTCTTAGCAATCAAAGTTCCCAAGGAAAATAAATTATATTATAATTATATTAGCACCCTTCCACAAGTAACATTTTTCTATCCATGTACCTTGTGATTTATCGGATATATATATATATATATATATATATATAAAAATGATGTTGAAGAATATGTAAGAATATGTAAATCTGTTACAGCAAAAAGTAGTTGTCAACATCATCAGATAACTGCAAACTTTGTCCACACCAGTATTCTACATCATTTGAGGACCATTAAATGGTTTGTCTATGTTTATATATATATACATATATATATATATATATGTATATATATATAAACATAGACAAACCATTTAATGGTCCTCAAATGATGTAGAATACTGGTGTGGACAAAGTTTGCAGTTATCTGATGATGTTGACAACTACTTTTTGCTGTAACAGATTTACATATTCTTACATATTCTTCAACATCATTTTTTATTTATATGATGCTGATTAATCTCACATAGGTTCTATACACATCTATGGCAAATGGAAATATAGTTATATGGAAATGAGTCTCTATCCTTAAAAAAATAACTGCAAAGCAACTGGAAGAACACCTAGTGAAACAAACACTATTTTACACCTTCTGGTTGGACCATCAAAGTAAACATATCTCCTGCAGTTTCATGCTGACATTTTGAAGACCATAATACTGAAAAAATATTGGTCAGAACTGATGCAAAAAGCAAATTCCATGAACAGTAACCTCTATAATAAGAAACAGGAGATGTCCAAGCCAAAATGCAGAAAGTTTCATTAATTAAATTGAATTCTAATCTACATGTAACATAAAGTTATTTTAACCATGGAGGTTAAAAAAGGGTTTTTCTTGCATCAGCCACAAAAATATGGAGCCTTTTTAATCAGACATGTAGTAACTGAGGGGAATTCTTGTATGCTGGATATCCTTCTTAAAGACTTACTTGTGGTTGGGGACTAAATCAGCAAATATTGTTATTAGTAAGAAGCATTCCATCCTACAAAGCACCTCCATCAGCAGTTTGGAAGGTTCCCCTAAATAATTTTGTAGTTCTGCAAACTGTGGTGGTTCCTATATATTTCTTCCATATGGATAGTGTTGCTTGGATAACAGAAAAATCCACATTTTAGGAATGTCTTAGTTTATGCACTGTGTTTAATGATAATTTATTTTCACTGTAATTTGTTTTGCAGTACGTATATAGTAAACTGGTTTGTACATAAAGCCTGGTTTATAAACCAAAGTGAATGGGTTCACATTTTGTGGTCATTGACTATAATAAAAATTGTTTGTATATGTTGTAAGCCAGAACCAAACGTTAAAGCTTAAGCATGATGTATGAACTCAGCCATTGATCTGTATCATTTGTGTTGTGCACAAACCTCTTTCTGTTAATGTTCAGGTAATCCTCATTTTATGACTACAATTGAGCCCAAAATTTCTGTTGCTAAGTGGGACAGTTGTTAAGTAGGTTTTGTACCATTTTATGACCTTTCTTGTCACAATTGTTAAATGAATCTGGCTTCTCCTTTGACTTTGCTTGTCAGAAGGTTGCAAAAGGTGATCACATGTCCCCGGGACATCATAAATATTAATCAGTTGCCAAGCATCTGGATTTTGATCATATGACCTTGGAGGTTCTGCAAGGGTATAGGGTGAAAACCAATCATAAGTCACCTTTTTCAGTCAAAAAAAAAAGTGGGACTAAAAAAGTTCAACCAATCAATTCAAATATGCAGGGTAGGTGCATATCTCGCCTTGGCTCCACTCTTCAGTCAAACCCTGTTCTGCGCATGCCCATATGTATGTGCATGTGCACACATTTTTTGCGGCTCCCAGTTTTTCCTTTTGTGAGGGAACCGGTTCCGAGTGGCTCTTTCACTGTTTCAGGTTGCTGACCCCTGATCTAGGTAATCTAGTTTAATCTAGGTAATCTTTCAAAGATTGTTTACCTACCTCTTATACTTAATTCAGACACCAAACCTGGAATTCTCTGGGTTGGATATAGAAGTCATAAATATTCAGGCTATAAGATTTGGGCTGATTTGCCATCAGATGAAAGCAAAGGGATACTGAAATGTTTGAACACACACACACACACACAGACACAAATGGAGAGATACTGCTGATTCAATTTTACTTCTGCCATGCAAGTGAATATGATATTCATTTAATCTACTGTAACATTTTCCAAAGAAATGACCCTATTAGTCTGCTCAGTAAAGACAACTGTAGCCCTTAAGAAGTCTTGTATTTATTATGGTGTTTATGACAAACATTATTTTCCCTACATATCTTGTTTATCTTCTAATTATGTAAACACTTTAAAACAATTACATATGTAAAAACAGGTTTAAAGTACAAATGGTTTGGACATGGTGGAGGAAGGGGAGTCTTTAAAGAGAAAAACATATAAAGAAGTATAGTGTCTTGTGTCAGTAGCTACGGTGCAAAAGCTTTAACTGTATCCTTTTCTTTTTCTTATATCATATCTTTATTTGGCTTACCATTTCCTATTCAATTTTTGTGTTTTACATAGGGTTGTTCCAAAAAGAATAGCATGATGGGTATGCATTTGTGTATCTATGCAATCCTATGGATGATTAACTGAGATGTATTGAAAAATTACTCTTGAAAATGTAACTTCCCTTTCTATAGATATGTATAAAACAGTTAATGTCTCTGTTTCTCTTTCCCTATCACCTTTTTCATTTATGTTCCATATATATCTCTATTTAAATATATAGCAAACCTGAAGGCAAAATTGAAATTTATTTCTATGTTCTGTTTTGTATAATACCTTGAGTCTTTATAGGATTGCTGACTGTCAGCCAGACCACAGCCTTTATAACAGGGGTGTCAAACTCGCACATATGCATGTGACGTATCGCGACATATCGCGACTTTTTTTCCATTGGCGGCAATGGGGTGGGTGCAGTTTCACCATGACGCATCCAGCCCGCAGGCCGGCAGTTTGACATCCCTGCCTTATAAGATCCCCTTTCATGCTATCTGCCTCTTTGGTCATTAAGATCTACAGCTACATGAAATGTCTCTTTGAAGGTAACAGACTTGTCTGTGTCATTTGGAGAGGCCTGCCTTCTTCCATCAATATTTGCTGCCCGATCAGGTCTTCTTTGGCAAAGTAAAAAAAATTAGACAGAAGCAAGATGAAGAAGATGAAGGAAAAGCTAAGCTTGATTCAATTTGCATTAAACTAGTTAAATACAATTAGTATTATTCAGCTCAAATTATAACTTTGGATGCATTATGCAAAGACCTGGTTATCTGAAGAACATTCTAATATCGAGAATGATGAAAAGAAAGAGAAGAGGAGAATCATCAATAAGGTGGATAGACTCAGTTATAGGAATGCAGGAAGAGATGAAGAGCCAGGCTAGGGACAGATCATCATGGGGAAAACCTATCTATGTGGTTGCTAAGAACTGACACCAACTTAGTGGTACATAATCAATCATAATAAATTAATATTATTGAAACAGTCATTACATAATATCTTACTTTTGTCATATTAAGAGTTATAATTTGGTGGCAACTTTTGAAGAGCTTATTTTTGCTATGATAATAGATATTTAAGGTCTGGACCAAGAAGACATTTCCTTATAACTGAAGAATGTGAAGCCCGGATATTTGATTTATCATGTTTTAAAGTACTCTCCATCTATAACCCTGAGTTTTGTTCAGTTTAGCAATACAAGTATGGAAGTGAAGTAATAGGTATAATTATGACTGGAAGAATGGCTAAAATGTATGATTCAAAGTAGGAACTGGTATCATCTAAGACAGGGGTGTCAAACTGCTGGCCCGTGGGCCGGACACATCATGAGGAAACCACACCCACCCCATTGCCGGCAATGGGAAAAAAGTTCCGATACATCGCGCGACTTCACGTGACATTGCAAGTTTGACATGTCTGATCGAAGATGTTGTAAATCCATATAAATATAGGACTCATAGGTTGATGACAGTTACATTCTGCTGTTCTGCTCTCTCTCACACACACATACATTAAGGAGTTAGGAGTCTTTATTCCAACTCTGAATTAATATTTCCCAGAAATTTCCTTTGCCAACAAATAGAACACCCTCAGTGAGTTCAAGGCAAGGCAAGTCCACAAAATCAAGACAGTCCACATAGCCAAGTCCACAAGACAAAAAGTAAGTCCAGGAATCAAAGCCAAGTCCAGAAGGTCAAAGGACATCCATGGGCAGGAACAAGTCCAGAATCCATATTTCAAGACAAGAGTCATGAGCACAGGAGCATACACAGACAGGAAACTGACACGTTCCCAGCATTGTTCCCCTCCTACCCCTGTGCTAAATAGCCAGCTTCTAATGCCACCCATGGGTGGGGGGCAAGGCTGTCATTGCATAAGTAATTGAGCAGACCTCTGTTGCTTCTTCCTTTTCTCCACCTTAAGTGTTCTCGGATTAGGTGGAAAAGGCAGTTCTTCTTCCATATTGCTGACTGGCTGCAACTGGATGCTCTCCCACCAGAAGCCTCAGGACTGTCCTGCTGCAGCTGTGCCTCAACCATCCCACTCTTACCCAGCTGCTCATTTGGTTGCTTTCCTTGTGGCAGCTCCACCTGGCTTGGATTCGCAGCCCCCACACCTCACAGCCTTCAGCTGCCTCCCCTCCTGACGTACCAGGGACTGGCACATCTTCCTCCAAACTGACATCTGGAGAAGCATCTGGGGGACTCATCACATACATGTTATGCTGCAGGGAAAAATGACAATGAAAGAACCAAGAATGAGTTTTAAGGAAAGTTGTGCATCATCCTGAATAGATGTAATTCAGAAGAAAAACATATTTTTTTAGATGGCATGAACTGGTGAATGGAAATGAGATGAGAGTATATAGAAAAGGCAATTGGCTCATTCAGAAACTTAGAATGAATGTGACTAGTAAATGATGAGAGGTTGATTTATTTCTAATATATGGTTAAATACAAGTCTTTTCATATATACAACGTAACATGCATGGTTGTTTTTAGTGAAAATTTTTGCAAGAAATTAGTGAAGAATGTAAAAGTAATCTGCGGCACCTAATGTTGGAACAGACCATTATTTAGCAGTGGCAAAAATAGATAAGGGAAATAAAAGAGAAGTTGCATGAAAGTAGAACAACTGCAGAAGTAGTACAAGTCCTGTACGAAGAAATGTTTCCCAATATAATAACAGAAATCAGACATGTGGAAAAAGAACAAAACAAAATTCATTGCAAACTGCTTGAGTGGCCAGTGGAGTTATGCTAATAGAAGGTGTGAGAAAATGGTGAATGGAGAAGTCATGAAATGAAAGAGGATGTGGATTGGAAAGAATACTGCCCCCCTCCCCCCAAAAAAAAGCATGGGAAAAAGGTATTGTGTAATGTGCTTAAATAGAAAAAAATGGCCATAAAGAATACAGTCAAATAAAGAAAGATAACGTTTTCTCTGCAATTGTTTTTATTGGGTATTGTTGTAGATTGTGATGTTAAAGAAACCAATTTGATGTTGAATATGATAACAGCAGCACGGTTACTGGCGGGACAATATTGGAAGAAGGATAGTTTGCCTACTATAGAAGAATGGGTGTTTAAAGTTTCGAATCTTGCAGAAATGTCTAAGATTTCTGCTTACTTGAAAGATCATTCACAGGAAAGATATATTTCAGTTTGGAGGAGATGGATAGATTATATTCAGAATAAATATGGGACTAAAAAGTTCCATTTAGCTTATGAGTAGATTTTAGAGGGATATTGTTATTGATCTTAGTGTTGGTATTTTGTATGTATCTATGTTAAAGGGGAGTTAAAGCACATTATGAATTTGGTTAATTGTATATTATGCATAATTTTTATTTAGAATATGATTATTATAACTATAATCCTGTATTTAGCTCTGGGAAGTGGGGGGGGGGGAAAGTGGGCGGGCTTGGAGTGGGGGGGATTTGGGGATGTATTGTGAAATCTTGTTTTTGTAAAACTCTTTAATAAAAAAAAGAATACAGTCAAATAGAGAAAAGAATGGCTGAGTTGAAAAGGATCACTTAAGCTCAATTACAAGTATACATCAGTTGACTAATGCTTCGAATTTTCTAATATGTGCAAACCATTTATGCCGAAGTCAGTGTATGTGATTCTACGGATGGTTCTATCCACCCATGTAGGCCTCAGATTAGCTACAATGCCATTTTTAAGCATAATTTCCAGCAATCAGTGTTGTTTCTCATGCCACTTATGTCCTCGGCCCTTTTTAACCCTACCCAGGGCTTCTTTGGGAAGTCCCATTGAGAAAGGAACCCTTGAAAACCACAACAAGAAGGAACAGCTCTGTGCATATTGAAAATCAAACGAAATGTTTAATGTTTTCTAAAGATGCTGAGAACATAATTTCATGAATAACAATAAACTGTACCTAGCAAAATGCATTTGGGATTCACCGTTAAATCAATTTTTTAAAAAAATCCCTGCCTTGTGTTTACCGGTCTTTCTGACTTTCTCATAAATCAGTCAGGAGGCCATGAGCAGGAAAACACAGACACATTTTCTACTAAGAGAAGTCCCCCCCCCTTAACTATATAGGCGGTTATTGAGATGGAAATCCAACCATGGTTAGTAGGCACGACACACACAGACAAAAAGGGCTGACAACTGGATTGTAACCTTAATAACATTTAGCCATTCCTGGTAGACTGTCATAGCATTTTTTAAAATTAGTTTTATTATACAAATCTGTCAGCTAAGCAGAAGCAATACACAAACAAGTGGATCTTTGATTTATTTATACCTTGCCTATCCAGAGATAATCAAGGCGACTTACAAAAATTGCAAAGTTTAGATGATGAAAACAATAATATTAAAAGACAACAGTACAAAACAGCAGATAGTACAAAACAGCAGCTAGAGAGGAAATAAAAACTAAAAAGAATTCTCAAGCGATATAAAAAGCAGTTCAGTACTCATATTTGGGGATGAAATGGGTGAACCAAATCAAATCAGAGAAGACATCAGCAAATAACTAAAAAACTGGGAAAATAAGGAGGCTTTAACCTAAAGCCAAATGACATGTGTGCCAGTAAATTTTGTGTTTGGTATAGGCTGGTCACTACTTACTTATATAAATGGATGTAGTACTGGAAAAATAGTGATACACTCTTAAATGTACTTTGCTGCTGAAAACCACTGAAATCCCTGATGTCTCATTCATAATGCGACCCATTACCTGAAGCGACAGGTACTGTATTATATTCCCTATTTATCAATCTCTTTCTTCTTTCTCCCAGAAAAAAGGGGGAGCTTCTACTTCTGTTAGCCTCCCGTATCCATACAAGAAATTATATATTCATTTTTATTTATGACAAATGTTTTATGCCACTTCAGTCTCTAATCTCCAAGCACTTAAGAGCAACAATCTATTATAATTACGAATAACATATACACATTACAATAATGAACAAATCATCGAAATGATAAAATCATACAAGCATAACATGAATATGGTATATAAAGCATAATCCAATGACAACACCACATATTAAAAAGCTTCCTAAATATTAAACATGAGGGTGCAGTTCATATATATGATGGAAGGATATTTCATTAAAGGAGAAGACTCCCCTGTGGCTGAATGCTTATTAGTTGGCATCATCTGCCCCTTTATTTACCCCTTTATTAATCTTGAAAGGGAACAATGTAAAACAGGACGTCATGATTTTTTACTAAACCAAACCGACTGAGAAAATTTTCTTCAACAGTCATGCCCAGAGACAAATAAGGATACAGCTGTTATTTCTGTAAGAAAATCCATTAACTCCAGAATCTGGTCTTTCTGTAACATTGCATGCAATAATAATAATAATAATAATAATAATAATAATAATAATAATAATAATAATAATAATAATAATAACAACAACAACAACAACAACAACAACAACAACCACAGCAACAACAACAAAGCTGGAAGGGATCTTGGAGGTCTTCTAGTCCAGCCCTCCGCTCTAGCAGGAGAACCTAGGGGTTCACTGATTCGTTGCTTGATTATCTTTTCCAGATTGTTCCCAGGTATTGAGGTCAGGCTGATAGGTCTGTAGTTTCCTGGATCTATTTTTTTACCTTTTTTGAAGATGGGAACTATATCAGCTCTCTTCCAGTCCTCTGGTAGTTCCCCAGTGCTCCAGGATCTTTGAAAGATATAGTTCAGTGGTTCTGAGATCACATCTGCCAGTTTCTACAGAACCTTGAGTTGTAATCCATCTGGTCCTGGTAATTTGAACTCATCTAGGGTGGACAGGTGCTCACTTACCATTTTCTTACCTATCTTAACTTGTGTTTCTAATCTGTTTTTTACATGTACCATTTTTGATAGGTTGGATTGTTTTTTTCCCTTTGTGTAAAGATGGATGCAAAAAACAAGCTTAGTAGTTCTGCTTTCTCCCTGTTGCTTGTCACCTTCTTGCCACTTTCTCCCACTAATGGACCAATCATTTTCTTAAACCTTTTTCTTCTTTTTTACATGTTGAAAGCAGCTTTTTTTTTTTTGTTATTTTTGACTTTTACTGCAAGTCTCAGCTCATTTTGAGCCTTAGCTTTCCTCACTTCATCTTCATCATCATTTGCTGATATTCTGCCTTAGTTATGTGCCCTTCTTTCAACTGTTTATACTTGTCTTTTTTGTCTTTAAATTTATCAGAGAGTTTTTTATGCAGCCATGCTGGTTTCTTTTGAGAGCTGTTATTTTTCTTCTTTGTTGGTATTGTGCTTGCCTGGACTTTTATAATCTTACTTTTCAAAATTTCCCAAGCTTCTTGAGTTGTTTTCCCCTTGAGGATTCTCATCCATGGAATCCTTCCCAAGGTCTCTCTAAGTTTATTGAAATTAGCTCTCTTAAAGTCCAAGAATCTAATTTGACTATGTTCTTAGTGAGAATTAAGTCCAATATGGCTGATCCTCTAGTTCCCTTCTCTACTTTTTGGGAGACAAAGTTGTCTGCTAGGTTTGTCAGGAACCTGTTTGATCTTCCATTTGGTGCAGAGTTTGTCTTCCAGTTGATGTCAGAGTAATTAAAGTCCCCCATTACTATTGTAATGTGCTTCCTACATATTTTAGTTAACTGACTAGCAAAGAGTTCATCTATTACCTCTGTTTGGTTGGGTGGCCTATAGTATACACCTATGGCAATGTCATTTCCCCCCTTTTATGTTGATCCAAATTGATTCAAGATAGCGCTCTATTTCTGTAGAGATGTAGTTATTTCATATATAGAGAGCAACTCCACCTGCTCTTTTATTTGGTCTGTTTCTTTTAAATAATTTAAATCCCTCTAGCTGTTTGTACCATTTGTGGGTTTCATCCCACTAAGTTTGGTGGCATGTGTCTTTATGTGTTACAATTATACATCATAGTGCATCTTTAAAAATCCTATTTCCTATCGTTTCTAAATATCTCTGGACATCTGCTTCTCATGACAATGCTATATGTAATCTTCTAACAGTGATTGTATTAATCTGAAGGTTTGTATTAATCTGACTTCTTAAGAGCTGAGTTTCATAGGAAAGCATGAACCATGGACTTAAATATATAAACATAAGAACAATATTCTTTACAATCACAATCTAATATTCAGCTATAAATCCAGGGAAGCAGCACTTCAAAGATTTTATTGGAATTTAATTCGGGTTTTGTCGTCTAAAGCTGGTAAGACCCTATTGCTTCAGCAGATGGCAGCACTTAGTCAACCCTCCATTATAGAGAAGTTAAACAAATTTGGCTCTGATTTTAATTTATTTTATTTTGAGACTATAGTGAAAAGTTGATAAAACATCCAGGAAAAAATCAAAGCAAGCAACTTGTTCAATTTTCAAAGAAATCACACTGAGGTAGAACCAAATTCATCTGAGGGCCATTTCAAATGTTTAAGAGTCCCTTGTCAAGTATTATGCTATGTTTGATCTAAGAACTTTTGTTTTCCCTTTTTTTGTCTTTTTCCAAATTGCTCTTTCATAGTTACATCACACCAAGCCCAGCATTCTTTAACCATGGTTTAATGAATAAAACAAAGTGAGTTTAAATGATACACCTAAATACATATATCACATTATGGCATAATTTGTGGTATATATTAGATGTAATTCTTGTTCTTTAGCTTCAATGAATAGGTATACGGTAATTATTTTATAATTGATTACTTAAATATAAAAAACCCAATATGCATATGTAAAACCAATGTGAGCTTTTTCCACCATGGTGGCCATGAATGTAGATGAAAGGTAATAGTATGTATGTGATCTCAAGCAGTGGTGATATATTCCACAACAAACACAAATCATGTCTTAGTTCATGAAACATTTGAACCTAATCAACAGTGAACTGCAGACTCTGTCTTCTCTGTCTCTTAACATTGTTTTGGCTTATGACTCTGGCTCTGGACAGAGCCATCTAGTTTTATTTTATCTGCTCCTATTAGTAAGAAAAGGGACGCGGTGGCTCAGTGGGTTAGGATGCTGAGCTTGTCGATCAGAAGGTCGACAGTTTGGCAGGTCGAATCCCGAGTGCCGCGTAACAGAGTGAGCGCCTGTTACTCGTCCCAGCTTCTGCCAACCTAGCAGTTCGAAAGCACGTAAAAATGCAAGTAGAAAAATAGGGACCACTACGGTGGGAAGGTAACAGCGTTCCGTGCGCCTTTGGCGTCTAGTCATGCCGGCCACATGACCACGGAGACGTCCTCAGACAAGCGCTGGCTCTTCGGCTTTGAAACGGAGATGAGCACCGGCCCCTAGAGTCGGAAACGACTAGCACGCAAGTGCGGGGGAACCTTTACCTTTACCTTTACTATTAGTAAGAAAACAGAAGTATTCTGCAAGAAAGTACTGGTGCACACAGCTCTTTTACAGTTAGGAGAAAATCATGAAAAAATTATAACTTGAAGTGATGTCTAAATGCAGTAAATATGCTATCAGCAATCTTAGAGGTATGAAACAGCTTCCCATTCAGAAATTTATCTTCTCTAGAGGCTATGAGAATGGAGTTCAACCTTGAAAACAGATTAGCAACTCACAACAGTAAATGTTAGCATGGTATTTTTCAGTACAGAATAAGAAAGCATGTTAACAAGCACACTCATTAAAATAATTGGCAACTATCCATCTGGCTTTCATTGGATTTTTTCCCTTTAAGATAATAGCTTTTGGCCTTGTCTTCTGAAGAAAGGTATAGCTGTTATCAAATGTTGCAACTTCTTAGTCAAGCTTTTAAAAACAACAGAGAAAGCCATCTCAGATTACGTACATTTCATCTGGCACAAATGCTGTTTGTTCACTCTAATGGGGTAATTTTTAAAGTGGGATTACTTTAGTCCTTCTAGAATAATGGTTCACCACATGTAGATTTTTGCTGTTGTAATATTTTTCTTGCTTTTCTATTATTTGTTTTGGCTTTGTGCATCCAGTATGCACAATCAGTATGATTAAAATCATACACAGAAGTGAGAGACATTTCTAGCTTGCTCTGCATATTATATATACAGGATCTACTTAAAAATCCAACAGCAGTAAATTATTGAGTGCAATTTACTAAGTGAGTTTATTCTTTGCTTGTGTCACTTTTGCAAAAGATTGCTATACGCAGGGATGTCAACTGTCAGCACGTGGGCCAGTTGCATCATGCAGAGGCTGCACCCACCCCAGGTCCGGCCATGCAAAAAAAGTTGGGATACATCGCAACACATCACGTGACACAGCGAGTTTGACACCTGTGCTTTTCAACCTTTTCACAGATTATACCACTTTTAGGACATGACAATATTTGAGTACCAAATATTGATGACTAAAAAAAAAGGGAGGGGGATTTTGGGTTTTACTGATTAGATTCATTTGTTTTTATAGAAATGGCTAGTTTATAATATTATGGAAAAGTAAAAAGTTGAGGTTCAATGTTAATGCTTCATTCTACTGCAACAGAGGAACTCTGTTGTATTTCCCTTCTCCACCTCACTTTCCCCCCCTTTTTCCTCCCCACTGTGTCCTACTATTTGCTTTTGTATTTTTGTATTTTATTCTATAATTTAATAAAATATTACAAACTGTAGAAAAAAGAAAAAAGTACCAGTTTTAATTTCTTTGGTGGATGTTCCTTTGCTGAATTACTTTCCCTTTGCACTGACAAATATATGATGAATTTATCCATGTTTATTAATAGGCACCACTAACAGCTAGTTCAGGGGTCTTCAAACTTGGCACTTTTAAGACTTGTGGACTTCAACTCCCAGAATTCCTCAGCCCTCATGGCTGGTTGAGGAATTCTGGGAGTTGAAGTTCACAGGTCTTAAAGTTTCTAAGTTTGTAGACTCCTGGGCTAGCTGGTTGGACCTTCTGAGCTCTTCCACTGTGTAGTAAGAATGCACCCCCCAATCTCTTCCCTGTACCCTTAAAGACACAGGAATCAAGTGCAAAGCAAGAAAACAAAGAAACACAAACTCCGTTTTCTCTCTCTCTTTAAGCAGCCTCAGGCGTGTCACAATGTTGCAATTCTAGACTGAAAGGCTCTGGCAATTGTGAAAAGCTTTAGCTTTAAATTAAACCAGTTTACCTTCAAAGAAAACTTTCTAAAAGCCACAGACAGACTCAATTAAAGGGGGTAAAACTAATTACATTTATTTAAAGGGATTAAACCTTTCCTGTTCTTTTTTTCCCTTCTCCAACCCAAACCACATTCTTTTATAGCCTCTCCTCTCCCCCACTCCCACTTTTTCCTCAGTTCACCTCCAGCTCCGAGCTGCTTCTGGAAGCGCCAATCAGCTCCTGGGGCTTCTGCTGAGCCCAGACAATCGTGCAGCTGCCTCTCCCTCAGGCTTGGCTCATTTTGGCTCATTCCCTTCCCTGCTACACGTGGCTAGCAATCAGGTACCACCTCCATGTGGCAAAGTACCACAGGTGGTACACGTGCCACCAGTTGAAAAGCCCTGCTATACAGCATAAAGTATGCTTTGTTTCTTGAGGCTGTAGAGAACCTCAGAGCTGACCCGCAAAATCTACCCCGAGGTTCAAAAGTAAAATTATAACACTTGTTTGCAAATGTTTTAAATGTGCTGTCTTCTCTTAAGATCATGGGTAAAGATACCGCTACTCTAATGCATTACAGATAGATGTTCTGTATGGCTCCCCATACATTCCAAAATCCCTCTGCAGAGGGAATCTGAAGCAATGAACCATCCAAGTGTGGACAGGATGTATTGTCATTCCCATGTGCTATTTTCTAATCCTACTATTTTCTCAGAAACAGGCTCCAATGACCTTTAAATGATATTATATTATTAAAACTGTATAGTTCAAGAAGATGCTAGGTCAGTGAAGAGAGATGAGAAGGTTGCACTTTAGCCAAATCAGAGTTGTTTCTCAATGGGTGTTCTGTACTGCAGTGATTAATAAGCTTTATATAGGTGAAAATAACCTAAAGTCTGGGAATGTGCCCGCTGCATTTTAAATATTTTTTTCTGCCAAACAACTTTGCAAAATCTAGTTTACCTAATTAATCTATTTTCGTGTTCACATAAGACACTAATAAAGTAGCTATTTAGATAGGGGTTCACTTGACCAAGCAGCCAAGTTGTCACTAATATCCTGAATACATTAGCATATGCAAATACTGGTGAATTGTATCAGGTCTATTGCAAGGAAATTATATCAAAAGAAACAAAAATGACTATTTAATAACAAGCTTCTGTGCATTTTGTTATACAGAAATGAGAATTGCATAGTCAGGCGAAGCATAAACATGCATCAAGTGCAGTAGGAATTAACTTAATTAAGAAGTTAAAGATGAAGGGTGTTGAGTAATTATCAATTGAATGCCAAAATAGCAAGTACATTTAAATGATATAAGAGAAAGACTTGTAAAATACATAACAGAATGGGTCAAGAAAAATGGGAAGACGAAGAAGGTCATGGTTTAATGCAGACATGTCAAACACAAGGCCCGGGGGCCGGATCCAGCCCGCAAAGTGGTTTCATGTGGCCCACGAAGCCATCCTGGAAACAGTGAGGGAATGGCCCCCACTGCCTTGGCCCTGGCCCACAGACCCTCCTTCTGCCAGAGACCCTCAGATCTGTCCCACTCCTGCCCAGGCCCCTATAGGCAACCTTGATGCGAATGATGTAGAGCTGGCCACGCCCACCCAGTAGGCCACGCCCACCCTGGCCATACCCACCCGGCCCCTTGAGGGCAACTGCAATGCTGATGCGGCCCTCAATGAAATTGAGTTTGACACCTCTGATTTAATGGGTTCGATGAGAGCCTTAAAGAGATACAGGTAGAAGTTTAAAGAACAAACAGCAGCATGGTGACACGAAGAAAGGAAGATATGGAGACGTAAGCAAACAGAATTGAAATATACAAGAATTAGCCATGTTTCTTTCCTTATCTCATGCCTTAAATTCTTGTGCGTACCAAGCCATAATCAGGAAGTTGCTGTTTAGTCATTCATTCTCTTTTGACATGGCATAATTTGATAGACAGAATACTGCCAGCACTATGTGTTGGCAGCTGCTTGACTTCTTATAAACTCATGCTTGTGTCATCAGCGCTAGTACTTAAGCCAACTCTGTTGACCATTTTTATTGCCTTTTCCCCCCAAATGACTTTTGCCTTTGGATTGCATGTTCAAAATATTTAAGCTTTAGCTTCATTCAGAAATCTTCCACAAAGATACCTGTTTTTCTTCATCACACACTGAATGATTTGTTCTTCTTGTGATCCAAGGAACATTCAACTATTTTCTCGGTACAATTCAAAAGCATCATTTTGTCAGCCTTATTGTTATGAAGTTTATAAGCCACCAGCTTCCCATGACTCTGGTGGTCCAGCTTTCACAGCCAGATGTTACTATCAGGCTGTAGCCTCCATTTTAACACTCCATGTTAAGTCATCTGGCTTAACAAAACATGTTTTTTTGAATGTTTTGTGCAACTAACTGTTGGAAGAAAAGTCTCCATCATGGTTCCTCCAAGCGGGGAATAAACATGGCAACTGCTTTTGGAAGAAGGTTGTAGTTTATTGCAGAGGAAAGGCAGACAGAAAGATGGATCCAACAGGAAAAGAAGGGCTGAGCACATGTGGGTAGTGGGTTTTTATACTCTATTGTCTGGAGTTATTTCCTGTTTCAAGCTTTGTATTTCCTTTGTCACCTATTCTGTCCTGAGCCTAGGTGTGCCACTCTAGGATTCTTGCTTGTTGTCTGTCCCAGCGCACCTCCCTGGGGCAGGGGTATGTAGATTTTACAAGTCTGAAGTCTTCTTAGCTTCAACCTCCCTGAATGGTTTACATCTGCATTTCTAGAGTTGGTTTCCGCTTGGGGGAGGGAGACTTGGGGCTATTAAGAAAAACTGGGCATGCTTTTCTGTCTCTTTAAGATCCTTTTAGGAAATGTATTTTCCTGCCCTTTTAATATTTCCTTCTCTGGGGAGCTGACTTCCCACATAACCAAGAAACCAGTTGTTTGTGAACCAATAAGCCAAAGACATAACTTCCCATAGTGTGAGATGGGAAACTAACCTAACCTTCTCATCTTTCTCACCTCTCATCTTTCCTACTACCTTTTCATACTATGATTTCTCTATTGTTGTTTGTATCTTATGGTTTATGGTTGTATCTTATTCTATCTTCTATCTTCTCTCTTTATATCATGATCCCTAGCTAGCATAATTTGGGATCATTTCTAATATACGTATTTACTGTTTTAGTTTGGGCATTGTATTTCTTTTTTAACTTTTGTATTCTTGTATACTTGCCCTGTTCACCGCCCTGAGTCCTTCGGGAGAAGGGCGGTATATAAATAAAATTATTATTATTATTATTATTATTATTATTATTATTATTATTATTATTATTATTATTATTATTATTATTATTATTATTATTATTATTATTATTATTTATGCTTTGTTGGGTCGCCTAACGAACAGGAGTCGGAAGCCTGTCTACTTTTCTGCCCTTTCAGACTTGCCGATTCGGAAGTAAACGTTTCACTTCCCCCATCTCTCCATTGCTCAGCAACCCAGCCGCACTTTGTTCTATGGGGAAGCTCTTGCTTTCGGTTTCATTTCTCCGGAAAGAGAAACAAAGAGGGAGCGAGGGCTGAATTGCGGAGTCGGGTGTGATCCTAGGGGGTGGGACAAGCGTTCTCGAGAGGCGGGAATTCCGAGGAGTTTAGGGGGGGCTTGGCTGGTGGGGAAGAGGAAGGGGCCGGGGCGAGACTCTCAGGCCAGGATGGACGTGCGCTTTGCCCAGGAAATCTTCCGGGGGGTGTGCGCCGCGGGCGGCTCTCTGAAAGTCAGCGAGATTAAGGTCCGAGTGGATTCGGGCCGCCTGGCCTCGATTCTGCAGGATAAGACGAAATTCATCGTGGTCATCCGGGAAGACCCCCCCTCGGCGGCCGGCAGCGAAGATCACCGTGTTGTCGTGGCTACTACAGGGGCGCGGCTGTGCCGGGAACACGGTACAGGGAAGTGCTCTGGTGACTGCCGGCAGCTCCACCTCTGCCGGTACTTCGTCTACGGGGGGTGCCGCCAACAGGCCGCGAGGTGAGCCCGTCGCCCCAGCCGGGAAAGAGACGGGTCGCTTCCGAGAGAGGGAGCGGGGCAGTCTTGAAACCTCCCCGTGGTGGCGGTGGGGAGACGGAACCCGGAGCCGCGTCCTCGGCGCTTTGCTTTGCACGGCGTATCTTGCTTTCCAAGGAATTGGTTTGCCGCTGGAAGCGCCCGGATGCGCTCCGGGGAATTGCGGGAGAAAGGAATCGGTCCTAGAGCCGCCCAGCCTGGGAGGCAATTTGCCATTTTCTGCCGGCAGAGCGGAAGGCGGGGGGTGCCGGGTAGTTTGCGATTCTCGTTCCAGATTCAATTCAGGGGAATTTTTGAGAGGGCAACTTGGCGTCTGAGGCTCCGCTTGTCCACCCGACTGGGGAAAAAAAAAAGAATTGGGACCGACGCCTCCCGGTGCCAAATGTTATGATCCTCTTTATCAGGGGTCTTCAAACGTGGCCCTTTTATGACTTGTGGACTTCAACTCCCAGAATTCCTCAGCCAGCAAAGCTGGCTGAGGAATTCTGGGAGTTGAAGTCCACAAGTCATAAAAGGGCCAAGTTTGAAGACCCCTGCTCTTTATGAAAGAACCCTGAAACTTTCCCTCGGAAGGCTGAGCCTTGGGGGAAGGACTTCAAACTCTGCTCTTTGGTCTTAAGGGAAACCGGGGGTGATTCCTCCGCAGAGGTTTTTCTTCGGTGGCTTTGTACTTGTAAATAGTGAAGCTGGGATAAATTTTACGTACCACCGAAATGAGACGTATAAATGGACTTTCCAATCCAGCTTTTCCGAAGAAAATGGCACCCCGTTCTATGGGATCCTGAGACCTTTCAGAAGGAAGCTACTCTTAACTCTTGTTCTTAGTTCTCTGTTTCCGGCCATCCTGTTTACTCTTTTCAAGACTTAGTTGAAAAGGAAGTGGAATGTTGTGCTTCTTTATCAGTTTAAAACAATGTCTTTCTCTGCTTAGGTACTGTTAAGAAGGAAATGAATAGCCTTCTAACAACAAGCTGCCGATTAGCATTTCTCAGTTGACTCCACCACCACCACCACCATTCAGGGTCTGTTTTACCCAGATCGTTAGTTTCCCCCTCCCCAAACTTTATTGACATTACAAATTTAAGATTTTAAAACACAATGTATCTAAAGCATTTATTAGCCAGAATCTTGTTGGAAGAAGCTTTCTAAACTTGCAGTCCCATGTACATCAAAAGCCCTGGTTTTTTAAGTTTAATTTTAAAAGCACCCTGGAATCCCAGGAAAAAATAAAGCCATTTTTCATATGAAGTCTGCTGATAATTTGCTTGGATGTAGCTGTACAGATTGCTTAGCCTGAAATGGGAACTAGTCTGCCATTGCTTTCTCCTAGGATTATTATTGGTATTTTTGATTCCTAGATTTTAAATTGCCATCTTTGGAATTCCCAGGAAGTCCCTAGCCCAGGGATAGGCAACCTTGGCTCTTTTATGACTCTTGGACTTCAACTGGCTCAGGAATTCTGGGAATTGAAGTCCACGAGTCATAAAAGAGCCAAGGTTGCCTACCCCAGCCCTAGTCCAAGGGCCGACCCAGCTAAGCTTTCATTATCAGTCTACATGACACTGTCTGCTCATGCCTATGAACAGTGTGTAATTTAAAACTTAAATCTGGATACAGTTACAAACTATGTTCTAATATTTTCAAAATTTTTAGGAAACCATGCAAGTTTATCCATGATATTAATTCAGGCCACAACTTCTCTGTCCTAAAAGAACATGGTCTAGATATCTTAAAACCTGATGAATTATGTCAACTGCTGCTTCAGAATGATCCTTCACTCCTGCCTGAGGTGAGCTTATCACATACAATTGATGCTTGATAGGCAGTAAAATTTCAGTTGTTGAAGATGTGGTACACCGAACGAACCATTTTAATTTGCCCAAGAAATTCAGTGTTGGGGAAAATTTCATATTTCAGGTAGTCCTAAACTTATGACCACAATTGAGCCCAAAAGTGAGACAGTTGTTAAGTAAATCTTGCCTCATTTTTCAACCTTTCTTGCCACAGTTGTTAAGTGAATCACTGAAATTGTTAAGTTAGTAACACAGTTAAGTGAATCTGGCTTCCCCATTGACTTTTTTTGTCAGAAGGTTGCAAAATGATTAAATGACCCTGGGACACAGAAACCATCATAAATATGAAGTGGTTTCCAGGCATCCGAATTTTGATTTGGTGGCCCTAGGGTTGCTGCAACTGATTGTAAATCCGAAAAATGATAAGTCACTTCTTTCGCTGCCATTGTAACTCTGAATGGTCTGTAAATGAATGTTTGTAAGTCAAAGACTATCTGTATTAAGTGGCACGTTTAGAGACTATCACTGGCCTTTCCAGTGATAAATCAGTATTTCTATTTGGAGAGCCAGTTTGGTATGGTGGTTAAGGCACTAGACTAGAAACAAGGAGACTGAGTTCCAGTCTCACCTTAGCCACAAAGCAATTGGCTGACCTTGGGTTAGTCACTTTCTCTCAGCCCAAGGAAGAAGGCAGTAGCCAACCATTATGGCCAAATTGCCAAGAAAATTGCAGGAACATGTCCAGGCAGTTGTCAGGATTTGGCTGACTTGAAGGCACCAAAAGAAAATCAAAGCCAAAAACAAAATGGTCTCAATTATGGGCTTAATATTTTTATTTTGGTTTAATCTTGCTTTCAAAACCACTATTGATAAGTGGGGTATAATAATCTTCCAAATAAATGATGACAATCGATCTAAGGTTACAGCATAGCTAACTTTATAATAAAGAGACATGGTTTATGCAGTTGGATTCCTTTAATAAGGCAGTGGAAAGTTGCCATTGAGTAGTCTGAATAGGCATTTAGGAAGAGAGAGATCTATTAATGCAATTGGTGGTCATAGGCGGGAATAGAATCTTGTATAGTATTGGTTCCATTTCTAAACCTCTCTGGAGATGCTTTAATCCCATATTCCTTGTGAACATTTAGGCATAATTGTTTTATTACATCTTTGCTTGGCTAGAGATAGACTAAATATATCCATTTGCTTCAAATATAACAATATAATATTCTTATCTTTGCTAGATATGTCCATATTACAACAAAGGGAATGGGCCTTATGGATCATGCACCTTTAAGAAGATCTGTGTTAAACTTCACATATGTCAGTACTATCTCCAAGGAGAATGTAGATTTGGGAGTAATTGCAGACACACTCATGATATTTTTAATCCTGAATGTTATGAGAAGCTGGAGAAGTGGGGGATGAGCCAAGCTTTGATTAGTAAAATTCCATTGATCTACAGGAATGTGTATGACATTAAAAACAACACAAAATACAGAGGTAAAGTACTTTATCCTATTTGAAAACAATACAACAGCCATTTTCAATTTGATGTCCTCTGTGTTGTAATTTGTAATTTTCCTGGTGTGCCAATGTGGAGGATTCTGAGAGTTGTCATCTCTGCATAATTGGAAAGCAGTAAGTTGGGAGGGTTGCACTGTCAGAATCACCTCTGCTTAGCATTATAGCAATTAGCCAGTTTGTAATTCAGGAGCTTTGCATTGGGACAACTCAAAATGAAGTCTGACATACACCAGGTGTTTTAAGATCACTATTGTTGATCAGGGAGGTGTGCAAGGATTTTATTTATTTATTTATTTATTTATTTAATTTGTATACCGCCCTTCTCCCGAAGGACTCAGGGCGGTGAACAGGGCAATACATAAAAACAAGATACAAAAATTAAAAATTATTAAAAAGTAATTAAACAGTGCCCATAATAAATTAATACAGATTAACAGTTAAAATCCATTTATAAAATCCAACCCCGTCCCATCAGGCTAGGCCAGCTTGTTCAAAGAGATGGGTTTTAAGATTGCACCGGAAGGAGCGGAGATCAGGTGCCATCCAGAGCTCGACCGGAAGATGGTTCCAAAGATCCGGTGCACCCACAGAGAACGCCCTCCCCCTGGGGGCCACCAGTCGGCATTCTTTGACTGGTGGCACCCTGAGGAGGCCCTCTCTGTGGGAGTGTACTGGGTGGAGGGAAGTTGACGCCGGCCGCAGGTGCTCCCCAAGGTATTCCGGACCCATGCCATGTAGGGCTTTGTAGGTCATTACTAACACCTTGAACCTCACCCGGAAGACAACTGGTAGCCAATGCAGCTCGCGGAGCAAAGGTGTGACATGGGAGTGTCGGGAAACTCCCAACATAACTCTCGTGGCTGCATTCTGTACCAGTTGGAGCCTCCAAGTGGTCTTCAAGGGTAGCCCCATGTAGAGAGTGTTGCAGTAGTCAAGACGAGAGGTCACGAGCACATGAGTGACCGTACGTAAGGCATCCCGGTCTAGATAGGGATGCAACTGGCGCACCAGGCGAACCTGGGCGAAGGCCCCCCTAGTCACAGCTACTATATGGTCTTCTAAGGAAAGCTGTGAATCTAGAAGGACTCCCAAGTTGCGAGCCCTATCTACAGGGGGTAATAACTCACCCCCCATAGTGAGGGGTGGGATATCCTGAGTATCCCGAGATGCCGGTACGCACAGCCACTCAGTCTTGTCAGGGTTGAGTCGAAGCCTGTTCCTCCCCATCCAGACCCGGACCGCCTCCAGGCATCGGGACATCACGTCGAGGGCATCACTGGGGTGGTTTGGGGTCGAAATGAAAAGCTGGGTATCATCAGCATACTGATGATACCCAACTCCAAAACCACGAATGATCTCACCCAGCGGTTTCATGTAGATGTTGAACAGGAGAGGCGAGAGGACCGACCCCTGAGGAACTCCACAAACGAGAGGCCTCGCGGTCGACCTCTGCCCCCCTGCCAACACCGACTGCGAGCATCCCAGGAGATAGGAGGAGAACCACTGAAGAACCGTGCCTCCCACTCCCAATCCCCTGAGGCGCCGCAGCAGGATACCATGGTTGATGGTATCGAAAGCCGCTGAGAGGTCTAATAGGACTAGGACAGAGGAATATCCCCTGTCCCGAGCCCTCCAGAGATCATTCACCAGCGCGACCAATGCCGTCTCCGTGCTGTACCCGGGCCTGAAGCCCGATTGGTACGGGTCTAGATAATCCGGCCACTTACATCTGGCCACTTTGCATTACATGACCAGCTTGGTTCTCTCTGGAAATAGAGAAGGCATAGTTCAGACATGTCAAACCCTTGATGTCACATGATGTTGCACAACATATCGAGACAGTTTTGCCATTGCCGGAAATGGGGTGGGTGCGGCTTCTGGATGATGCATCCGGCCTATGGGCCGGCAGTTTGACACCCCTGATATATGTGCTTTCTCAGCTGTGATGTAAAAATTATGACATTGGAAACAGTATTAAGTAGGCTGCATTTAGCTATTTGCCCATTAGGATTGCATAGTTGAGTTTTAAATAATTTATGGGAAGTTAAACATTTGGAAAGTTCATTTCTGTCTGCTGCATGATTAATCAGCAGTTACCAGTTGTTCTTTTTTTAACTCAAATTACAAGCCTTCATTTAAGGATGGTAATTGGGACTGGAATTGCTATAGCTAAGGAGTGGAGTCATAAAATGTGTCAAAATGTGACTGCATCACTTAGCAATGGCAGTTCCGGCAGTCTCCATTTCTATTGCTGAGAGAGGATAACGGGTTGTTAAATCAGGATTTTTTGGTGACTTCCTGATGGCTTCTAATAAAGAAAATCATTGGGGAAGCCATCAGGAAGTCCCAGGTGGCTTGCAAGCAGGTCAGTGAGTGGGAAAGTGCTATGGTGCAATGTAAGTGCAACCAGATAGGGAGTGGCTGTTGTCAGGTGGAGTAGGATGCACCAGTGGCTGCCACAGCACTGCACAAGCATGGCTGGGAAGCCATTGTGTGCTATAGAGTGTATGTGTGGGATACTGTGGGCAGAGGTATGCTACACCAGGGGTCCCCAACCTGCGGCCATGGGTCAATACTGGGTCGCAGTCTGTTTGAAACTGCCAGGCAAGTGCGCACATGCAAAGCTCCACTTGTGTGAGGTGAGGGTACTTATGCTCATGTGTGAAGTTCCACTCACACAAGTGAAGGCGCTTGTGCTCACTTCCACTCACTTGAGCGGAGGGTGCTTATGCTTGCCCACAAAGCTCCATCTGTGCAAATAGAAATGCAAAAACCTCTCTCCATGGAACCAGTCCCTGGTGCTGAAAAGGTTGGGGCCACTGACATAGGTTTAGTATCTTGGGGAGTTCTGATCCCGCTGTCATTCTCATGGAAGCAGTATTCTGGGACTCCCATAGTCTTCAGAGAACAGCTCTCAGGTTGATAAGCCTACTAAAACTGGATGAAGGTTATCAATAACTCTTCTATTCAAACCTTATCTCACTGTGTAGATAGAATATTTTGAGCATATCAGTCGTGTGAAATTCTCAGAAGTTCATTCATGAAAGCACTAAATGGATTTGTTTTATTCTAGAAAAGACATTACCATGGTATCTCAATACGTTAATTAGGTCAAATGATGAATACCAACAATTTTTCCCCCATAAGTAATATAATAAGTCACAAGGCAGCCAACACCGAAAGTTCTAGCTTATGCGTTGAGTACCAAACAAACAATGAGTACCAGGACAAACTTTATGTCAAAATGCATTGAATACTAAGTTCGATGATTTTCAAAGCAGTTGAATCAGAAGGTATTACTGTATTTACATTTTATTGGTGACTGAAAACCCCTATAGGCCTTTTGTGTAAAAAAGAAAAAAAAACTTTAAGTTTTATGGTTTTGATGATTAAATAGGATAGATTATAGATTATAAAATTTAATTTAATTTAATTTAATAACATTTATATACCGCCCTTCTCCCTGAGGACTCAGGGCGGTTCACAGGGCAGAATAAAATAGCCAATACAAACATTAAAAGGTGATTAAACAATTGCCCTAATTAAAAACAATAGAAGTACAGTTCTAAAAAACCCCGAGATAAAATTAAAAGACCAAAAATAAAACAACCCCAGCGATCCCCATCAGGCTAGGCCAGCTTGTACAAACAAAAATGTCTTGAGATCGCGACGAAAGGAGCGAAGATCGGGCGCCATCCGGAGCTCTACCGGTAGCTGATTCCACAGCTCCGGAGCGCCCACAGAGAAGGATCTCCCCCTGGGGGCCACCAATCGACATTCTCTGATCGGTGGCACCCTGAGGAGGCCCTCTCTGTGGGAACGTACAGGGCGCAGGGAGCTTGATGCCGGCAGCAGATGTTCCCTAAGGTACTCCGGCCCCATGCCATGGAGGGCTTTAAACACCGTTACCAGTACCTTGAATCTCACCCGGAAGACAACTGGCAACCAATGCAGCTCACGGAGCAGAGGTGTAACGTGGGAGTATCGGGAGACTCCCAACACCACTCTCGCGGCTGCATTCTGTACCAGTTGGAGCTTCCGGGTGGTCCTCAAGGGCAGCCCCATGTAGAGAGCGTTGCAGTAGTCCAGACGAGAGGACACGAGCGCATGAGTGACCGTGCACAAATCATCCCGGCTAAGATAGGGCCGCAACTGGCGCACCAGGCGAACCTGGGCGAAGGCCCCCCTAGTCACAGCTCCTATGTGGTCTTCTAAGGTGAGCCGTGAATCTAGGAGGACACCCAAGTTGCGAGCCCTATCTACGGGGGGTAATAGTTCACCCCCCATAGCCAGAGGTGGAATGTCCGAATAAACCCGGGATGAAGGTATGCAAAGCCACTCAGTCTTGTCGGGGTTGAGCTGAAGTCTGTTCCTCCCCATCCAGACCCGAACCGCCTCCAGGCAACGGGACATCACGTTGAGGGCATCACTGGGGTGGTTTGGGGTCGAAAAGAAAAGTTGGGTATCATCAGCGTACTGATGATACCCAACTCCAAAGCCACGAATGATCTCACCCAGCGGCTTCATGTAGATGTTGAACAGGAGAGGCGAGAGGACCGACCCCTGAGGAACTCCACAAATGAGAGACCTCGCGGTCGACCTCTGCCCCCCTGCCAACACCGACTGCGAACGTCCCAAGAGATAGGAGGAGAACCACTGTAAAACTGTGCCTCCCACTCCCCTGAGACGCCGCAGCAAGATACCATGGTCGATGGTATCGAAAGCCGCCGAGAGGTCTAATAGGACTAGAACAGAGGAGTACCCCCTGTCCCGAGCCCTCCAGAGATCATTCACCAGCGCGACCAATGCCGTCTCCGTGCTGTGCCCGGGCCTGAAACCCGATTGGTACGGGTCTAGATAATCCGCTTCATCCAGGACCAGAGGGAGCTGGTGCGCCACCACACTCTCAACAACCTTCGCAAGAAAGCGAAGGTTGGAGACAGGACGAAAGTTGTTCAATACAGCTGGGTCCAGGGCAGGCTTCTTGAGGAGAGGCCTCACCACCGCCTCCTTCAAGACGGCGGGGAAGATACCCTCACTCAGCGAAGCCGATATAACTGCCTGGAACCAGCTGCGTGTCCTCTCCCGGGCTGCATAGACCAGCCAGGAAGGGCACGGGTCCAATAAACATGTGGTGGTGCTCAGCCTCCCCATGATCCTGTCCACTTCCTCCGGAGTCACAGAATCAAACTCCTCCCAGGTGATATCGACAAGACCACCCGTGTCCTGATCGTCAGACTCTGCCCAGTCAGAGTCCAGACCGGTCCGAATCCGAGCGATTTTGTCCGACAGATGTTGGTTAAACTCCTCGGCACGGCCCTGCAAGGGATCCTCCCTCACCTCCTGATTTAGGAGGGAGCGAGTCACCCTGAACAGGGCGGCCGGGCGATTATCTGCGGACGCGATAAGGGTGGCGAAGTGGTTAGACCTCGCCTCCCTTATCGCAGCGAGATAAGACCTAATGTAGGCTCTTAGTCGCAATCGGTCGGATTCGGATCGGCTGGACCTCCAACCGTTCTCTAGGCCCCGTCTCCGACGCTTCATCTCCCGAAGCTCCGCAGAGAACCATGGAGCTCGACGGGATCTGCACCGGGTCAGGGGCCGCAGGGGTACAACTCGGTCAAGAGCCTCAGTGGCCGTCCTTTCCCAGGCTTCCACTAAGGCATCTGCCGAGCTGTGAGCAAGGGAGGCAGGTGGGGACCCCAGAGCTGCCTGGAACCTCTGGGGATCCATTAAGCGTCTGGGGCGGTACCATTTAATTGGTTCCAAACACCCACGGCGGGGGGTGGCAAAACGGAAGACCAGCCGCAGGAGATGATGATCGGTCCATGACAGGGGCATAATAATTGGAGAGCCCCCACCAAGATCATCTAACCACCGTCCAGATAAGAAAACTAGGTCAAGGGTGTGGCCTCCCTCATGAGTCGGTCCCGAAATTACCTGCGTCAGGTCCATGGCCGTCATGGAAGCCATGAACTCCCGGGCCAACTCAGATGATCCTCCCAGTGATGGTAGGTTGAAGTCCCCCAAAACTATAAGTTTCGGGAACTCAACCACCAGCCCAGAGAGGACATCGAGCAGCTCAGGCAGGGCTGCTGCTGCGTGACTAGGCGAAAGGTACACCAGCAGCAAGCCCAACTGCGCACCAGGGCCGCATCTCAAAAAGAGAGACTCACACCCGACTATCTGAGGAACAGTGGCCTCCCGCGGACACAAGGTCTCCCTCATAACAACAGCCACACCCCCACCCCTACCCTGAGCCCGAGGCCGGTGCAGCACCCGGAAACCTGGTGGACAAAGATCAACCAGAGGAATCCCGCCCTCTGGGCCCAACCAAGTCTCCGTGATGCAAGCCAGGTCCGCCTGCTCACCCTCGACCAGATCACGAACGAGAGGAGCCTTATTAGAGACGGACCTGGCGTTCAAATACACCAGCCGGAGCTCAGGGGGCTGCACACCCTCACTCCCGGGACCTTGGGGTAGAGCCAGAGGGTCGGAGTGCCTCACCGCTTGTAAGTAGCGGAGAGGCCTTCCCTGAGATCGATACGGCCCTCTGCTCCTCCATCTGCTGCCATTCCCTGATGTCGTGGGAATAGGTAGCCCCACGACCAGCCCTGGAGCCCCGGAGGTGACCGACCCCCGCTATTCCCCCCTGCGATCTCCATCGGCCCTAGCCAGAACAGCGGTAGTTGGATAGCCCCCCTTATCCAAACAACCAAAAGAACCCTCCCGCCTCCCTAACCCCCTAAAAAATTTTGAAAGAAAAATAATCAGGGGCCTCTTATTAGGTCTACGTCGAAGGCCCCTACCCGTGCCCAGCCAACTCTCAGGGTCCCAATAAATGGGCCCTTCCTCGAGGTTATAATCGGCTGGCAAGGCGGGTCGCACCCAGGAGGGGGGAGCACCCCTGAGGGCGCACAAGTCCGTGGACGAATATTTAAAGGAAGGCATAAATAGCAGTCCGAATCGCAGGCAGTCCATAGATGATAGTCCATGAGGAGGATCTATTCGGAGAGGGAATCCCAGGCCTCCGTCCAGCCGCTGCCACTCAGCTGGATAAGCCCCCCGGGCAGGCCTACCACCGTCCTCTCACTACGGCCACAAAGCCAATTCTCGGGGGGGGGGTGGGAGTCTGGAGCAACCCCACTGGGTATGGCCTGCCCCATAGAGCTCTCACCTCTAGGGGCAGGAGATGTAAATTCGGCCATCCTCTCACAATGGCCAATACCCAGAATTCTCTGTCCTTTGGGGTATAAGGGGCAATGCGCAGTCGATTGTAAAAGCAAAAACAAGCCATCATAGTCAATTCTGATAACAGCCAAGTCCCCCGTTGTCTCGTCATTCCTAGAGGTTGTAACTGACCACCAGTCCATAGGCCCTCAGTTCCATAATTATTGGGGCCTTCCAGACTGTGGTCAACAAAGATTGGCTCCCCCAGGTCCATTAAATTCCCCGCCGATCTTCCAAAGTCCTTCAAAATGGCCCAAGTCCACAAGGCCCCACTGGGCTCCACCGGGATCAACCGGCTAGCCCAGGAACCTTCAGGGCCATCAGAAGCAGTGGGGGTGCCAACCCATCTGGGATATGCAAAACCAACCGGGGGGCCGGCAAACCGGGCATAACGCCATCGCTGAGTCATCGAAGCCGCTGCCGCTGAGCCGCTATGGACAGAAAAGACCATGATATAATTTTAGAGAAGTTAAAAAATTATAACTGCTGTGAAGAATATCTGAAGCCACTTCTTTATATCTTTTCTTTTTTCCTATATTTCTGCTACTTTTTTTCTTTCTGGATTTTTAGCTTTTTCTTTTTTCCCCCTTTATGCTACTTCTTTTTTTTAATATAAATTTTTTATTGATTTTCCAATATTATACTTCTATCTTTGAAAAGCAACGTGTTGTCCGGGTTACAATAGTTCCATTTCATACAGGTACATGTTATTACAAATCTCCAATTTATTGTAGCCAATATTTCCTCTCTTTTTTCCTTTAATACATATTGTCTCTTATCTAAATTAACATACTCCTTATTTTATCTATCAATTATTTAATGGTTTCCTTGCATTTGTCAATACTTTCTTATATTTATTTATTTTAACATTTCATCTTTAAGACATCAATCACCTTATAAATTTTCCCAGCTTTAATTTGCATTAATATTAAAGTTAAACGTTTGAAGTTTCTCATTTTCATATTTCTAGGTGACCCCACTTCCCTTTATCACAGTTCTCTCCAATTCCTAATAATGTAGATACACATCCTATCTATCTCATTTCCATATCAACAGGTTAATAATACAATATTCTTGTTTTCATTGTAATTTCCACATGCTGTAAATTCAATAATCAAAATTTCTCCCCTTTCAACATTTAACACATCTTTTCTTTATATCTGTTCTCTCGTGCTTACACTTGTAATTTTATTTTTATCACTACATCCAAGTATATTAGTTACATTATATCACTCCTAACATCAGTACATGTTAATTTCATTTAAACAGTTCAATATTTCAGTTTAACTGTTGATATTTGCACATCTTAAGTTTTTTAATTAGCCAATATTTTTATCTGCACATCAAAACAGTCTCTCATAATCCAAGTACAATCCTGTCGGTTATGTATTGGGCTCACTTGTAACACCATGTGGTAAGCTGGAGCAGCTAACGGCTCTCCAGCAACTCCCCGTCTCCAGTTCTGCTATTGGTTGCCCCTAGGTGGCGATGGGTTGCTTCAAACCTATTGGCTGCCGCCTAGGGGCCAGGTTATAAATTGCTGCAGGCTGCAGCCCAATTCTCAGTTCAGATCCTGCAAGCAAATAAACATGACCATTGCTGAACTCACTTGCCTCATCTCCATTCCTGCGCAACGAACTCACTACACAACACTGTCTATTTAGATATTTTCTGTTTCAGGCCTCTTAAATATGTCCATTCTTCTTCAATCTTATTCTGACTTTTTTCCTTTCCCATATCATCTTTTCTTTCTTTGCTTCAGGGTCATCAAAGAGTTCTTATATTGTAGAATCATATTGAAGTGACCCTCCAGTCTCTATTTTTGAAGGGTTGAGGGGTCTAATAAAGATACCAAATCTTATTATTATTTTCTCCTCTTGGCGTAATTGTCTATTTTTTCTTCCATCTGTTTTTCATTTTGATGTTCGAATTCCTTCTGCTTTATGTAACAAAATTTTTGTTCAATCATTTTGTCAGGTTTTTCTCCAAAATTTCTCTTGCCTGTGCTTGTTGAATAGTTAAATCTTCTGTCAGAGTATTTGATTGTTCAATTTCTTCTGTTATGTTCTGTCCTGATAAATTGTTAGTTATAGTCACAATTTGCATTTGCTTATCCAAGACGCTTTCTAGTTTTTCCCCAAAAGCTCTTATTTCATCACCAGCTGCGGAAAGGAACTAATAAGTTTGGCAGGTTATTTTCATCATAGCATACATTTGTTTTTGTATTTCTTCCATGGTGAACTCTCACATCTGGTGTTCAAGGTTAGTCTTATCAGCTTGCAATTTCAGGTTTAGCCACAGGATGTCCTCCAAGTACTTGGAAAATTCTTTTCTTTTCTTTTAGGGAAACTGCCTGTTAATCTCTTTTCAATTGTTTCTTCCGTTTTAGAAGAACAGAGCCAAATTTTCAAATAAGGATAGGAAGTAAGGAATAAATAGCCAAAAGCTTTTAGTCCACAAGTTTTTTTAAAGGAATAAAATTCTAGTTGAGGTCCAATTTTTCAAGGTTTCTTTTTAAAGCACCCCTGGAAGTTCAATCACCACTGATTCTGAAGGGAGGGTTGAAATTCCCCCTCCCTCTCCACAGGGGGGAAGGTACTTAGCAGCTTATTTAGGTGGAAAGAAGAAGATTGGATTGTAAGAGAGGTTGATCTTACCCAGTCTCTTCCACACTGTTTTAATGTTGCCTGGTAGTAAGTGTGGCTTCGGCTGTCTGCAGCCTAGTGACCAGCCGTATTGCTATGGCTGGTCTTTCATCTGCCGGTTCGAAGGGAATGCAGGCACTAATGGGAGAGTTCCAGCTCCCTTCCCCCGTGTTTCTGCAAAAGCCCCTTCTTGCTGGTTGCCCCTCCACGGCGACTCTTTGGCCCTTTTAAGACCCCCCAGCAATGCAAAACTGGACATGGAGGACGAGAGCCATCCTCCAAGTGTCCATAACGGCAGCGTTGGTGAACTGGAAGCTGCTTACTTCTTTTCTTTTTTTTCTTTTTTTTCTTTTAGTTTTTATTATAATTAAAACTTTCAATAAGAAAATTTTATAAAGAATAAAATAGTTTATTCATTACCGCATGATTTAATTTAATCATGGTTTGCTGACTGGCCCAGTTGATTGGATAAACCATGATACATGAACCAAAGGGACTGGATTCACATCTCATGCTAAGTCAAGACAAAACTGCATTATAATTTCAAGCAATTTTCTCCTGATTATTTGTGCTTGTGAAAGAGGAATCACAACTGTCCTTGCTGCAAACTATAAGTTGAGGATTAGATGATATATTGCACGAAACAATACATTTATTTATTTATTTATTTATTTATTTATTTATTTATTTATTTATTTATTTATTTGTTTGTTTGTTTTTATATACCGCCCTTCTCCCGAGGGACTCGGGGCGGTGTACAGAGTAAGGTAGGTATACAGATGAACAATAGTAAAACAATAGTAAAAACAACTGAGACCCCAAGAACTATCAGGCCAGGCCGGACTGCTGGAACAGGTAAGTTTTTAAGTCGCGCCGGAAGGTGCGGAGGTCGGGGGCCATCCGGATTTCGGTAGGCAAGCAGTTCCAGAGGGTTGGCGCACCCACTGAGAATGCCCTCCCCCTGGGGGCCACCAGCCGACATTCCTTGAGCGGTGGCACCCTGAGGAGGCCCTCTCTGTGGGAGCGCACAGGACGGAGGGGTGTTGACGTTGGCAGAAGGTGCTCCCGTAGGTAGTCCGGACCCATGCCATGCAGGGCTTTGTATGTCATTGTTAGCACCTTGAATTTCACTCGGAAGGCAACCGGAAGCCAGTGCAGCTCACGGAGGAGAGGTGTGATATGGGAGTATCGGGAGGCCCCCAAAAGCGTCTGTGCAGCTGCACTCTGCACCAGTTGAAGCTTCCGAGTGGCTCTCAAGGGCAGCCCCATGTAGAGAGCGTTACAGTAGTCAAGGTGAGAGGTCACAAGTGCATGGGTGACTGTACGTAAGGCATCCAGGTCCAGATAAGGTCATAGTTGGCGCACCAGTCGAACCCGGGAGAAGGCCCCCTTGGTCACAGCTCCTGTGATCTTCCAAGGATAGCTGTGAGTCTAGGAGGACACCCAGGTTGCGGGCCCTATCAACAAGGGGTAATAACTCGTCCCCCATGTTAAGGGATGGAATGTTCTGAGTATCCTGGCTTGCCGGTATGTACAGCCATTCAGTCTTGTCCGGGTTGAGTTGAAGCCTGTTCCTCCCCATCCATTCCCGGACCGCTTTCAGGCAACGGGACATCACGTCGAGGGCATCACTGATGCTGTTTGGAGTTGAGATGAAAAGCTGGGTGTCATCAGCATACTGATGGTACCCTACTCCAAAACCACGAATGATCTCACCCAGCGGTTTCATGTAGTTGTTGAACAGGAGAGGCGAGAGGACCGACCCTTGAGGGACTCCGCAAACGAGAGGCCTCGGAGTCGACCTCTGTCCTCCTGCCAGCACTGACTGCGAGCGTCCCAGGAGAAAGGAGGAGAACCACCGCAGAACCGTGCCTCCCACTCCCAGTCCCCTGAGGCGCCGCAGCAGGATACCATGGTCGATGGTATCGAAAGCCGCCGAAAGGTCTAATAAGACTAGGACAGAGGAATGGCCCCTGTCCCGGGCCCTCCAGAGATCATTCATCAGAGCGACCAATGCCGTCTCCGTGCTGTAGCCCGGCCTGAAGCCTGATTGGCACGGGTCTAGATAAACCGCTTCATCCAGGACCTGAGGAAGTTGCTGCGCCACCACACTCTCAACAACCTTCGCAAGGAAGCGAAGGTTGGAGACTGGACGAAAGTTATTCAATGAGGTTGGGTCCAAGGTGGGCTTCTTGAGGAGAGGTCTCACCACCGCCTCCTTCAAGGAGGTGGGGAAGTGACCCTCACTCAGAGAAGCAGAGATGACCGCCTGAAACCAGCCTCGTGTCCCCTCTCAAGCTGCATAAGCCAGCCAGGAAGGGCACGGGTCCAGTAAGCATGTGGAGGAGCTCAACCTCCTCATAATCCTGTCCACTTCCTTTGGAGTCACAGGATCAAATTCCTCCCAGATGATGTCGACAAGACTGCCCATGTCCTGTTCCTCCGACTCTGCCCAGTTGGAGTCCAGGCCGGTTCGAATCCGAGCGATTTTATCCAACAGATATTGACCGAATTCCTCGGCTCGACCCTGTAAGGGTTCCTCCCTCACCTCTTGGTTCAGTAGGGAGCGAGTCACTCTGAACAAGGCAGCCAGGCGATTATCTGCGGACGCGATGAGGGTGGAAAAGTAATTGGATTTCGCCACCCTTATCGCTGCGAGATAAGACCTGGTGAGGATTCTTAGTCGCAATCGGTCGGATTCGGATCGACTGGATCTCCAACGGCTCTCTAGGCCCCGTCTCCGACGCTTCATCTCCCGGAGCTCCGCGGTGAACCGTGGGGCTCGCTGGGATCTGCATCGGGACAGGGGCCGCAGGGGTACAACTCGGTCCAGGGCCTCCGTGGCTGCCCTTTCCCAGGCTTCCACTAAGGAGTCCACCGAGCTGTGTGTGTAGGTGGGTTCCCAAGCGCTGCCTGGAACCTATCAGGATCCATTAGGCGCCTGGGGCGGTACCATTTGGTTGGCACCGGGCACCCACGGCGGGGGGTGGCAAATGGGAAGTCTAGCCGTAGGAGGTGATGATCGGTCCATGACAGGGGCGTAACGGTCGTGGAGCCCCCACCAATATCATCACGCCACCGTCCAGATAAGAACACCAAGTCGGGGGTGTGGCCTCCCTCATGAGTCGGTCCAGAAATTATTTGCGACAGGTCCATGGCCGTCATGGAAGCCATGAACTCCCGAGCTAGTTCGGACGATCCTCCCAGGGACGGTAGGTTAAAGTCGCCCAAGACCATGAGTTTGGGGAATTCAACCACCAACCCTGAGAGGACATCAAGTAGCTTAGGCAGGGCTGCCACTGCACGATTAGGTGGAAGGTACGCCAGCAGCAGGCCCAACTGCGCCCCCGGACCGTATCTCAGAAAGAGAGACTCACACCCAACTATCTGAGGGACGGTGGTCTCCCGTGGGCTAAGGGTCTCCCTGATGATTACTGCCACTCCTCCGCCCCTACCATGGGCCCGAGGCTGGTGCAGCACCTGGAAACCAGGCGGGCAGAGGTCAACCAGAGGGACACCACCCTCTGGGCCCAGCCAGGTTTCCGTGATGCAAGCCAGGTCCACGTGCTCACTCTCCACTAGGTCACGAACAAGGTGAGCCTTGTTAGCAACGGACCTGGCATTTAGGTAGACCAGCCTGAGCTTAGGAGGCTGCACATCTTCGCTCCCGGGTCCTCGGGGGAAGTACAGAGGGTCGGAGCGTCTCACCGCTTGTACAGAGCGGAGATGACCCTCCCGGTGTTGATACGGCCCTCTGCTTGTGCACCTTCTGCCGTTCCCCACCATCCTGGGAATTGATTGTCCGTCAGCTTGCCACTGGGCTTTGTCGGCGACTGGCCCTCGTTCCACATCTTCGCGAACGCTCGTAGGCCTGGCCTGCGCTATGGTAGTTGGGAGGCCCCCCTTCGCCGAACAACCATAGTCTTTTCCCGCCCCCCTCCCTAACCCAACGAAGAACTTAACTAGGAACTTAACCAGGGGCCTCTTGTTGGACTTATGCTGGAGGCCCCTGACCCTGCCCGGCCATCTCTCAGAGGCCCAATGGTCGGGCCCGTCATCGAGATTGGATGTAGCGTAGGCGGGTCGCACCAGGAGAGGGGGGAACCCCTGAGGGCATGTAGGTCTGTGCTGGAATATTGGAGTAGCATAGAGTCACAGGGGTTTTTTGGGAAGGCAGTCCCCTGGATGGAGAATTGGCAGGAGGGTCGAGTTGGGTAGGTGGGTATCTGGACCGTCACCCAGCCGCTGCCACTTGGCTGGGTGAACCCCAGAAGCAGGCCACTCCCCATCCTCTCACGATGGGTTGTGACTCTGTTTCCGGGGGTGGTCCAAAACCCACTCTGAGTGAAGCATACCCCATAGAGCTCTCACCTCTATGGGGCTGCAGGTGTAAGGTCAAGCCACTCTGCCACCGTGGCTTGCACCCAGGCCCATCATGTCCTGTGGGGAGAGGGTGGGCAGGGAGGTTGAGAGTTGGTAGAGGCAAGGTGATGACGGCTTCGGTGGTCCAGTCGCCGCTTTCTCCACTGATCAGCTGGATCGTGGCGTCTGTTTGGTTGAAGATCAGTACGGAGACACCGTCGGCACCCAGGGTGCGGGCCGGAGACGTCACGCCACGTCTATTAATGCTGCCGTCGAGGGTTCTTGGTAAAGGTGGTCGACCAGGGCCTGGAGAGGCTTTCGCTGCTGCCACAGCCCTTGCCGCCGTCGACACCGTTGCATAGCTGTTCCGCTGATCCGCTGGTCCGCGGCGTCTCCTTTGATGTAAATCGGAGGCGACGCCGCCTAGGAGCAGGTCAAGCAGGTCAAGACGGCTGCAGCGGTTCAGGGGGCGGGCCGGGGACGCCACGCCACTGCTGCTAGCGCCGCTGTCAAAGGCCCCTCGGAGGGCGGTCGATCGGGCCCGCATAGCTGGTCTGCGGCGCCTCCTTTGATCCCTCGGAGACGCCGCCGCTATTCAGGAGCATGTCAGGAGGCCGAGGCAGAGCAGCGACTCCGGTCCCGCTCAGGATGGCTGCAACGGTTGCCACTTCCGCCATCCAGCTGATCCGCGGCGCCTTCCTTGATCTTCGGAGACGCCGCCACTGCTGGGGGCAGATCAGGGAGCCGAGGCAGAGCGGAGATGCCGGCCCCACTCCAGATGGCCGCAACAGCTGCAGCGGCTCAGGGGGCGGGCCAGAGGCGCCACGCCGCTCCCGCCACCGCCGGCGTCCAGGCCCATGGGAAGAAGACCGACCAGGGCCCGAGGAAGATCCCAGCGTCGCCACCGTCAATGTTGCCGCCGCCTCCGCCGCCCAGCTGATCCGCGGTGCCTCCGCTGATCCCCCGGAGGCGCCGCCGCCGCCCGGGAGCAGACCAGGGGGCCGGGGCAGAGCAGAGCCACCGGCCCCACCCGGATGGCCACAACAGCTGTAGTGGCTCAGGGGGCGGGGCGGAGACGCCACGCCGCCACCGCCACCGTCGTTGTTAGGCTCCTGGCGAAGATGATCGACTGGGGGTTGGAGAGCTGTCGCCGCTGTTGTCCTCGTTGTCGCCGCTTCCGCCACACAGCTGATCTGCGGCGTCTCCATTGATCCCTCGGAGACGCCGCCCTCGCCCGGGAGTAGATCAAGCGGTAGAGGCAGGGCGGAGGCGTTGGCCCCATTTACAACGGCCGCTAACGGCCCAGGCGGCGGGGCGGAGATGTCCCGGCGCCCCTACGGGTGATTCGGGAGGCAGCGGGCGGCACATTGCCCAACTCATCTGCCCAAACTTCTGACCCCACCCCAGGGGTCCACTGACATCCCTGGGGGGCTCCTGGGGGGACGCCTTACCACTGGGGGTTACGGAGCTCTTCCCAGCACGTCTGCCATCTTTGGAGCCGGCAAAAAAAAATGTTAAGAAAGTTTTAGGCCTTGAAATGCTGAGAGAATTAAACGGGGTGCAGCTCACAAAAGCTTGTGCCTTTTAGTAAAATACGTGAATCTGAAAAGGTGCTCCGAACTCCTCCTGTTATTTTGCCATCCTAGACTAACAGAGCTCTCTTCTTATGGAGTCTTCATGAAATCAAGAAATCCTCTTTGAAGTCCTGCTCCCACCCACAACTTCTACCTGTCTTTGTGATTCCAGAGCTGATTTGAGTACTTATTTCTTCCCTTGAGGGAGATCAGGAGAATTGGAGGAAGTTATCTTTTTTATTATTTTTTTAAATTCCATTTATATCCCGCCCTTCTCCGAAGACTCAGGGCGGCTTACAAGCTTAGCAGTAGCCTTCATTCTATGTATATGTCTGCTTATTAGGGCATTATTATTATTATTATTATTATTATTATTATTATTATTATTATTATTATTATTATTATTATTATTATTATTATTTTATTATTATTGTCGTCTTGAGTCTAAGTACCGTATATGCTTCATTTTTCCTTAGAGAGAAGAGAAAACCAAGTAGTGTCCACCACAGACATTGATGAATCAGATATGATTTGCTTATACCACATTAGGAAAAGTTGTAGCTTTCAAGGTAAGTGGGTTAAAACCAGTTGGGTCAAGCGTTCCCTGTTTTTGATATGTGAATGCTACTATTTCTCACCATATCCTTAGAATCATGGAGTTAGATCATTTAATCTGAATCCAATCCTTGCTCAGTACAGAAATACAAAATGAAGAATCCCTGTATTGATGGCTCTTTGGTTTCTATCTGTATGGAGACTAGCACCATTCAGAAAAACAGCTTCCCTTGTCAATCTGGTCTTGGGTTTGGGTATTTCCAGGTACCACAAAATTGACCTTTTGCTTCACTTCAGAACATTTCATCTTAGATGTAGACCACAGGACTTCTTTAACTCCACCCACTAGTACAGTGCCTTCAGTAGAAGAAAAAAAATGTATTAATTTCACATTTGGGAAAAGTAAGGTGTCATCTTGCTATTATGACTTACGTGAGAATGAATAATTAAGAACTAGTCTACCATATTTAGGCTGCAAAGATCTGAACTAATTATTCAGCAAAGAATTATGAGGGCTTTTGGTTCTTTTCTTTGTAGCCCGCTTTGTAGCTCTCTTAGAAACTTGAGATCCGATCTGTAATACCTTTTATGATTTCTGATATGTAGCTAAAACCAAGCAATTAATATGCAGTGGATGTACTGTATACAAGTATGTGCAAAAGAGAAAATAAAAGGTTTAAAAATTGAACATTAGCAAGGGGCTCAGCACCCTGTTTGCCTGGCAATTTCATCAGTACAAACTCCTTAGCACAGGGGTGTCAAACTCAATTTCATTGAGGGCCGCATCAGCATTGCGGTTGCCCTCAGGGCCGGGTGGGTATGGCCTGGGTGGGCGTGGCTAGAGTGTGTATGGCCTACTGGGTGGGCGTGGCCAGCTCTACATCGTTCGCATCAAGGGTGCCTATGGGGGCCTGGGCAGGAGTGGGACAGATCTGAGGGTCTCTGGCAGGAGGAGGGTCTCTGGGCCGGGGCCAAGGCAGTGGGGGCCGTTCCCTCACTGTTTCCAGGATGGCTTCGCGGGCCACATGAAACTACTTTGCGGGCCGGATCCGGCCCCCGGGCCTGTGTTTGACATGTCTGCCTTAGCATTTCTCCTTGAAAAGTATCTTAATGGTTCATGAATATAATGCAATATAATATGGGTTTGTTTATTTAGATAAGTGCACCCGAATTCACTACCATTTGCCATATAGATGGCAAGTTTTAGATGGTACTTTGTGGAAAGATATGGAAAATATGAAGCAAATTGAAAACGCCTACTGTGAACCAGGCAACGAAAGGTATAAATATAGTAATAATTTGTTCTTATAATAACATGTTTTTGTTTGACTTAAATTGTATTGATGCTATTTTGAGTCCTACGGAAGAAGGGCGGTATATAAGTCTAATAATAAACTAAGCTATTTTTCTACCTTTTTCTACCTTAAATATTTTAATACACGTTTATCTGTTTTTTTTTATTGAAAAGTTTTAACATACAATTTTTCTTTAAAACCCCCCCTCCCCCTCCCTTCACCCTCCCCCCCTACCTCTCCCCCCTCCCCCCCTCCCCCCCCGACTTCCCAGAGCTAAATACAAGGTATATATATAAAAAAACCAATCATAAACAATCATATACTAACAACTATAAACTCTAAAATCCATCACTCTCTAGCTTATATAGGATAAAACAAACCTTAGTAATATTAAATATATATATAAAAAAAACTAAAAGAAAAAAAAGAAAAAAAAAGAAAGAAGACTTATTCAAATGCTACATAAAACTTCTTAACCCTATACTTATTCTGGATAAACTCAATCCATTTTGTCCATTCCATCATATAGCGTTCTTGCGAGTGATCTTTCAAATAGGCCGAAATCTTCGCCATCTCTGCCAGGTCGGAAACCTTTAAAGTCCATTCTTCTATAGACGGCAATTCCTCTTTCTTCCAATATTGACCTATCAAAAGTCTTGCTGCCGTAGTTAAATTCAACATCAACTTAGTGTCCACAACTGTAGCATCTGTAATTATTCCCAACAAAAAAAGTTGCGGACAAAACTTTATCCTTTGTTTAAAAATCTTCTGCATGTTCCACCAAACTTTTATCCAAAAGGCCTTAACCTTTTTACATGTCCACCATATATGAAAATATGTTGCATCTTCATCACCGCACCTCCAACATTTAGGCTGATAATTCGGATACATACTTGCGAGCTTTTTGGGATCTAAATGCCACCTATAAAACATTTTGTAAAAATTCTCTCTTAGATTTTGAGCTTGTGTAAATTTTACGTTCCTCACCCAAATCTTTTCCCACGTGTCCATTGTAATAACTTCCTGGATGTTTTGGGCCCATTTTATCATACAATCCTTAACAAGTTCTACTTCTGAATCAATCTCTATCAACGCAAGATATATCCGTTTAATATGTGCTGGTCCCTGGTTTCTAATTTGCTTTATCAGATTTTCATCAGTCATTGTAAAACCATTTTTCTGATCTTCTTTCCACCTGGCCCGTAACTGAGTATATTGAAACCAGTTTTGAACAACCTTCTCTTCTCGCAAGAGGCTATATGATTTCAAACACCAGACATTTCTTTCCAAACTTAGGATCTCCTTGTACGTAGTCACATCATGTTTGAAACCAGCATGTATATTTTCTATTGCGTGTTTTGGAATTGCCCACAGTGGTATCTTGCAATCTAACTTATGTCTATACTTCTTCCAAACTCTCAGCAATGCCTGTCTTAAAATATGCACTCTAAACACATTGTCTACCTTCTTGTCATACAACAAATATGCATGCCAGCCAAACAACAAATCATGGCCCTCAAGATTTAATAATCTCTCTTGTGTCAAATTAATCCAATCACTTATTCCTACTAATGCAGCAGCTTCATAATATAGTTTAAGATTGGGCATTTTAAGCCCACCTCTCTCACGAGTATCCTGCATAATCTTAAGTTTAACTCGTGGCTTTTTCCCTGCCCACACAAATTTATTGATACCTCGCTGCCATTCCTCCAAATTAGAATCTTTCTTAAGAATCGGTATCATTTGAAATAGAAATAAAAATTTAGGCAGGACATTCATTTTCACTGCTGCAATCCGTCCCAACAAAGACAATTGCAATTTTTCCCAATTCTCCAATTCTTTTTGAATTTTCCCCCATAGTTTTTCATAATTATTTTTATATAACTTTGTATTAGAGGGCGACAAAAACACCCCCAAATATTTAACCCTTTTAACAATCTCAAATCCAGTTAGTCCTTCTAAAAGAGCCTTTTGCGAAACTGTCATATTTCTGACCAAAATTTTGGTTTTCTGTGTATTAACTTTAAATCCAGAAACCTTCCCATATTGTGTTATTATCTCAATCTATAATCCTGATCTCTAATTTGTATCCCCTTAATTTTTTCCGAATTCCATATTTTAACCAATAATATCTCTAATGTTAACACAAATAACAAGGGCGATAACGGACACCCTTGCCTTGTGCCCTTCTCAATATTACATGCTTCTGTCAAGCTATTATTAACTATAATTCGGGCAGTTTGTTTTTGATATAATGCCCTAATCGGTTGCAAAAATTTTTCCCCAAAATCCATTTTGTCTAAAACTTTCAACAAAAATTGCCAATTCAATTGATCAAAAGCTTTTTCAGCATCTAAGAAAATTAGCGCCGCAGATATCTGGTTGTTCCTTTCCAAAAACTCTAACACATCAACTATATGCCTCACATTATTTTTCATTTGCCTGCCACTAATAAACCCCGTTTGGTCCCCATGAATCACCTGTTGCAGAACCCTCATCAGTCTATTAGCCAAAACCTTAGCAAATATCTTGTAATCTGTATTTAAAAGCGATATCGGTCTGTAATTTTTAACTTGAGTAGCATCTTGGTCTTCCTTCGGAATCAAAGAAATAAAAGCTGTTCTCCAAGACGGTGGCACCTTTCCCCCCCTCTGAATTGTCTGGAACAGTTCCTTTAACGGTTTTATCATCTCTATTTGTAGATTTTTGTAATAGGCCACAGTCAAACCATCCGTACCTGGTGCTTTATCCACCTTCAATTCCTTAATTGCTGTAAAAATTTCTTCTTCTGTAATCAATTGATTAATCCCTTCTTTTTGTACTTGCGTAAGAACCGGGATGCTAGCATTCTCCAAATATATATCAATGTCTTTTTCATTAATTTTCTCCTTAGCATATAATTTAGAATAAAAATCCACAAAAGCGTACTTGATAAGATCCTGTTGAAACACAACCCTTCCTCTATGCTCAATCTTGTCTATATTAGAAGCCCTTTGTTTTTTCCTCAATCTATAAGCTAACCATCTACCTGGTTTATTAGCGTTGCAAAAAGTATTATGCCTGGCAAACCGCAGATTGGTTGCCACTTGGTCAGCCATTAATTTATCAAATTGTCCTCTTAACAATTTAATAGCCTCCTTAGTCTTCGCATCCTCTGGGTTCAAAATCAAAGCCTTTTCTTTTTCCTTTATTTCATTCTCCAGTTCTTTCCTCCTAGCTTCCACAGCACGTCTATGTTTATTATTCATATATATCAACACCCCTCTCATGTAGGCCTTGCTAGCATCCCACACCATATCCATAGAGGTACCTTTGTTCATATTAGTTTCAAAAAAATCCTTCATCCGCTGTTTGCATTCCTCCACATTTCTCTGATTTCTAAACAAGTTCTCATTTACGCGCCACGAGCGCCTGTCTTTTTTCTCCTTATCAATCTCTAACCAAACTGGACTATGATCAGAGATAGTTCTTGCACAAATCTTCACCTTTTTAGTCCTCAAAAAAAAGTCATTAGTCACCAAAATAAAATCAATCCTCGAGAAAGATTGATGTCTATCAGAATAAAAAGTATAATCCTTTTCCTGCAAGTGTCTCTCACGCCAAATATCTCGCAGTTCCAAGTCATCCTTCATTTCAAAAAAAGATTTAGGCAGTCTAGCATGACTTGGAATGCGCTTAAAAGCTCCAGCCTTATCCATCTGTACATCCAAAACACCATTCCAGTCCCCCATAAAAATAAAAGATTTATAATCCAACTGGGTAAGCTTTGTATGAAGTAAACTAAAAAAGTCAGCCTGTTGTTGTTGTTGATTAGGGGCATACAGTCCAACTAAAAGCGTCTTTTTGCCTTCTAGCAACAAGTCTATCAGTACGTATCTTCCATGCTTGTCTGCTTCAATTAAGTCCGCTGTTATGGCACTTTTAATATAAACAACCACCCCATTTTTCTTATTCATTGCAGAGGCAACAAAGTGCGTACCCAGTCTTGAGTTCAATAAAAACTTTTGGTCCATAGCCCTAATATGCGTTTCTTGCAAACATATAACATCTATCTTGAATTGTTTTAAATATTGAAAAACTTTCTTTCTCTTCTGTGGTGAATTTAGTCCATTAACATTCCAAGTCAAAAATTTAGTTGCCATGCATATCCTCCAAAAGCTCTTGAAGCACTGCCTTGATAGGACTATCTTCTTTAGGCCGTGCTCCTCCCACTGCTTGGCTATGAGTACGTTGTGAAGATTCCGAAGACTTGCTGGTCTTATTCTTTTATTTTCTTTGCTCGTTTTAAAGCAGCACGCGTTACCCTTTGCTCTCTAGGATCATCCAAAGAAATTATAGCTTGATCTCCTCCAGCACCATTTTCCTCTTCTTCAACCTCTTGATGTTCTCCTTCTCCAGATCCCTTTGCAGATTCCAGAAGTGTTAATGGGGTTGCTTTTAAAACGTTATTATAGAAATCACACGCTTGCTTCACAGTAATCAACCGGTACCTTTTGCCTTCATACATCACCATCAACCCATCTGGAATCTCCCATCTGAACCTTATATCTCGTTGCTTAAGCTCTTGCACAAGAAATGTGAAGTCTTTCCTTTTCCTTAAAATCTTTGGAGGAATTTCTTTTAAAACCAAGACTTCTTGATCAGCAATCACAACTTTAGCATCATAAGCAGCTTGTATAACTTCATCTCTAATTTCTCTTTTTGCAAAGTAGACCACCACATCTCTAGGTAGCTTTCTCTGTCTAGCAATCCATGAATTCACACGGAACACTTTATCCATAGCTTCTCTTATTTCAGATGCTGGCTGATTCAATACCACTTCGAGAGCCTCAGAAACCAGCTGCTTTAAATCTTCCTTAATATTCTCTTTTAAGCCTCTAATTCTAACAGCAAACTGCATCTGGTAATATTGAGCAAGACTTAATTCCCTTTCCATTTTGTCTCTTAAATCTTCATTCTCCCGTACTTTTGCTTCTAATATGGCATTCCTTTGAGTCAAATCATCCACTTTTTCATCCAAATCATCCACACATTCCGCCACTTTATGCACTGAAGACAAAATGTCTATCTTCATCACGCTGAGCTTCTGTTCCATCCTCTCTTCTATTCTCTCCTCCAGTTTCTCCAATTTCTCCTCCATCTGTGCAAATTTATCACCCATTGATTGATTGATTGATTCCAAAAGTACCTGGGCATGTTTCTCCAGAGCATCTCGTAAGTCCTTCGGTGTCAATACATCAGGAGGGTGCAACGCCTGTAATGATGATTGTTGCACCGGAGAAGATCCGCCACTCCGAAGAGTTTTAGGGGGAGGTTTAGCCGCCATCTTTTACTTTCAATTGTGACGCACTTTCACTTAAAGTTTAAAAAATCCATCAAGCTCGAGAGTAAAATAAAATAATCCTCTTCACCTTTTCCTCTTGTACCGCTCTGCCTGCTCCTTTTAATCCATAGTCCTTTCTTCAGGCAGGGGTGGTCGCAGACGCCTGGCTCTGCTCCAAGAAGTCCGGAGCAGAGACACCGGCCAGCTGGGAGCAACCCAGGCTTCGGGGGAGTTCAATCCTTCAGCCGCCCAAGCTCCAAGCTCAGGCGGCCCCGGAGAACTCTACCCCTACCTGGGGCCTCACCCCCTCCTCTTCTCCCGAGGAGGGGGCTTCAAATTCGCCCAAACAGCTGATCGGCGCTGTTTCGGGCGAAAATCACTCAGCTGAGCCGCGGGCAGCCCGGGAAGGCTGTTTTTTAATGGTTTGTCTATTGTAATATGTAGAAGTGATATGTAATATTTTAGTATAGGCTTCTTGTGTAAATTAGTAGTGTGTATGGGGTGGTCAAATCAGTTTTGATTCCTGATGAATGCCTGGACATAATCCAAACAGTTTTCTTGGCAACATTTTTGGAAGTGGTTTGCCATTGCCTTCTTTCTTGGGCTTCCAACTGGCATAAATCTTACAATCAAAATGTGTTCAATTCTTGAAAATTCTGATCATAGATAAATCCCATATTGTGCTACTCTGTTTCTGGATTTACATTTACTGTAAACGCACAGTAATTAGGTACAGATAGTGACTGCTGCAACCAGGTGAGAAAAGCTAAATCTTTCCTCTCAACCTTCTTTGTTTGCAAAATGTACCTCTCCAGTAGAGTTTCATTATATTAACTCAGGAATATATTAAAGAATCATGGGGAAAACCACAAGGTTTCTCTCTTTCCATATGCAGATCATAATCTGATTGGGCTGCTATGTATTTACTGTAAATAGAATCTGAAAGTGGATTATGTGCTTCATATAATGCAACTTTTAGATTCATATAAGCCACACTTAAGATCTTGATGAAGTCAGTGCAACAGTTGTCCCAATTTATTTTTGAGTTTTATCAATGAGACTGAATTTCTCCTTTCTCTTTTTTTTGAATTTGCAAAGATGGAAGAGTGAAAATAATGGAAGGGGAGATTTTGAAACATTTGATTTTTAAAAAAGTCTAATACTAATAAAAGTACTTACTATTAAGCTGGTTCTATCCAAGGTTTGAGAGTTTTAGCGCTTAAAGCTGTACCACTGAAATGGAATATAAAATACCGTATATACTTGAGTATAAGCCGAATTTTTCAGCCCACTTTTTGGGCTGAAAATTTCCACTTCGGCTTATACTCCAGTCAACAAAAAAAACTTACCGAGGACTTGTGCGCGGCCGAGGCTTTGGTGCTTCCGGGATCGCGCGCACCTCTCCCAAGCCACCGCCGTCCGCAGACCTGCCAAAGTTTGGGGAGGTTTGGGGAGGTGCGCGCGCACCTCCCCAAACGTCGGCAAGTCTCCGGACCTCCGTGCCCTGCCTGCCTGCTTCTTTCCGCTGCGGAAAGAAGCAGGCAAGCAGGGCGCGGAGGTCTGCTTCTTTCCGCAGCGGAAAGAAGCAGGCAGGCAGGGCACGGAGGTCTGCTTTCCGCAGCGGAGGTCTGCTTCTTTCCGCAGCGGAAAGAAGCAGGCAAGCAGGGCACGGAGGTCTGCTTCTTTCCGCAGCGGAAAGAAGCAGGCAAGCAGGGCGCGGAGGTCTGCTTCTTTCCGCAGCGGAAAGAAGCAGGCAGGCAGGGCACGGAGGTCTGCTTCTTTCCGCAGCGGAGGTCTGCTTCTTTCCGCAGCGGAAAGAAGCAGGCAGGCAGGGCACGGAGGTCTGCTTCTTTCCGCAGCGGAGGTCTGCTTCTTTCCGCAGCGGAAAGAAGCAGGCAAGCAGGGCACGGAGGTCTGCTTCTTTCCGCAGCGGAAAGAAGCAGGCAAGCAGGGCACGGAGGTCTGCTTCTTTCCGCAGCGGAAAGAAGCAGGCAAGCAGGGCACGGAGGTCTGCTTCTTTCCGCTGCGGAAAGAAGCAGGCAAGCAGGGCACGGAGGTCTGCTTCTTTCCGCAGCAGAGGTCTGCTTCTTTCCGCAGCGGAAAGAAGCAGGCAGGCAGAGCACGGAGGTCTGCTTCTTTCCGCAGCGGAAAGAAGCAGGCAGGCAGGGCACGGAGGTCTGCTTTCCGCAGCGGAGGTCTGCTTCTTTCCGCAGCGGAAAGAAGCAGGCAAGCAGGGCACGGAGGTCTGCTTCTTTCCGCAGCGGAAAGAAGCAGGCAAGCAGGGCGCGGAGGTCTGCTTCTTTCCGCAGCGGAAAGAAGCAGGCAGACAGGGCACGGAGGTCTGCTTCTTTCCGCAGCGGAGGTCTGCTTCTTTCCGCAGCGGAAAGAAGCAGGCAGGCAGGGCACGGAGGTCTGCTTCTTTCCGCAGCGGAGGTCTGCTTCTTTCCGCAGCGGAAAGAAGCAGGCAAGCAGGGCACGGAGGTCTGCTTCTTTCCGCAGCGGAAAGAAGCAGGCAAGCAGGGCACGGAGGTCTGCTTCTTTCCGCAGCGGAAAGAAGCAGGCAAGCAGGGCACGGAGGTCTGCTTCTTTCCGCTGCGGAAAGAAGCAGGCAAGCAGGGCACGGAGGTCTGCTTCTTTCCGCAGCAGAGGTCTGCTTCTTTCCGCAGCGGAAAGAAGCAGGCAGGCAGAGCACGGAGGTCTGCTTCTTTCCGCAGCAGAAAGAAGCAGGCAGGCAGGGCACGGAGGTCTGCTTCTTTCCGCAGCGGAAAGAAGCAGGCAAGCAGGGCGCGGAGGTCTGCTTCTTTCCGCAGCGGAGGTCTGCTTCTTTCCGCAGCGGAAAGAAGCAGGCAGGCAGGGCACGGAGGTCTGCTTCTTTCCGCAGCGGAAAGAAGCAGGAAAGCAGGGCACGGAGGTCTGCTTCTTTCCGCAGCGGAGGTCTGCTTCTTTCCGCAGCGGAAAGAAGCAGGCAAGCAGGGCACGGAGGTCTGGTTCTTTCCGCAGCGGAGGTCTGCTTCTTTCCGCAGCGGAAAGAAGCAGGCAAGCAGGGCGTGGAGGTCTGCTTCTTTCCGCTGCGGAAAGAAGCAGATCTCCGCGCCCTGCCTGCCTGCTTCTTTCCGCTGCGGAAAGAAGCAGACCTCCGCGTCCTGCCTGCCTGCTTCTTTCCGCTGCGGAAAGAAGCAGACCTCCGTGCCCTGCCTGCCTGCTTCTTTCCGCTGTGGAAAGAAGCAGACCTCCGCTGCGGAAAGAAGCAGACCTCCGTGCCCTGCTTGCCTGCTTCTTTCCGCTGCGGAAAGAAGCAGACCTCCGTGCCCTGCCTGCCTGCTTCTTTCCGCTGCGGAAAGAAGCAGACCTCCGCTGCGGAAAGAAGCAGACCTCCGCGCCCTGCTTGCCTGCTTCTTTCCGCTGCGGAAAGAAGCAGTCCTCCGTGCCCTGCCTGCCTGCTTCTTTCCGCTGCGGAAAGAAGCAGACCTCCGCTGCGGAAAGAAGCAGACCTCCGCGCCCTGCCTGCCTGCTTCTTTCCACTGCGGAAAGAAGCAGACCTCCGTGCCCTGCCTGCCTGCTTCTTTCCGCTGCGGAAAGAAGCAGACCTCCGCGCCCTGCTTGCCTGCTTCTTTCCGCAGCGGAAAGAAGCAGGCAGGCAGGGCACGGAGGTCCGGAGACCTGCCAACGTTTGGGGAGGTTTGGGGAGGTGCGCGCGCACCTCCCCAAACCTCCCCAAACTTCGGCAGGTCTCCAGACGGCAGCGGCTTGGGAGAGGTGCGCGCGATCCTGGAAGCACCGAAGCAAGTCCTCGGTAAGCTCCGGGCGGTCACTTGCTTCGCGTCTCCTGAGGGAAGGGGGGGCGACTGGAGCGGCCGTGTTTCCTCGCCTGCTGGGCGCCGCGATTTGCCCGGGGAACGCGCGGGCCCCGAATGGCAGCGTGGAGCGAGGAAGCAGACAGCCAGGGCTTCCCCAAGAGCCGCGGCCACACAGGGTATTCCTGTGTATTCAGGCTTGCAAAATGGCAGATCGAGCCTCTGCTGGCGGCAGAGGCTTGCAGAGCGCGGATCCAGCCTCCGCCGGCGGCGGAGGCTTGCAGAACGGCGGATCGGCTTATACTCGAGTCAACAACTTTTTCCAGTTTTTGGGGGTGAAATTGGGGGTCTCGGCTTATACTCGAGTCGGCTTATACTCAAGTATATACGGTAAGTTAATATATCTTATAAATATAAAAATTATACAAGCCCTTTCAGTTGCTTCTTGCTTAAGTATCATAGATATGGTCTCTTTTATGACTATAATAAAGGTAAAGGTTCCCCCGCACATGCGTGCTAGTCGTTTCCGACTCTAGGGGCCGGTGCTCATCTCCATTTCAAAGCCGAAGAGCCAGCGCTTGTCCGAGGACGTCTCCGTGGTCATGTGGCCGGCATGACTAGACACCAAAGGCGCACGGAACGCTGTTACCTTCCCACCGTAGTGGTCCCTATTTTTCTACTTGCATTTTTACGTACTTTCGAACTGCTAGGTTGGCAGAAGCTGGGACGAGTAACAGGCGCTCACTCTGTTACGCAGCACTCGGGATTCGACCCTCCAAACTGCCGACCTTCTGATCGACAAGCTCAGCGTCTTAACCCACTGAGCCACCGCGTCCCCTGTATGACTATAATACCAGCTACTAATTATTCTGGCTTTATAGTGAGGTTCTGAATAAGGTCATATGCTTAGTGATTGCTGAAGTTGTGAAGCACTTTATGCTAAAACAGTGCCTTTTATAAATAATTTTTCCTTTTTTTAAAAAAAACTTGTTTTTGGTGACATGTTCAAGGAATAATTGTTTCAATTGATTTTTGTATTCCTTTGGATTTCTCCTTTAGCAGCTTTATTTTTGAAAGCTGTCCATCTTTATCCTAGATAAAAAAAGATTTCATTAGATTTGGTTTGGGGATTGTGCTCCTGGGTAAAGCTTATTATTCTTGTCCTAAATTAGTTTCACTTTCCCTTAGAAATTTAACATAGCAAATGTGATACAGTCACTGTTGTAAAGGATGGAAAGCTAAAAGTTTTCTTTCCATGCAGAAAATACTTCTCACTGTTCTAATATATTTTTCTAGTTTTTATAAAAAGACCATTAAAATAGAACAGTGATGGTGAATCTTTTGGGCTCAGCATGCCAAAAGTTTAGAAAATGGCTAACTTGACTCTGCTTTCATGTTACACACACACACACACACACACACACACACACAAAACAATTGTCTATCTCCCCACCCCACCCCAAAAAATCTAAACCATCCTGAACCGTTGCTCTCAGCATTGGGTATTGGTGAAAACTGGTATGCCATCCAAAATGTTGTGGTATGTCACTTTTGAAGGCATGCCATAGCTCACCATCACTGAAATAGAAGATAGAACAATCCTTTTTTTAAAAAAAAGTTATAACTTTTTAAAATCCCATTGTTCCACAGTGTATTCCATTTGGGAGGACTGGAACACCCTTTATCCATGCAAACTATCAATTTCTCCAGAATGACATGGGGCTCTGCTAAAATTAGACGGCTTTCCACAGCATCTTCAGTGACCAAGCCTCCACACTATATTCTTACAACAGATTGGATCTGGTACTGGAAGGATGAGTACAATCTATGGAAAGAATATGGAAAGGAAGTAAGTAAACCTTGTGGTCATGTTGTCATCTTCTGTGTGCTGTATAGAAGGTTTCTCAACCTTAGCAACTTTAAGATGAGTGGACTTCAACTCCCAGAATCTCCTTCCCAGCCAGCCAGAAAAACACAGCTGTGTAGTATCCTAATAACTTTGATACCTTTAAAAACAATTGAGTTGACCTTCCTCTTTTACTACTAAATTAATGCAACATACAAATGATGGGCTATCCTACCCGGTCCTCCATAAAATGAGTCAGAATAGATCTGTGTAAAAGCAGCACCTAGATTAGTTAATGAAGGGACGCGGTGGCTCAGTGGGTTAGGACGCTGAGCTTGTCGATCAGAAGGTCGGCAGTTTGGCGGGTCGAATCCCAAGTGCCGTGTAGTAGAGTGAGCGCCTGTTACTCATCCCAGCTTCTGCCAACCTAGCAGTTCAAAAGCACGTAAAAATGCAAGTAGAAAAATAGGGACCACTTTGGCATCTAGTCATGCCGGCCACATGACCACGGAGACGTCCTCGGACAAACGCTGGCTCTTCGGCTTTGAAACGGAGATGAGCACCGGCCCCTAGAGTCAGAAACGACTAGCACGCATGTGCGGGGGAACCTTTAGATTAGTTAACAGGTAGTCCTCGACTTACTGCACAACCATTCACTTAGTGTCCATTCAGAGTTACAACACACTTGATTGGTCCTCATGTTTACAATTATTGCAGCATCCCTATCATCATGTGATAATTTGGGCACTTGGCAACTGGCATGTATTTAGAATAGTTGCAGCATCCTGGGTCCATAAGATCGCCATTTGTGATCTTCTCAGCCAACTTCCAACAAGTATAGTCAATCGGGGGAAATTGGATTGTGGTGATTTGCTTAATAGTTGTGCCAAAAAAGGTCATAAAATCAGGTGCAAGTCACTCAACAACCACCTTGCTTAGCAATGGAAATTCTGGTCCTGATTGTGGTTGTAACTTTGTTTCCTAAACAGAAAAGCAGTGAAATTAAGACGCAGCAGTACAAAATGGAAACTTTTATAACAAGAACAAAATAAAATCAATATCAAAGTTTTTTTAAAACACCAAACAAAAAGGTGTTGGGAAGATAAGGGAACAGATTTCAACACTCATAAACTGTAGTAAGGCAGCCAATAAAAATGAAATTCTATCACCGGTTTGTGTTTACTGCAAGAGGGGACACGCTGAGTTTAATTTCATTTTAGAATAAATATTCTAATAAATTATGGGTATCAGGAAAGCCTGATGATACAAATAGTATGCAATATTTGGAGCATCAGAAGAAAGACCATCACATGTATGATTAAAATATGCTGGCTGATACATGTGAAAATAGACATGGATCCAAAAACTGTTAAATTTCAGTCTGCCCAATGCTAGAAATAAATGGGTAGCTGGTAAAACTGCTTCTCAGCTGGTCTCATTTATTAATAATTCTTGTTTGTTGAAGCCAGAAGAAAGGCTAGACCACTTCTAATTAGGAGACAGGGCTTAAGATTTCTTCCTCTTCCAGGGAGGAAACTTTCTGTTCAGTCTATAGCTCTCTGTTCTTTCATGGAGGAAGGATTGAAGGTTCAGGAAGAGTAGATTTCACCTCCAGCATTGAGAAGAAAATGGGGCAACCCCTTGCACTGACTGTTGCTTGCAAAAGAGCTGAGACTAAGCAGCAAATGCATTATGCAGACTGACAGTTGATTTAGACCAGACATGTCAAACACAAGGTCCGGGGGCCAGATCCGGCCCGCGAAGTGGTTTCATGCGGCCCGCGAAGCCATCCTGGAAGCAGTGAGGGAACGGCCCCCACTGCCTTGGCCCTGGCCCAGAGACCCTCCTCCTGCCAGTGACCCTCAGATCTGTCCCACTCCTGCCCAGGCCCCCATAGGCACCCTTGATGTGAACCATGTAGAGCTGGCCACGCCCACCCAGTAGGCCATACACACTTTAGCCACACCTACCCAGTAGGCCACGCCCACCCTGGCCACATCCACCCAGCCCCCTGAGGGCAACTGCAATGCTGATGCGGCCCTCAATGAAATTGAGTTTGACACCCCTGATTTAGACTCTCCTCCAGGAACAATAAGTGACCACCCTCATGTGCTTCAAATTCCCCTCTCTGTAGTTATATCATGGCTCCCTTCTTTCCAAGGCTGCTCTTTCCAATTGGCAAACCCATAAATCACACATTCTTCTTTTCTGCTTTGAACCAAAAGTCCATAAAGGGCTTCCAGTCACTCATGAGTACAACTGCTATCTTTTTCCTAATTAAGTCAATTTTACCATTTCTGCAAATTCTGTCATTTTCACCTCCATTATGGGTATTCCAGAGTGTTTCGATCTTTTTGCATATAATCTCACTGCAATTAACTATATACAAAAACAATCTTTCATAAGACTTTTCAAATTGTCTATCCATTAGTCAGAGAAGTTTTTTTTTGCTGGTTTCAGTTGAACCGGAAAAGTTTTTATATTAATAAAGTTAATAAATCTGTTTGAACCCCAAATATTCTGGCTTTTTTTACAACTCCACCAATAAAATAACCCTTCATGTTTTCAGCATTTCCAACATAAATTTGAAGCAGCTTTAAACAGTCTAGACCAGGGGTCGGCAACCTCGGCTCTTTTATGACTCGTGGACTTCAACTCCCAGAATTCCTGAGCCAGCATAGCTGGCTCAGGAATTCTGGGAGTTGAAGTCCACAAGTCATAAAAGAGCCGAGGTTGCCGACCCCTGGTCTACACATAGAAAATTCTTGAGAAAATCCAAATTCAAAGAACCTAGATTTTTCTGGAGTGATGTGCAAATGCTTTTGTTTGGTTCTGTGGTACCAGGATGAACATCATGTTGCTGCTACTACATCCAGCTTTGACTTGGAGAAAGCCTACCAGTCTGAAGCATTTACAACACTCAAGTTCTCAGCTGGGAGACATAATTATGAGATTGATTTTAAAGGTGTGTTTTCCCTCTTGTATCAGTTGAGTTGTTTGGAAATATCACCAGATAAAAATCAACGTTGATCTGCCTTGACCATAATATTTAGTTCCTTTAGCCTAATATTGTCTATTAGGAAGAATTCTCCATCTGATTAGAAATCAAGCAAGTATTTTTTTGTATTATTAAACTTGGATATAATTAAGTTATCATATTAAGTTGGCGGTTCTTAAACTGTTTCCCCAATGCCTTTTTCCTGGGCTTAGGATTCCTAATACAGTATTATTATTATAAATCACAAAAAACAAAACCCCAGACTCCCTTGTTTTATGCAAGTATTGTGGC